>NC_045614.1:22051060-22360378 GCF_009829155.1 Mustela erminea | reverse complement strand
GTCCTGTGACTTGCAGGATATTTAGCAGCACGCCTGCCCTCTACACACTAGATGCCAATAGCACTCCTCTCCCTCAAGTTGTGGCAGATAAAGATATCTCCAGACTGCCAAATGTCCTCGGTAGGGGAGGGGCAAGAGAGCAAAAATCACACCTTCTTAAGAACCATGACTTTAGAGCAGGGCTGGTAGCATGCTGTGGGAGCCAGAAAGACTTAAATTAGACACCAGGAAGGACTTTCTGGACCCTCGGGATTATGCAGACACATGAGCTCAAGGGCTGTGAGCACATACTGGCATCAGCCAGTCTCTCTGTTCTGGAAACTTCAAGGGGAAGTGTGGTGCACCCGAAGAGGGGCAGAGAGGCTGAGGCAGTGTAGGCCACACTGTGACAAGGGTAGAGGAAGGATGCAGGTGGGCTTCCATCCAGAGACAAGCCTGGTGACCAGGGACCCTGAGGAGGGTCACCTCTCATGACCCTGGGGAGAACAAGCCAAGCTCAGCTGGAACCACTGTGCATGGCAGAACTGTTCCTGTGCACCACACTGGGCTAGTATCCCTATAACATGCCTGCTCCCCACCTTGGAAGGGCCTCCTGAGGCCTGGGAGCAAGCCCGGGCTATGTCACCTGCTAACTGTATGACCTTAGGCATCGACCACACCTTTCTGCTCATGACAGACCCATGTCAGGGGCTGAGTCACAGTTAGGTGAGATGAGGTGTGGGAAACCTCAGCCAGGGTGGACACCTGGTGAGTGCTCAGCTCCCATGGGCCAGGGAATAGGTACCGTCACTTTGCTGAGTCACAGGCTATCAGCCTCGGAAGAGCCCTCGATGGCCTCTCATGACACGGGGTGTAAATCCCCAAGCAGGGCTGGGCCCTTGGCAACTGTTCAGAAGTGGTACTTTCTTTTCTTCCTCCTTTGGATTTGCAGCCAAGGAAACAGGCCCATCACAGAGAGTGGTGGACAGTGTCCGGACCCCTACTCCTAGCACGCACCCAGGGCTCTTCCTCTCTGGGCTTCCTGCAGGGTATGCCCAGAGGAGGGCTGGCTTGATTAGTGCAGCTCCTACCCCATCCAAAGGCCATGAATGCTGGGGGCCCCCAGACCCCTCCACAGGAAGTCCAGGACTCAGCTAAACCACCCGGAACAGGCCTGAACTTTCCCCTGTTCCCGGGGCCCACCTAACTGGGGGGCAGGATGGGGTTTCCCCCCCTCCCCTTGATCCCTGCCAAAAGTTGGTCCTTGCTCTGGCCTCTCTGCCCCTCCCTTTCTTGCTCCTCTGTATCATCATCCCTGTCCTTAAAGCTTTGGCTGCAGGTGCCATCCTCATCACACCCAGAGTGCTAGCCTGGCCATGGTAGATTCACTCATGTTTCTCGAGCAGGAGGCCCACGTCAGCAGGGATGTTGTGCCTGGGCCATCGTTGGGGAATGGAGAAGCCAAGAGGGTTCTGCTGGAAGTTGGAAGGGCACTTGGGACATGGTCCAAACTGTGGCCCTATCTCAGGCCACAAAGATAGTCATGAGCAGGGATGGCAGCCTTGGGCACTGGGTAGGGGGCAAGTAAGTGCTGTGGCTTTGGGAGCAGTGCCACATGGTAGTAGAATGCTGGGCTAAGGGTTTGAGGGGCCAAGTTCACATCCTGGCTCTGACCTGGACCTGGACTTAACTGCAGATGAGCTTCCTCATCTGTGGAATGGAGATGATAAAAGTAATACTGGCCTGGTGGGCGGTTGGGAGGGTAGGAGAGACCGAGCTCATGGGGTGCTAGGCATGAGACTCAATCCAAGAGTTAGTGAGACCCAGCTAACAGTCCCCAAGTTCTGTCCTCCATGCATTCGTGTTTGGGTGAAACTTGAGAAGTACTTGGGGGTAGGCAAGGGGAAGGTGCTTTCTGAGAGCATGGGGCACAGGGCTTTGCTGGGGCTCTCATGGGTATGCAGCCCCTGGCTTGCCCCAATCCTATACTGACCATGGCAGAACACCTGCCCACCTGAGTTCCCACCTCTGGGGAGGCTGGATGGATGTCGGTGCTGTCAGAGCCAGGAACAGAACGAAAGCTTTTCCCTGGCACAGAGACCCAAGGGAGCGTCCACCTCTTCCCCATCACCACTGGGCCTCTCCCATTCCTTCCTCCCCCCCCACGCAACAGCACCCTCTGCTCTAATCCGCTAGGTCTCACACTAAGCTCTGACACCCGCGCTCGCCAGGCCCCTCGCCTCCTCGTCTACCCATGCCTCAGTTTCCTCCCGCAGCGGGCAGCTCACCCAGCCCAGCTTGGCTGGTGGGGTACGGGGGACAGGCCCTGCGCGTGAGGGCGGCCCTCGCGGTGGGGAGGGTGCGGAAGAACAGCGGGCACACGGTCGTCCACCGTGCGACACACATACACACACACACACACACACACCCCATCCGCGCCCAGACCGCCGCGCGCGCCCCCGCAGGCATGTCTCGGTGTTAGGGTACGGACTGGCCTCGGGCCCGGCCACGCCCCGCCCCGCCCCGCCCCGCCCCTGGGAAGCCTGAGGGAGCCGCGCCGGAGGCCCCGCCCCGCCTTGTGACGCACGCCGGGCTATAAAAGGGCCGGCTCTATTCCCGGGTCCGGCTGCCACCTGGAGGCTGGGCTGGCCCCGTCACCTCGGTCACGGCGCCACTTGGCGCCTTCGGCTCCTCATCCTTCTTCGCAGCGGGATCTGTCCAGGAAAGTCCGTGAGACCTGACTGCGCCCATTTGGTGGACGGCACAGCCAACGCCGTGGGAAAGAGGGTCGTCCAAGGCACCGCAGCCTGTCCCCTAGGAGGGAGCCTGTGAGAAGACCGTGAGGACAGGGGCTTGGACTGGGGATGAGAGATGCGGAGAGAGAGTCACAGAAATCTAGAAAAGTAATGACACGCTTTGGCTATTCTGATGAAAAATAAGGAATTAAGGAAAATAAAGACGAGTTTACAGAGGAAAGTAGAAGTCTCCCATAATTACCCCGATAATTTGATCTCCCCAGATAGATCTACTCTCCACACTGATTATATCTTTAGAAACTGTTGTGCTGGAGGCCACCATCCGGAAAAACTTTCTAGAGAAGATGACAGAACACTCTGGGGCTTAGGACCCCTTAATAATTTTTCCCTGGGACAGGGATGGGGGGAGGGGGAGTGGTCCTAGGCTCCTGATCCAAGTTTCACCCAGGGTTTACCAATACCTCTGAGCAGGACTGTGAGCAGGGGCAGTGGGCAGTGCCCAGAGAGAAGTGGTTGGGCCAGTTGGACCAGCAGACTGTGAGCAAGCGCCCGCATACTGGCATAGCCAGCACCCTCCATCCCAGGTCCTCCAGGGTATAAGAGGCCCCAGGGCACCAGGACACCCCTTGTCAACCCACTCTACCTTCCCCCCACACGCTGCTCATCAAAACCCCTGCCTCTGCTCAAGCTGGGCTTTGTCCCTGGAATGCCATTCCGCCAAACTCTCCACCATCTCACAAGGCCCCCTACAAAAAGTCCTCCTCCAGGGAGCCTCCCAGATGCCTGCCGCTCACCAAGGAGGTCCTCTGTTTCCCATAAACCCTCCCTTCAAGGCTACCCCACCGGCCTGCACTGTCCAGAGCCTGTCCTAAGGCCCCAACCACGTGGCACAGAGGCTCCGGAGAGGGAAGAACTAGCAGGCAGCCTCCACACTAACTGGCTATGTGACCTTGAGCAACTCCCTTGGGGCTGCTCTGAGCGGGGAATTGAAATGTTGGGAGCAAAGGGCCCAGCCTGTGCCCAGGGCTAGAAACAGGCCACTGGGCTATCCGTGTCCAGCTCCCTCAGACTGTGAGCTCCCTTGGCTGAGACATGCCTCCACCCCAATGCCCAGCCGGTTGAAGGGGGCAGAGGCAGAGGTTAGCCTCCCTGGGGAGCAGAGTCTCACCCTCAGACTGCTGCCCACCCCACCACCTTCACACGCCTGAGCCCTGTCTCTGCCCACAGGCTTCTGTGGGCAGAGGCTGTGGCCACCTTGGCCACAGCAGCTAGGCAGACAGCCAGGCTGCTGGGCAGCAGGAATGGTGAGGCCTTGGGGCAAGAAACACAGCCAGTTCCCAGACCAGCCCCTTGGGGCCTGTGAGCACTGGGCACTCATCCCAGAGCAGTGGAGGAAGGGGAGGAAGAAGGCTGGAATTTCTGGATAATGGGTGGCATTTGGGTCAAGGGCTGGGGTACACAGTCTAAGCCCTCAGGTGGGACCCTTTACACTCCCGCTCTAGGCCAGTGGGGTGAGGACTCAGGCCGGCTGAATACAGCTGCACCAGGGTTCTCCAGGATGAGGACTGGAACTATAGCTTCAGGTACCGAGTCCAGAATCACAGGAGCCACCAGGTGTGGGGGAGATCTGGGATCATGCTAGAGGGCCTTGCAAAGAAGACAAACTGACTTTCAACTTGGCCTCAGGTTTCACAACCTGGAAGCCTGGGAAGTTCATGCTGATGTCTGCTCTAGTTCTATCATGTTGCAAAGCAGCTGTGCTGGCGTGTCCTCCGGGGTAGGGGTGTGCACACATGTGCACCGCTCCCAGCCTTGGGGGCATCGCTCCAGGGCAAGCCTGGAGGGGGTTGAGATTAGAACTCAGGAAAGCATGAGTGGGTTTGAATGCCAGGCCTTAGGGGCTGCAGTGGGAGTGTTCTGGGGAATCTGACTTTGGGTTCTTGTGTATGCATGTAAGGGCCAGATGGTTTGGGGGGGTGGGGGTAGTTGAAAGGAACAGAGTGGCAGAAAAGCCCAGCCTTCCCTCCTGTTCCTCAAGGCCCCTCCTTCCACATCACCCTCCTGAAAACCCTGGAATCTAGAGAAGAAGTCCCTAAGGAAGGCTCCATGTCCCCCCAGGCTTTGGAGAAGGCATGTGGTGGCCAAACTTCAGTCACTGTCGGGAGTGCCATGTGTGCCTAGCACGGCCATGGTGCAAAGAAGAAAAATAAACTTGTCCCCCCTGAGGCAGAAGCTTTGTTCCAGAAGAGGGGGAGGGGAGAGAGTCTTCATAGAGGCTTGGATGGACTGAAGTGGGCCTGCACTGAGCAGCCCTCTGCCCTGTCACTCAGCCTGCTCAACTCTTCCCCCCCAGAGCAGCTGCCACCCCAGCCAGGCCCCAGGTCACGAGGGAAGCTCATGCAGGTGTTTGTCTCCTATTCTGACTTCTCCATTCATTTGTCCCCATTGTCGCCACCCTGGCCAGGCCCACTGGTGTCTCTCATCCAGCCATCTGGCGTCTTGTCTACTCGGGACCCCACCCCCCCACCCCCAACAGCTTTTTCTCCTCACAGCAACCACACAATACTCCTAACATGCCAAGGACTGCACACTCCCCACCGAAGCTGACCAAGGATCTCTCAGGACAAAGGACAAAGTCTAGACATGACCACCAGGCCCAGTATGGTTTAGCCCTCCAGCTCCAGTGAGAGAGAGTTCTTTCAGTTCCCGCTGGACAACATCCTGTAATTTCTCACCTCAGGACTTTCCCTGTGCTGTTCCCTTTGTTTGGTACTCCATGCCAGCCAACTCCTTCTCAGACTTCAAGTAGGTCTTGGCTTAGTGAGAACCTCCTCCAGGAAGCCTTCCCTAACCCCTTATACCAGGTTCAGTAAGACCTCAGACATCAGGGCAGAGTGTGCCTTCTAGCCCTGGGGAACCACACACCTGGGGCTTGGGGTATGGTCCAGCGGCCAAGCCCCAGCCTTAGCCCCCAGGTCTCGGAGGAAGAGAAAAGAGGGTGTCAGGAAGAAGCGAGGGCAACCGACAAGGGGCGGGGCTCAGTTTGGCTCCTGGAGCCCTGTCCCCCCTGTCCCGTAGGGCCTCACCAGGTTGCTAGTCCCCCAAGTCTACCTCTTCCAGAACTTCCAGGCCGTGGGTTACCTGGACCTGAGGCTCTCCCACTGATTATAGTCCCCTAGCTGAGCCCCGGTCGGAGGGAGTCCTAGGAATTGAGGGCAGACCTGGCTTCCTGGGGCTTGTCAGATGGGAGGCAGGCACAACCTAGATCCTCAGAGAAAGAGTAAACCGCCGGGCTGGAGTGAGACTAAGTGCACACTAGTAAGTGAGTTTGTGTCAGGGCTGGGGTGGTGGCAGAGCCGAGGCTGACACGGGCCCCCAGTGGACCTGCTTAAGGAGATGCATGGGGTGCTTGTGCCCCCCCCCCCCACCCCTCGCCATGCCTCTGACTCTGACCCGCTGCTGATCCCCGCTCCAGCTGTGCAAGGCAGGCAGCAGAATGGTACCTGTTACTTTGCTGGTAGGACGATACTGGCTCCTTCCAGGGACAAGCTGAGCCGTTCCAAACAGCCTCTTGTTGAACACTTCCCTGCCAAGTAGGGGTGATGCCAACTTACAGGGGAGTCCACTGCTTGAGGCCTCTTGGCAGGTCGGGGGCAGGGTCAGGTCCCCAGGTTTGTGTGAAGCTACAGCCTCCAGGCTTCCAGGAGGAAGAGCTGGTGACTTCAGAGGCAGGGGCATTGCATGGTTAAGCCTGGGTCCCAGGCAGCCAGGTCCCCAGCTCAGTCCTCGGTGGCCACCTGACCTCAGACAGGTAGTTCAGCTTCTCTGAAATGTGATGGAATGATCATAAGAGACCTAGCTCTCCATGGTCACGAGGATGAACTGACCCAGTGAGGGACAGAGGAGGAGGACTTCTGCCTCCCCTATCCCATCTGTCCCCTTCGTGGGTGTGCATGAAGGTCTCTGGGGAGCCCACATGGTTGAGTGCAGTTGTGAGGGGTATAGGAATCCTTTCCTGCCCTTCGGCCCAGCCACACTCTGCTCCCCCAACTTCCACAGAGAGCCCCCCTCATTACTGTCTAATTGCCTGCACCTGGGTAGACCAGGCATTTTGATCCCATCCCAAAGATGAGGAAACTGAGGCTCGGGTGAATCCTTGCTCTAGGCCATACAAGTTGCTTGAGGAGACTGAGGCAGGAGTCCAGGGCCTGGGTTGTCCCCCTGGCCTGCAGAGGGTCCCTGGCCCCTTCCCCAGACAATACATGGGTGCTGAGGTAGGGGCCAGCTCTGCTGCCCAGCCATGGGTTCCAAGGCCAATAGATGGGTGCTGAGGTAGGGGCCGGCTCTGCTGCCCAGCCATGGGTTCCAACAGGGCCTTAGCCAAGACAGCTTCTCAGGAAACTGGAACAGGCCAGAGGTTTCCAAGACTGCTAGCTAGGGCCGGGCCCAGATGGCATCCTGGACTTTGGCCCATGTCTCCACCAGAAGAGGGGATGGAATCTAGCATGATTTAGGAGGCCAGACACCTGTTTTCCTCTGGCTGGCAGGACTGCTCTGCGGGAGGCTCCCAGCTGCCGAATGCAGGGGTGACTGCCCTTTAGAAACCCCTCTTCCCTTCCACACAGCTGTGGTGTTCCCAGCTCACAGGGCAGCCCGGGCTCCTGAGGCTGACCACCTGAGACCAGGAGCAAGCATTAGTAGACGGACCTATCCTTACAGCTCCTGTTGGAGGGCAGTGGCTAAGCCCAGGGGGTCCTGGCAGGAGGTCGGGGTCCCCCCGGGGTGATGGCGGCTGGTCTTCTTGCAGGGAACTCAGCCACTCCGCTCTGTGACCTTGGCCAAGGCACCTCCCCTCCTGGCTTCAACTCCCTTATCTATAAATGGGGCTTTTTGTACCCCTCAGAGACTCGGGGAGTGTGGACCAGAGAGAAGTCTAGCACAGTGCCTGGGTCAGATGTGTCCTTCCTAGATCACTGTGACCTCTGTTATAGGATTTAATTTTGTTATTACCCGGGGTATATGGAGGGATAGCCCAGGGACATTTCCTTTCCATTCCCTGAAGCCCTCTGCATAGAATCTAAGGTTTTTAGAAGATAAATGCAAGCCATTTCATCCAACTCCTCTAACAGTCTGTCATGGGAGACTGAGATCCCAACAAGCAAAGCGACTTGCCTAGGGTACCAGCAACAGACTTCAACGTTTAAGGCCAATTCCAGGAAACAGTGAGGGAGGCCTGTGGGGCTTTCACAGGGTACCCCAAGGGTCAGTGGGGGCCTCCCGTTCCCAGTGCCTTGGACGCCATGCAGACAATGGGAAATGAAGCCTTGGGGAAGGGATTTTCCAGGTAGGCATGAGGGAGCACATCAGGAGGATAGAGTGTTTTAGCAGAGGATGCAGCAGAAGGGAAAGCCTAGAGGCAGGAATGATGGCAATAAGCACCTTAAAATGAATAGCTCGATGAAGGCACGGCCTTTATGGATTATATCCATGCTGTCTGGCTTTCCTGGGGCTGACAGAGCAGGGATCAGAGTGCCCTGCCCTATGCTGGTAATGGCCCAGGCCAGGCAGGGCTGGAGCCACAGGGGGGATTCCACCAGCCAAGAGGCCCAGCTTCCCTCCTCCGAGGCAGTGCCTGAGGCTGACCACAGCCTGTTCCTTGAATACAGTCTTTGGGCATGGGTCCAGGGAGCCTTCGTCAATCTTCGCCCTTCTGACCTTTGCTCTGGGAGCTCGTGCTCAGCCCTTAGCAATGGGTGGCTGGGAACCTGACCCGCAGCTCGTGGGGCAGGGTGTGGGGGGGTGTAGGGGGCTCCTGTGCCACCTCAAACACCTTTCCTCTCCTTCACTCTTGATTCACTCTTGATTTCATTCTTGATTCACTCTTGATTCTGAACCTTTGCCCCATGGTCTCAGACCCCCTGGGACCACTGTTCTGGTATGTGAGCTTCTAGCGGCCGGTAGGGTGAGACTTAGACCGTGTGTGTCTTTGTTCCTTCCCTAGATGCAGGGTCACTCCCTTAAAGGCTGTGTCCTCTTCTCCTGGTCACTGCCAATGCCACCACACATGTGGCCCCACCCCATGAGGGCCAAGTACACCGTAGGGACTTAGCGAAGGCTGGCTTTCCTCTGGCGGCACCCCTGCACCCAGAGACCGTGCTCAGATGTGTTTGTCCACTGCACATTTCTCGGCTTCTCCAGCTCAGGGTTTGCCCTGGAGGCACCTTTCCTCCCAGCACCCCCCATGGGACTCAGGCCAGCATCTTCCTGCATGAGACCAAGGCCTGGGTGGCTGAGGGGAGGAGGAAGAGGGGACAGAACAGAGAAGGACAAGGACAGAGAGTCTATTGTGGGTCTGTGGCTCCCCAGCCCGCTCCATACTATGGCTTCCCACAGTGTCCAAGAGTGCCCTTGGTGCTCCCCATTGTCTTCCCCAGCTGCCTGGCTCCCCAGAGCGGAGGTGGGTCTGGAGAGACCGTGGGCTCCTGACCCCTTGCACCCTGCACTCAGAGGTCAACCTTTTTAGGGGGCCTTCTCCCCAAAGAACTCAACCTTTCACCATATTAGGCAACAGCCAGCTGGTATGGGGCTGCCCGAGAACATCAAAATGAGACGTGACAATAGTTGTTTCTGCTCGGGGCCCCAGTGCCGTGCCAGGAGAGAATGAGAAGTGGCCTAGGATAGCTGACTCTGTCCACAGTGCAGAGCTCAGCAGGCCCAGGGGACACAGGACTCTGGGGAGCTCCCACTGGCCCCATCTTTCCCTGGCCTTCAGGTTCAGAGCATCCCAAGTCCCCAGCTCCAGGGCCCACCACCAGCCTGCATGCCTACCAGTCAGGTCCCCTGGGGTAGACTCTGGCCTCTGCAGAAGATGTGGAGCACATGAACTTGACCTCAGATTAGAATAATAGAATAGAATAATAATAGAATAAGAGAATAATAATAATAACAGTAGTTCCAGCCCCCATGTATCAAGTGCCCATGACCTACCAGGCCCTGAGCTAACACTGGATGCTCTTTAATTGACCAGCCTCTGGTCACTTAAGCCTTTAGCACCTAAACACTGTCAGTACCCCCATTCCTCAGGAGGGGAAACTGAGGGCCAGGAAGGCTGAGTGACATGCTCAAGACACAGTCAAGCTGAGCCTCACAGCCACTAGGCCAGGCTGCCCTAAAGCCACAGGAGTGAGAGTGGGACAGTTGGCCACTGGCCTGGGGGTGAACCAGACAAGAGATGGCGTGGAGGTACTGGCAGCTGGCCAGGGAAGGGCGGAGCTCCCCCTCCAGAAGGCTGCTTCTCCAGCCGCAAAGACTGGTGCAGATCTTGCCTACTTAGTCTCATGGGGCAGGTGTCCAAGGGGCTTCAGGGGGCTGGGAGAACAAGCACAGCACACTGGTCCGGGGCCTCCCCGTGGGCCCTGTGGGTCTGGCCACGACCCTCGGGGCCCACCAAGAGGGGCCATCCCGCCCAGCCCTGCCTGCTCTGATCCCGCAAGATTCTCCCCCCACAACTTGGGAAGCTGTGTGAGGGCACCCGAGCCCGAGTGCTCCTCGAATACCCTGGGCCCAGAGAGGATGCCCGGGTCTGCCAAACAGAGAAGGTGTGGGCCTGCCTCCGGCAGCATAGGGCCTCACCGCCTGGGCCCTTCCCTGGATTATCTGTGGAATTTGCCTTAGAAAACTCTTGGTTGCAGCTGACTGGGGAGGGCAGAGCCAGGCCTGCCCTTGTCACGGGACTCAGGGTCTCAGGCACACTATGGGGAAATACTGATGGGAATCGGACTTGTCACTTGCCCTCTGTTGTTCTTTCCCGTTCTTTTCTCCCTACTCCCCTCTGGCTCTTGCAGATACACTGGTTAAGAGACCACGCATTCATATTTCTATCTCCACAAACCGGAACTACAAACTGACCTTGTGCTTAGTAAGCAACAAGGAACATGCAACCCTTTATTTAGTCCTACTCAGTGCAGAGAGTCGAGGAGAGGTGAAAAGAGGAGGGGGCATATTCTGCGTGGGCTAGGGCGTCCCACTCGGTGCTGGTGGCAGGTCTTACTAAATCATCACAGACCTTCTGGCTGAGCCTGGAGGGATACAGCTCAGAATCCTTCTTAACACAGTCTCAGGGAGCCATCAGCAACCAGTCACAATCGACATACCAAGTCGAAACTCACTGACCTTCTCTTCTTCAGCCCACCCCCTTGCCAAGGATTGAGGCCAGGGTGAGGCCAGGGCTCCCGTGCAAAGCTATCCTTGTCCTGTCCCACCTTGCACTGCCTGTGCCCTGATTTCTTTGTCCTCATTCTGATGCCTAACACAGGACAGGGAGAGGGCAGACAGGATCGTCTGTCATCGCATCTCGGGTTCCTGTGAGGCACTGATGGCCTGGTTAGGGACTTGGCCCCACAGTGGTGCAGAGCCTTTAGACCGAAGATGTCTGGGTTGCTGATCCGAGCACCTTCAACAGCTGTCTCCATCTGGGAACCTGAGACCCTCCCCAGACACATGTCACATGTCTTCTCAGAGCTACCCTGGGGCCCAGGGAACACGGGTCCCCTTGCCTGGCTTCCCGCCTCCCCCAGGACTTCACTGTGCATTCCCTCCCAGGTTGAGGACAAGATCCTGACCACTAACTTGCTTTTTGCAGTCATTCAAACACGTGAATTAGCACCTACTGAATGCCAGAGCCTGTGTCAGGGGCCAAGGGCTTCCTTGAGCAGAAACAGAAGGTCCCTGACTCAAGGAGCTTGAGGTCTGCAGGGGAAGGAGGTGTCTTCCAAGATGGTTTGTTGAGAAAGCATTAAGCTCAGGATCAGACAGTTGGGATGTCAGTTCCAGCACTGCCACTCAGGCCTCAGTTTCCTTGTCTGTGACATGAGGATTATAGTCATAACCCAGTAACACTTGCCTCACAGACTTATTAAAGGATTAAAGATAATTTATCCCATCTTTCAACATTGTTGAGCACTTACTAGATGCCAAGCCTTGCGTTCAACTCAAGGGATGTGATTGCTCTCTTAGAGCTGACAGAAGAAGGAAGAGCAGACAAATCACTAGGAAAAGACCACACAGAGGGAGCAGAACCCAGATGGGGGAAGCCTAGGCACTGGGAGAACCAGGAGAACCCCTAACTCCACCCAGAAAATCAAAGCAGCCTTCCTGGAGGAGGTGACTCCTGAAGGAGGAGAATGAATAGCCAGGCTTAGGGAGAAAGGTGTTCCAGGTGGAGGGAGCAGCTTGGGCAAAGGTTAAGCAGTGAAGATGGTGGACAGGAAAGTGCCTGGCAGTGGACTTCGGCATTTGTTGAAAAAAATGCAAGTCAGGAGAAGGGCCCAAACTGGGTGCTGGATGTGGGACAGATGAACTGGGTCGGGTGTGTCCAGGGAGCTGCATTATTTACTGTCCCAGCTATAAAATATTTACACGGGTTTCCTGATGATTTATGGTGTTTGCTTTCCTACCTCTGGGCTCCTGGCAGGTAAACCACGTGCCCCAGAGCTAAGCCCGGGAGGAGTCCTAAGGCGCTGGTGCAGAGCCCCTCACTGGGCTAGGAGGAGGGCTCTGCTCCCTTCAGCCAAGCTGTTCAGCAGCTCTGAATTCTAATGAAGCGTGAGCTCCACAGGCCTGAGTCCCCAGGGCAGAACCAAGAATCCAGGGTGACAGAGATCCAGGCTGCGGGGCAAGGCTGGCCCAGACAGTGGCCTGGAGCTCGCTGGCTAAGTGGTCTTTCACACGTTCTGGACCTTTCTCCCCTTGTGTCCTTCCCCTGTAAAATGGGGTAAATAGTGCAGTGTTTTGAGGACACTGAGATCACACGGCACAGTATGTGAGCTGGGTGACAGGAAGCTTTAAATTCCTACATGTTTCGTTAAATGTCTGCAAAGGGTAATATTAGGACAACTTGTCTAATGTAGCGCACCTCAACTCTTATAAGTGATTCAAAAGTGTCTTATGTGGGAAGTGGGTATGCGTTGTAACCTGCTTGGGTTGAGAGCTGCGTCTGCAGAAACCTTAGAAGGGCCTGACCTCTCTTTTCATGGGCGGGAGACCAGTCTCCTTTGCTCAGCCCCTCTCTTGGATTCTTTCTAGAGGGCGGCCCAGTTTCCCATTCTTTTCTGCAAAGGAAGAAAGAACAAGCTCCAGACAGTGGGAGGTTAGTGGGATAAGGGGCTCAGGTGAACCTCTGTCCAGGCCAGGGTGATGCCTCCTCTTCCTCCAGGGAGAAGCAACCCCTCAGGCAGAAGGCAGAGCCCCCGAGAGCAGGAATGGCTCCTGGCCATGGGGGCGGGAGGTCTAGGCCATGGCTGATGGGCTCTTAGGTTCCCGCAGATCAGGCTACGGGGGAAAGTGGGCACATGACCAGGTGGGCTCTAGTCTGGGACAGCAGAATGGGCAGGACATTAGCTGAGCAGAGATGCTGTAATCAGTAGATTCCTGAGATAGACTCCTGGAGAATCATGATCCAGTCGAGGATGGGGACCAGGGTCTCCTTCCGGGGCCCTCATGGACCAGCTTGATCAACCTCTCCACTGAGCAGACAGGCACACTGAGGCCAAAGAGAGAAGGATCAGAAGGCCACACCAGATCAGACTTGGGATAGGAACCCAGGGATATCATGCCCGTGTTCTAAGAGTCACAGATCTGTGGACTTTCAGAGAGCAAATGTCCTCAGGGACTACCTGGTCTGTCCCCCCATCACAGTGCACAAAAGAGGAAAGTGCACATCCTGGACCTGTTTGCCTTTCCCAGCTCTAATCTTTGTGGAAGGGGACAGACAGTCTCTTCAGGCTGCCTTCCCTGCACTTTCTCTGTGGCTTGGTTTAGCCTCTGGAGTTACTGCAGGGGAAAGTGGACAGGGACAAGAAGAGAGACGCTTTGGGCATGCCTCCAGCTGTGGCTGCATCTTCTCCACAGCCTCAGCTCTCTCTGGACAGAGCCGATGAGGTTTTATCTTCTTCTGGATGACATGGATATCAGTCAGTAATACTTTAGTGAGAATCAGCTGATGAGTTCCTTAAGCTCACTGCACAAAGCAGAGAAGCTAGCACAGAGCTAGGGTGAGGAATGCAGATCTCCAAAGGGAGAGGGAGCTGAGGAAGAACAGTCGGTTGTCTTAGGCACGCCCTTTCATCCTGGACAAGTGGCCTTACCTCTCTGGGCTTCAGGGTTCAACAGGAAAAGAGAAGCCACCTAGGTATTTCAAATAGATGGAATTAAATGTAGGGAATCCACGACACAGGGGATGGAAGAGTGGAGATGTTATGGGGGAAAGGAGGCCCAGAGAGAAGGAGCCCAGAGAGAAGGACCAGCAAGAAGCCACCCCCATCCCCAGGCTAAAGGGACAAAGGGTAACGGGGTGGTATGCATGTGCTACCCCCCCCCCCCCGGAGATCCCCTCCCTAGACCTCCTCGGCCTGTTGGATTTTCCCCAATACGTTTCTCAACCAGGGTGTTTGTAGCAGCAACTTCCCCATTTTGCAGATACTTCCCTCCCTCGGCCTCAGATCTAGGACACACAGCTCTCTGGAGAATGGCTGCCTCTTCTGCCCAGTTTGTCTGGACCTGGAGAGCCTGGGACCTGTGCCTCACCCCTACCATGTCCAGAGGGAATGCAGGGGGCCTACTAGGCTGAAATGCCAGGAACCTGTGGAGAGGGCTGAAGACTGGTGCCCTCTGAGCAGGGCCCTGGAAACCCAGAAAGTTGAAATCTCCATCCCACTGTCCAAACTTCAAACAGCAGCAGCCCCTCGGGATCTTGAGACCCATGCTCTATCAACCAGTGGACCCGTAAGTATTTACTGAGCACCTACTGTGAGCTGGACATCATCACGTCACCTTGGCTTTACCTGACTCCAGACCTGTGATGTGAGCATTCTGATATAAGCCCATTTTACAGATAGGAAATGGAGCCTTGGAAGGGTCCTGGGTCCCTACACTAAGATGGGACTGTGCTAGTTTATGTTTATGCCCTCACAGCCCTAAGGTATAGACGTGGAGAACACTTGGCATTCACCATTTCAACATCAAGGGTTTCAAGAATTCAAGAGTAACCCCAAAGGTCGGGGATTTTTCTGTCTTTTATAGCATGACTTGGAACCTTGCCTAGGTCAAAGCAGGTGGCGGGAGGCTGATTTGGAGGTTTAAGCAAAGCAAACCAGGCTGAGTTCCTCGGTAGCGCCCTGTGGGAAGGCAAGAGGCATATCAGGCTCTGGGATCAGGTTACCCCCCACCCCATTACAGTTGCCTGACCTTGAGCTGGTCCCTTTATCTCCTCAGTTGTAAGATGAGATTCATAATGCTGACCTTGATGAGTTCTTGCGAAGACTATAATCGCACATGTAAAGGTCCCGATGCTCCTGGCACATAGTAGGGGCTGTGAGGTCAGTGATGTTGACTGTGGCCTTGTAGATGGCGAACCCATCAACATTCATGGCTATACGACAGGCCATGAGGCCTGAGTCAGAGGGAGCTCCAAGGTCAGGCAGGGTGATTCTAGAAGACCAGGGCAGTGAGGAGGGTCCGTGCAGGTGAAATGTGAAGATCAGACAGGCAGGAGGGGCTGAGGGGTGTGCTCAGGGGCTCCGGCCTTTGGGATCCCAAGACGCCTGGGTACAAAGGGCAGCTCAGCCCCTTCCTGGGGGTATGACCTTGAACATGTTACTTCAACGGGTCCTCGCTTTCTTCTATAAATCAGAGGTATCATCAGTGCCCATTTCCTAAAGTATGTAGGGGCGTGGAAGTGCCTGGGATACGCCTGGCCCATGCTAAGTGCTCAGCCAAGTCCATAGACACTGTTCTCCAACATCCGTGGTTACTAGCATTTTCATGGCAGCGGGACAGGAACTCCGGGGCGTGAGTAGACGCTGATGGTCCTCCATGGTGCCAGCGATGTTTCCTGGGCCCTGAGCCCCGCCTGCCTCTCAGCTTTGGCCTTCTCTGAGCGAGCATACCTCTGGTTTCCCATCACTTCCCATCAGATTTGGGTAGGGGAGTGGCCAAGGCCTCCTGACCAGTGGCCTTCTGACAGTTTCATGCTCCCCTATGAGTAGGAAATGGGTCTGGATCCCCCGCTGGGAGTAGCTGGCTCCCTTGTCCTGGTCTCCACACTAATGTCGCTCTGCACAGACCTTCCCTGACACCCTTCCCCACCACTGAAGCAGGCCTCCGATCCCACCACCCGGCCTTCCAGGGTCTGGAGTTACCTCACCGACTGGGTTATTCGATTGTGGTCCCCCTCTCCACCCTGGGAGGAATGCTTCTTGAGACAGAGTCTTATCTGTACCTTAGCCCCCAGTGTGGTGTGTGGCCCTGAAGAGGTTCTTGGTAGATGATTGCTGAATGCACGAAGAGGGATGACCAGCGAAAGCAGAAGGTGTGTCTCCGTGGGAGGCACAGAACCCTGGACAGAGACGAGAAGGCCTGAGTTCCCAGCCTTGTTCCTTTCCAGCCGTGTGACCCTGGGCCCGAGTCTCCCTACGCATACCATCAAGTCTTCGGGGAGAAGAGATCAGAGATGCTTTCGGGTTCCAACATTTTATGCCCCTGAGGGGTCCCCGCCAGGCTCCAGCTTGGAAGCCGCCTCTGCCAGTGGGTAACAGGAAGTTCCAAATGCAGCCTCGTCTATCGTGAAATATATTCTTGGATTGGCTATGTCTGAGCCATGAGTGACTAAGCCCAAAGAATTCTCCCTTTCCTCGGGGCCGCCTTCCAGAGCATGAGGCTTGGGGCACCCCTTACACAAGAGCATGTGCGTGCGCGCGCACACACACACACACATATGCACACATACAAGTTCACGCACGCACTCACACAATCTGCACACACAACTCTTACTTACACCTGCATATAAACACTCACAGTGACCTGTTCACACACACACGCCCCACAACACAGGTGAACACTCACCCACATATGTGATCTGTACATTCTTACTCAGTCACATTCATGCTCAAACATACACATGCCTAGAGGCTTACTCACAAATTCACCCATACCTATACACACGTGCACACTCTCACACACACACACACACACACACGCTCACATTCACTGTCACACACGCTTACTCATGCATCATGTACAAACTCATTCAGTCACACACACAGGCACACACTCATACACAGTCATACACATCCTCTGTTGCACAAACCCAACCCCCACCTGTCTGGCAGCTTGTCCTTCTAGACCCGCACAGACCTGGCCTCGTCTGGTGGCTGTGCCCTCCTCTTTTCCCTCTTGCTTCTATTTATTTTCTTAGTCATGATGAGCATATTTGGAGAAGGATCTATTTTCACCCTATCTGGAAACATATTTCCCCTTGGCCATGAGCTCTGCAGAACAGTGAGAAGGCCAGGAGGGCTGAGGCCAAGCCAGGGTGGAGACCAGAGAGCCACAGAGGCTGGAGGGCTTCCTGGGAGGGTCTTACTGCCCACGCTGGGGCTGCACCTCTGAAGTTCTTTTTGGGTAGCTCTGAACTCAGGGCAGCTGCTCCCTACAGAGGCAACTGTGGCTGGGAGAGTCTGACATCCCTTTTTGCTTCTTCTGTCTGACCTGGGGGTGTCCCTTGATCCTTATCAAATTCTTTCTTTCTTCCTACTTTCCTTCCTTCCTTCCTTCCCTTAAGATTTTATTTATTTATTTACTTGATGGAGAGAGACAGAGCACAAGTGGGAGGAGAGATGGAGGGAGGAACCTCAAGCAGACCCTGCTGAGCACGGAGCTCAATGTGGGGCTCCATCCCAGGACCCTGAGATCATGACCTGAACCGAAGTCAGATGCTTTACTGACTGAGGCACCCAGGCACCCCGGCACCCCGTCAACCTCTCCTTTCTACGAGGGAGTCAAGCCTTCAAAGATTATCTTGTCCCTCACAGTTTTCAGATGACAAAACAAAGAACATGTGTTATACTTAGTGAACATTTCCTCTGCCTCAACCTCTGTAAAGCCCTTTACATGCATCATTTCATTTCATTTCATTTCAGCCTTAGAATCACCTAGAGAATGTGCTAGTATTCTCCCTTTCCACAGATAAGGAAACTGAGACTCAGAGTGCTCAGTCTGAGTGGCTCAGTCGATTGAATGTTACACTCTTGATTTCATCTCTGGTCACAATCACAGGGTCATGAGATTGAGCCCCGCATTGGGCTCTGCACTCCGCAGGGAGTCTGCTTGAGATTCTCTCCCTCTCCTTCTGCCTGTCCCTCCTGCTCATGCCCTCTCTCTCTTTCTCTCAGATAAATAAATAAAATCTTAAAAGAAAGAAAGAAGGAAAGAAAGAGGGCACCTGGTTAGTTCAGTGGATTAAGCCTCTGCCTTCAGGTCAGGTCATGATCTGAGGGTCCTGGGATCAAGCCCCACATGGGCTTTCTGCTCGGCAGGGAGTCTGCTTTCCCCTCTCTCTCTGCCTGCCTCTCTTGCTTGTGATCTCTCTCTGTCAAATAAATAATTAAAATCTTTTTTAAAAAAGAGCAAAACTGAGGCTCAGAGAGGTCAAGGAACAAGCAGAAGGCACACAGCAGTGGGCGGAGAGCAAGGTCCTCAGACCTCAGCAGAGCCCGACTGCTGCCAGCAGTCACCGTGCAGAGCTCCCTGGAGATGAACAGGGGTTATGTGACTGGCCCTGGTTGGGTAGGAGTAGGTTTAAACTGAGAATCCCTGAGGGAGCATACTCAGGCAGTGCCTACCACTTGCAGTCAGCTTCGGGCTACATGGTATTGATCACACTGGTGTCAGGTGTGGTGGGGCAGCCAATGGGCAGGGTAGCCCCTGGGAGGGTACATTACACAGACAGAGCCTCTGAAACCCGAGGCCCTTGTCCACTCTGTGCCTCCTCCCTTTTTTGGAGCCGTGTCCGTTCCCCCACACACATGCTCCAATGTGACAGCCCTGGGAGGCTGGGCAGGGCAAGCTTTCATGCTCCAAGCAGAGTCCCCAAGTTTGCCAGCACATAGTAGGTGCTCAGTAACTATTGGCTAAAATTAAAAAAGAATGTTAAAACAGGCAAAGGCTTTCAACAGACATGTGCCCCAAAAAAGACATGCAAATGGCCAATAGGCACACAAAAAGATGCTCAAGAACATTAGTCATTAGGGAAATGCAAATCGAAAGGACATACTGCTTCATAACTGCTAGCGTGACTATGATTAAAACACGGACAATAGTAAGTATTGGTGAGGATGGGGAGACATCGGAGCCCTTCTCTACTACCAGTGGGGACATAAAATAGTGCAGTCACTGTGAAAATCAGATTAACACGGAGTTAGCACAACCTCACACCCAGATACCTACCCAAGAGAATGGAAAACATGTATGTCCGCACAAAAATCTTTATGCAAATGCTCATAGCAACAGTATCCGTACCAGCCAAAAAGTGGAAACAACACAGCTCTCCACCAGCAGCTAAGTGCATAAACAGAATGTGGTCAAGCTACACGTAGGACAGGGTTCAGCCATAAAAATTACGAAGTACTGGACATTGCCCAACATGGACCATTCTTTAAAAACAAAAAAACAAAACAAAAAAAACCCACTATGTTAAGGGAAAGAATCCTGGTGCAAAAGACCTGGCTCTGTACAATTCCATTTATATGAACTTCCCAGAATCAGCAAATCCAGAGACACAAAGTTGATTCTTGGTATCCAGGAGCTGCGTAGAAGCAAGAAAGGGGAGAGCCTGCTAGTGAGTAGGGGGTTTCTTTTGGGAGTGATGAAAATAAATGCTCTTGATGAAATCCTGGTTGACCCTGGCACAACTCTGGGCATACGCTAACACTCTCTGACTTGTACGCTTTAGAAGGGGTGAATGTAATGGTCTGGAATTATTAAAATAAATTATATTTTAAAATATTTCAATATATAACAACAGAAAAAACAACAACAAAAAAAAGTCAAAAGAATCTCTACGGGGTAGGAGACGGAGGTCCAGAAAGATGGAATGTTTTGCCAGGGTCACAGGGAGAAATGAGGTCAGCCCTGCCATTGCGAATCCGGTGGAAATGTCGCTGACAGCGCCTGTGTGTGTTAGGCACGCTCATTCTGTGTGCCCAGGGGTGTGGAGAGCTCTGCACGCGTTACCTCATTTCATTCTCACCGTGACCCACGTGGTAGGGATTCTGGTTACCCCCGTTTTACAGATGAGGGTAGGAGACTCAGAGAAGTGAGCAAATGACTTCCCCAAAAGGCCTTTGACTTAGATCAGGTCATCTCCAAGTGGTAGGGAAAAGGACCCTGGGAGACCCTTTGTTTGTGGTCTGTTTTGTTTTTTAACATGGCAACCGGCACCCTGAATGCAACAAGAAAGACAGGGACACAAGGAGGGGGCTGCTGCTGCAGCCAGCAGGCTGTTAGAGGGCAGGGAAGGGACGCTGGTCCCCAGCCTAGGATCCTGGCCTTCTGCTGCAAAGCAGCCTCCAAGAAACCAGCATAACAGAGTCTGGGACAACTCTCCATGCTGGACTGTTGTTCCAAAGAGCAGGACACAGCACATTGCTCAAGCTAGGGGCCTCTGCTGGCTCCAGTCCAAATTCTTTGGGGTTTGGGATAAACAAGGACTGCCCCATTTCACCTCTGTGTGACATTTCTACGTTGCAGCCCTTGGTCCTTAGAGCTAGGCCCCAGGGGAGGTCTCTTCCCACTTAGCCCATGAAAAGCCCTGGGTGTCTGTGCCATGTCCAGGCCAGCCGTATGTCAGTGCAGCTCCTCACCACGGATGGCCCAGCAGCAGCTTGTAGGAAACAGGAAGGGTGTGTGTGTTGTGGGGGGGGGGGGGTCTGAGGCCCCACAGCTTGGGCTTAGTCTTGGCTCTGCTACCTGCTGGCGGTATAACCCTAAGCAAATCACTTGACTTTCCTGAGCCTCGGTGGCCTCCTCTGTAAAACGGAGGTAATAACAGATAAGACGATGACATAACGAGTAGAAGTCCAGCTCGCAGGATGGAAGAAAGGATGACCCGAGGTGTCGCATGGGAAGCGGGGGCCTGATCCGACAACATTAACCATTAATTAACATTAACATAACCTTACGGGGGCTGTGGACCGCGACTCAGAAAGCCCGAAGGCTGAGTCCCAGAGTATACTCGCAGGCGTCCACGCCTTCATGTCTTCCCACATCGCGTGCTCTGCACGTGGCCACACAGTCATGCTTTCGTGTCCACACTCCCATATGAACTCACAAGCATGAATCCGTTCATGCACACGGGCACATACCTCCTCGCCCAGACTTCATGTAACTGAAGGCAGCCCCTGGCAAGCAGGCCTGCTCACACCTGCGAGTGCATGCTCCCCTCACCATGCCCATTGAACACGTGTCGCTGAATTTGTTTTCATTCACACATGCATGCCCACCCCCGTGAACTTGTTCTTCTGGGAGCCACCAGCCCAGCACTGGGGCCCAGGCCATTCATAGGACTCCGCACTCCAGGGCAGTCAGAGCCAATGCCTGGGTCCTCCAACGGGCTCGGCCGGTTCCCTCCCATGAGCCCTCGCTGCTCCTGCTCCCTCGGCCCAGCACAGCCCTGTGTTTGACCCAGCCCTCTTGCCCATTCAGGCACAGCCCAAAAACAGCCTCTGCAGGAAAGCTTTGCTGATGCCCCAGCCGGAAACATCTGTCCCCCCACTCCCCCGAATTCTCCAGGCCCATTTCTTCCACCCCAGCCTGCCTGGGATCACACTTGTGTTCTCCTGGAGAGGGACCCCAGGCTCTGAGAGCACAGTGATGGTGCCCCATTTGCCCTTGCGTTCCTTCCCAAGGCACAGCATGGGATGGTGGCTTCGAAACCAGGATGGCATTGAACTGAACCGTACTGCACGCGTGACAGGTCACTCTCCTGTCTCTGCACAAGTCAGTGCCCAGAGGAGCCAGCAGAACCCTGGGCCTATGGCAGCTCACCCTCAATGCATGGGCAGACCCTGGGTCCCCAGGGCAGCACGGTACACCCTTCCTGGCAAGAAATTTCCCGAAGGCCCTCACCCAGGCACTGCCTCCAACCCCTGCTGCCCTGACCACTGACCCACAGCCCAGTCCTGACAGCAAGACCCCTTGCAGGCTGGACAAGCCTGGGGAAGAGCTCAGGACTTGCTTTGACATCTTATTTTCAGCTCATTGAAGGAAGCAGTTTTGTTTTGTATTGTTTTGTTTTGTTTTGTTAAGATTTTATTTATTTATTTGAGAGAGAGAGGTAGGGAGAGAAAGCAGTGGGGAACAGAGGGAGAAGCGGGCTCCCTGTGAGCAGGAAGCCCAGTGCAGGCTCAATCCCAGGACCCTGCAATCATGACCCAGAGCCGAAGGCAGAGGCTTAATGACTGAGCCATACAGGCGCCCCAAGGGAAGCAGTTTGTACAGGGTGCCTTAAGAAGTGTCCTCAGGCAGTGCTTCTCAGAGCCCGGTCCACTGTATCAGAACCACCCAGGGTGTTCGTTAATGCAAATTCCCAGGCCCATCCCAGCCTCTTGAATCAGAACTGCTGAGGTGGAGCCCAGGAATCAGCATTAACAAAAGACACTCTGGTTTAGTCCTAGTTGGGGTCTGAGAGCCACACTGCCAGGGGCAAATTCCAGCACCACCATATACTAGACCTTGGGCAAGTCTGTTACGGCATTGAGCCTCAGTTTCCTGCGTCTGTAAAATGGGGAGAACAAGGCTGCCTACCCCATGGGGCTGCTGTGGGAATAAAATGAGATCATGAAAGCAAAATGCCTGATACTGAGCCTAAACAGGCTCGGCAAATGTGAACTATTAGTTGTTCCGCCGGTGCTCTCACCTTCCCCCTGCCCCAGACCCCCTCCCCCACCGCCAGGACTTCTGAGGGAGGAGCAGAGCCTTGGGGTTCTCCTTCTGGGAGGGGCCCTGGGGGAGGTTCTTGGTGCAGCAGGAAGGCTTGGGAGGGCAGGGCCCTCACCCAAGACACCAGCCACCTACTGGCTGGTGCCTGGGACCGAGCCCAGCTCTGCTTCCTCCCAAGGCACATAGCTTCCTCCCTCCTTAGCGGCCCCCTGGCAACCCGCCCCCCCACTCTGCTCTGCTTCTTGGGGAGACTAGCCGGCTTGGTGTCAGCCCTGGCACTCCCTCTAGCTTTGTAATGAAATAGCCTGCTTGGGTCAGCTTTCCTCTGCAGGGAGGCCACCTGGCACAGAGGGCAGGATGGAGGGGGGCAGCCTGGGGACACAGCTCCTTCAGTGACCACCATCTACAGTCTGGTGTTCTCCAAACCAGGTGACCCCTGGGGAAGAACCCGTCTTCCCTTTTTCCCTAGTGCTTCATCATTCACTTATCCCTGCATTCATTCATTCAATATCCAGATGTGTACTCCATGTCAGGCGCTGGGGCTCGACACTGATCACCAGGACTGACAACCTTTTTCTGTAAAAGGCCAGATAGGAAGTATTTTCAGTTTTGGGGGCACACTATTCTGTTCTGATAGCACGACCGTAGTTGCAGACAGTATGCGGACAAGTGGGTGGACGGGGGTGTTCTCCGAGACCACTTTATTTCTGGACATTGGAATTTGAAGTTCGTATACTTTTCCTGTGTCATCAAATATTTTTCTTTTGATTTTTCCCGCAACCACTTGAAAATGTAAAAATCGTTCTTAGTTTGAAGGCTGTGTACAAAACAGGCAATAGCCAGCAGGCAGCAGTTCACCAGCCTTGAGCTTAGCCTTCTACACAAAACCCACAGATTGTGCCATACCCTCTGGGTACCAGTGCTCCTAGAAGAGGCAAGGCTTTTGGGGAGGCTCGGCATGGAGGTGAGGGAATCCTCTAAGCCCACTCGCGCTTGACCACTGTAGGCCTCCCAGAGTCCATACCCTTGATGCCATGTATGTTCTCTGTGGTTCAGATATGGAAACTCTTAGGTCTCCTTTGGGACCAGAAGCTTTTTGAGGGCAGGAACATCTCCAAGCATTTAGGGTCAGAAAGCATCTGGGTTCAAATACCAGATTGACTGCCCCCTCGCTGAATGACCTTGGGTGAGTCACTAACATCTCTGTGCTTCCTTGTGCTCATATGTAATACCCACCCCAAGAGCTGTTGAGGGAGGTAAAGGAGCTGAAACATACATGTACATTGCACACACGAGTGCCGTGCATGCCACGAGTACCATGGAGTCGGTGGTCAGTACTCACTGGCCCTCAGCAAGGTCCCTCCCCCCACCACCCCAGCACCCAGTATGGCTCTGAGCAAAAAGTGCATGCTCAGTCTCTCCTTACTAAGTCCTAACCTCCAGAATGAGAGAAAAAGGTCCCCTGACTCTGTGCCCAAGAACCCCTCAGAGTCTGTATCCTGGACTCCCCTGAGGCTTTGCTCTTTGGACTTAGCCTGGAGCATTTCCCTTTTGGCTTCTTTGCCCCCAGCAAAACGATCTCCTCGTCTCTGGTAGGCCAGCCCACCAGGATGCCCAGGGTTAGGAGTATGTGGACATGAAGAGCTCTTTGTTGGTTCTGCTTCAGGGGCTAGCCATGGATGAGGCAGCTGCTTGGCTGGGGATAAAGGGAGCGGGAGCCTACCCCGTCTGCCAGCTCAAGCTCCATGGGGATGGGCAAGCTGCCCAGGTCAAGCCCTTGGGCATCTCAGCCATTAGGCCAAATACATTAGGCTGACCCTTTGGCACTTTGCCCTCCTCTCTAGGTATAGTCCTGTCCCAGGTGGGTGCCTGATTTATCTTGCCCTCCAGAACAGCATGTCCCCTCCCCCTCCAAAAGCCTCTCTTACCTTATCTGGTTTCATATTTTTCATAGCACTTATCACTATGTGAAATTTTATTACCAGGACTGTTTCAATTGGTTTCCCTTCCACTAGATTTTAGGTTCCTGAAGAGCCAGACTTTTGTCTGCTTCCATTCTTGTGATTACCCTCACAGGACAGATAGACAGAAAATATCTCCTATTCAATAGATGAGCAGACGGAGGTTGCCAGGTTAGTGAGTAACAGAATGAGGATTCAGGGCCGGGTCTGTCTCATAGTCAAACACATTCTGAGCCTCTATCATTGGACACAGTTTGAGTAATTTGGCAAGATGGAGTGGGGGAGGAGAGGGGATCGGCCTTGAGCCCTGTGGTGTTTCCAACAGCACTAGGCAGCTGTAACAGGGCAGGAGGCGTTTATGGAACTCCTAGAAGCCTTCCCCAATACTGCTGCAACACTCTTGCCTTCTTGAAGCTCATGGCTGTTTAGGCAGAGACACATATTCTAGACTCTTCACTGCAAAGCAGATTGTGCTAGAAGCTGTAAAGGTCACAAAGTGCTTGCCAGGCGCTTAGGCTGCTGTAACAACATACAAAGGACTAGGTGGCTTAAATGACAAGCATTTATTTATTTATTTATTTATTTAGTTCTGGAGGCTGCAAAGTTCAAGATAAAGTGCTGGCTGGTTTGTAGATGGCTGCCTTCTTGCTGTATCCTCATATGGCAGAGAGAGAGCATTCCTTTCTTTCTTATGTCTTCTTATAAAGGCACTAACCCCATTCATGAAGGTACCACGCTCATAACCTATTACCTCCCAAAGGCCCCACCTCCAAGTACCATGACACTGGGGATTAGGGGTTCAACGTGAATTTGGAGAGGACACCAGCATTCACTCCATCGCAGGTCCTGACTGTAGTACTCGGGAAAGTCAGGACAATGGGGTCTGGGAGAATGGGTGAGGGGCTGGATGGGCCATCAGGGAAGGCACTTTGGGCCGAGGGCAACAAGAACGAAGTCTAATGCGATAAGGGCCTGTTTGAGGAATGGTAAGTGTTCCGAATGGCTAGAACCGGAGAGTGTTGGGAAAGGGCAGTGGTGGCGTGAGAGGTGGTTCAGAAAGTAGACTGTGGTCAAATCAGAGCAGCCGATGCTGTGCGTTGTGCCTTATGTTTTACAAAGCGCTTCCCGCCCATTCCTCTGCTCTGTCCTCACCACGGGTAGCACGTAGACAAAAGAGGGGGGTTTTAGGATCTGAAGCCCAGAGTTGGCGCCACTCACATCTCGTCTTACTCATCTGACGACAGGGCCCAATTCTCAGCTCTTTAGGAAGGATGACACGCACGTGAAAAGGCCGATTTAACTTCCGGTCCTTCAGTCCTTTCTGTGTAAAATAATGGTAATTCCTGTCCTGCCTAGTTCTGGGGGTTGTGGTCCAGCTTTGTAAACCAAGACCAAAAGTCAAGAATCTTAATGAACAAGGCCGGGAAGTTAATGTTCCTTAGCTGGGAGGCTGAGAGCCTCAGGGACGGGACTTTGGCTACTTTAAGAGTTTCACTTAACTCGGGACGGGAAGGGGTATGAACAGAAACCTCACAAGCTCAGCCCAAATGAGAGAAGAAACGCGGCGCCGGCTCAGTGACGTCATTCAAGCCGGCCGCTTAACGGACCAAAACGTTTCGTGCTCCGCCTCCGCCTCCCCAAGATCACCAATCAAAGGGCGAGTCGCTCCGTGACGCTGTCTCTTTGCGACGCGGCCGGTAGGCGGTGGCGTTTCCGGGTGACCGAGTCCGGGCGCCGAAGCTATGGGCAGCAGGGAGGTGCTGGGTCAGGCGGCCCGCCTGGCGTCCTCCGGTCTGCTCCTGCAGGTACTCTGTGCCCGGCCGGTCCGAGCTCCACCCGCAGCCGGGATGCGCGGGGAGGCGGCCCTGGGGCCCTTGTGAGCACGCCCCGGGGTACACCGAGTCCCGGTGTGGACCCCACTTACAGAGGGGTTGGACAAGAGGCGGTGGCGGCGGCGAAGGAGCGCCTGGGCCTGGAGCGCTGGCTGGGAGACTGCAAACAAGTCACTTTGGTTCTGAGCATTGTATCTCCCATATGGGTAGTAGGAGGCAGGTCGGGTGGCAGGTGGTCTAGAATATGATGCTTTTAAGGGAAGGGGTTCACTTTCTCCATGTCCCATCGCTGACCCTCGGACCCCTTTTCAGACGCTCTGACTCCCACCGAGTTGAGAGAGACAGTATGGCATAACTAAGAAAAAGATACCTGGTGTAGGACTCCTGGTTCTGCCTTGTGCTAGCTGCATGACCCAGGACAAAGGACTTCGGCCAAAACTCAGCTCCTCGTGGGAAAACTGGGGTCATACTAGTACCTAGCTCATAAATTTGCTACAAGGCTTGACTGGAGTCATAAAGATAATTGTACTTAATGCTGAACCTGACTCTTAGTACGCACTTCGTAAATATTGGCTGCATTTTCCCTCTGGCTATGTGACCTTGGATAAGTCACTTCCCCTTTTTAGCCCTAATTTTCATCATCTCTCGGATAAGGTACATGCCAGTTGGTCCAAATGGTCTTTAAAGATTCTTTTAACCTAGGAGCTGGTCATTCTAAGTCAAGGGGCTCAGTTTTTCCTGTGTTGCACTCTTGAGCCGTTTAGCCCTTACTCAGAAAAATCCTGAATCTGCCCTCCCCTTTATTTTAGAGGCAGCATTTCACTTGGATAACAGGAGAGAAAACCGGGCACACTTGAGCTCAAGTGTAATCCTTGTTACTTGGCAGATCCCTGCCCTTGTGAAAAATTGCTTTACTTTGAGCATCAGTTTTCCTCATCTTAAATGAGAACAGTAATGCAGCCTCATAGGGTCATTAGCAAGATTAGATGGCATGACTGTTAAGTGCCTGGCTCATTATGAGTACTTAGTAAATGTTAGGTATTTTTATTATGGTAATAAGGATTTTAAAAATGGTCCTTATAGGGATGAAATGAAATAGTACATAAAGCATGTAGAAGAGTTCCTTGCACAAGATAAATGCTTAATAAACATTCACCTAACCCTAAAGTAGGTGAATCCTGAATTTACCAAGTCTTTTTTCTTCTATTCCACAACATAAATAACGCAGTTCGGTGTTTTAGCCATAATGCTGATTGTTCAATCTTTGATTACCTTACCACCCGGATTGGCTTCATAAACAAACAAACAAACAAACCACATCTTAGCAGAAAATACAATGGACTAGGAGTCAGGTGTCTACCTGTAAAGTGAAGCTGGGTCATATGATTGTTTGTGACATTGAGTAAATCACTTTGCTCTGAGTCTTAACTTGCTTTCTGTGCATTTACCCAGTTGCTTTGAAGGGGCAAATGGGTACCAAATGTAAGAGCTTTTTTAAAGTTCTAAAGTCCTTGAGGGAGGTGGGTAGGGGACAGGCTAGATGGGTGATAGGTATTAAAGAGGGCACTTGTGATGAGCACTGGGTGTGGTGTGAACAGGATAAATCACTGAATTCTACTCCAGAAACCAATAATGCGCTGTATATTAACTAAAATTAAAATATACATATATGATGCATGTAATAAATTCCTTTTAATGTGAAAAAATAAACTGTGAAGTCCTTTACAAAGTTAAATGAAGATTGTGTTGCTAATAAGGGCCACTGTGTGGAGCAGATACTGTGTAGCATGAACAGCTTCAGAGCTTCATTAACTCAACTTCAACTAGGAGATAGGGATATAGCCCGAGACATTTTCTTAGACAATAACTTTGACTCTTGTTAGCATAAATAGGTGTACGTCTTTTTAAGAATACAGCCATAATCTAGGCTTCCTGAGTGTTTTAATCTGTGTATGTTTAATCTCCTATGTGTGCAAATGTGCAAATACTTGAGGTAGGTTTGCGATTACACTGTATTCTGCAAGAATTTGAGAGCTTATTCTCTGTCTTAATTCTGAGCTGATCATAGTGAAAGTATGAAGGTCTTTCATTTGTATTTGTTTTTCAAAAATGCTTTCACCTTCACAATCTTATTTGATCCTTGTTCTCAACCCTATAAGATAGGTAGAGGAGTTAGGAGATGATGGGTTTAACAGCTAAGTGGTGATTTGAGACTCTGAGCTGAGCGCTTTTTTCCATTCAGGGCTGAATGGAATTGGCCTCAAACGTCTAAAATTGAGTAAAGAATTTGGTGTTTATATATATACATGTATATATCTGCGTTTCCTCGGAGAGCTACAGAGCTTTCATCAGGCATTCCCCAAAAGGCCACCTTTGACTCCATAAAGGTTAAGACTGTGGTAGCTTGGCTTTGGAGACCTTGTTGCTCTATGACTTCAGTGTTACAGACACTAACAGTGTTAAACTGTACTCTCCGTTTTTGGTCATATCTTTCCCCAGACATTTTCAAACCGTCATGGCCTATTGGCAAACTTTGATTGAAATCTTTCAAGGTGTAGCTGTTCAGGGGCGCTTAGGTGGCTCAGTCAGGTGAGCACCCAACTCTTGATTTTGGCTCAGGTCATGATCTCACAGTCATGAGATTGAGCCCCATGTCAGGCTTCACACTGGGTGTGGAGCCTGCTGAGGATTTTAAGATTCTCTCTGTTCCTCTCCCTCTGCTCCCTCCTCCCCCCCAAAAGGGCTCATGCTCTCTCTCAAAAAAACCACCAGGGATGCCTGGGTGGCTCAGTTCATTAAGGGTCCGCATTCAGCTTGGGTCATGATCCCAGGATCCTGGCATCAAGTCCAGCATCAGGCTCCCTGCTCAGTGGGGAGCCTGCTTCTCCTCCCTCTGCTGCTCCCCCTGCTTGTGTGCTCACTCGCTTTCTCTCTCTCTCTCTCTCTCTGTCAAATAAAATAAACAGAATCTTTGTTAAAGAACTTAAATAACCAAAACCAAAAAACAACCAAACAAATTGCAGCTGTTCACACGTAACTCTGAGAGTGATTTGTCATTTGCTGGGGAGCGCATTTGAGTTCCACCTGCTGTGCTGCCTGGATGCAGAGGGGCCGCTGAGGTTTGCAGCTGGTCAGTATCCCCATTTAGCATCCCCACCTGGCATCCTGTTCTCAGTCTCCTGCAAGAATTCTTTGCTCAGGTAGTTTTCTTGAATTGACAGGTTTGAAATCTTGGTATATATCCTCTTCAATGGCGATAGCTGGACTCTTTCTCCCTTTCCCTATTTTATATTATCTTATTATTTACAGTTATCATTTAAAAGTTACCTCATTGTGTGTCGGTGGTACTCAAAAATTTTTTCAAAGGATTTTATTTTGGGGGCGTCTGGGTGGCTCAGTGGGCTAAGCCTCTGCCTTCGGCTCAGGTCATGATCTCAGGGTCCTGGGATCGAGCCCCACATCAGCCTCTCTGCTCAGCAGGAGGACCTGAGATCCCAGGACCCTGAGATCATGACCTGAGCCGAAGGCAGAGGCTTAACCCACTGAGCCACCAGGCACCCCAATAAGTAAATCTTTTAAAAAATAAATAAAGGATTTTATTTTTAAGTAATCCCTATACCTAGGTTGGGGCTCAAACTCATAACCCCAAGATCAAGAGTCACATGCTCTACTGACTGAGTCAGCCAGGCACCCCGTACTTAAATTTGAAAAAAAAAAAAATATATATATATATATATATATATATATTTTTTTTTTCAACTCCTCTCAGGAAAGTAGCAAATATTTTTTGCTTTTCTAATTGAGAATACAAGTTAAAAGAGACTAAAAGTCATTATCAGAATCCCCAGATATTACTAGGCAGAGAAGAAAGAGAAATTATGCCCTGTGATTCCTAGAGATACCGCCGTACCCTGCAGGCTCCCACTTGCTAAGCATGTGCTATTTCTAAACAGGCTGGAGTGGGGGCCAATGTGAAGCACTAACTAGAATTCTCTGTCTCCTGGAGCGCCTAACTTTGAACTGGAAGAAATTCACTAAATATGTCAGGGCCTCCCTCTTATCAATAAATTAGGGAGACTTCCATGTGCCTTTGTGGGTTCTTGACCATTGCAGAGGTGTGCTGAGGGACCCCAAGGAATGACATTTCAGCAGAAATGCAGATAGGCGGCGCGTTTCTGAGAGGGTCTCTGGCGAAGCTGCTGTCAGTACGTTATTAGGGAGAACAGCCGCATTGTTTTCATTTCACAAGTAAATGTTCCCAACATAATTTATTCTCGTGTATTTCCCCTCTTTTTCCGTAGGTGTTGTTTCGCGTGATCACCTTTGTCTTGAATGCGTTTGTTCTTCGCTTCCTGTCAAAGGAAATCGTTGGCATAGTGAACGTAAGGTAAGAAGGGATGAGCCCTGGCACTGCCCACAACCCACACCCCGAGTCAGGGCACCTTTGTGTCACCCTCGGATTTTAGAAGCACGGCCCTTTCCCAGAAGCGGAGTGTTCTAGCAGTGGGCTGAGGGAGAGCGTGCTGGGCTGGGGGAATGAGCAGGCGATGTTGCTTCTAATGGCCCCATGGAGTGTTTTCCATTAGCGGCCTCCAAGTGCACATTTCTCTGCCAGCTGTTCCGGTTTGGCTGCTCTGGGAACCCAGGAGAGGAGTGGGAGTAATTCCTTGCAAACCCTGTCTCAGGTATAATCCTGTGTTCTTGTCCTGCTGACAGCGAGGGAAGCAGGAAATCTGCAGTGCTTGAGGATGTGCTTCATAACTGCAGGCCTGGAGCAGGCTGCCTTCCCTCCTCAGTGACTTTTATAATTGGAGAATGGAAGCTAGGGTGAGAGCTTGAGTCCCTGTCACGAGTCCCTCAGCGGCGGCTCTTAGAGAGCTGCCTTGCTTTAAGACTCCATTTTCTTTTTTTTTTTATTCCTTTCCTTTCCGTTCAAGGGCACCCACACATATTCTGAATTCACAAATGACACGAAAGTATATGGAGTAATGTGAGTGCTCAGAATAGCTCAGCCTCTCAGGTGTAGCTTCGTGTCCTGATAAATAAGACGGTATGTTCCAGACAGCATTTCACACTGAATACCCACCAAACAAGCTCCGGGCTCTGTTCTCCCAGCTTGCAGAAGGTTCTCAAACTTTGATGGGCAAAGGAATCATGTGGTTTACAGTAGGTGAGACTGAGGAGGGACCCAGGAATCAGTATTTTGACAAGCTCCTCAGATAATTTTTTTAAAAGATATTTTATTTATTTATTTGACAGAGACAGAGATCACAATTAGGCAGAGAGGCAGGCAGAGAGAGAGAGGGGGAAGCAGGCTCCCTGCCGAGCAGAGAGCCCAACGCGGGGCTCGATCCCAGGACCCTGAGATCATGACCCGAGCCGAAGGCAGAGACTTAACCCACTGAGCCACCCAGGTGCCCCTCCTCAGATTATTTAAAGGTAAGGACCATACTTCAAGAAATACTGTGAAAAGCAGGAAGAGGGGCGCCTGGCTGGCTCAGTGGGTGGAGCATGTGACCCTTGATCTTGACGTTGGAAGTTCGAGCACTATGTTAGGTGTAGAGATTACTTAAAAATAAAATCTTTTTTTTTTTAATGTAAAAAATGTGGGCACCTGGGTGGCTGAGTCAGTTAAGGGTCTGCCTGTAGCTCAGGTCATGATCCTGGGATCCTGGCATGGAGCCTTGCCTGGGGCTCCCTGCTCAGTGGAAAGTCTGCTTCTCCCTCTGCTGCTCCCCCGACTCGTCTCTCTTCCTCTCAAATAAATAAATAAGATCTTTCAAAAATCTGTTTAAAAAAAGTAGGAAGGAAGGGGACCAAATCTCCTCTTAGGTGCTCAGATTTGAAAACAGTTTGGGCCTCTCGCCATCTGGTCTCCTCCAGATTGGCAAGTCTCTGCTTTGACAGCCATGGTCTAGCCCACCCCCTACTTACCATATGGTCCAGTCTCCTCATTGGCAGTGGTGGACAGAAGCCTTGGGTGGCTACATGATCCTTGGACAACCTCAGAGAGACCTTAGTCGTGGGCTGTCCCCACTCTAGCTTCATCAGCCACAGCCTGTTGATGAGGGAAAATCTCAGCTACCACTCACCCAGGTGCAGGAGGCTCTTCCTAGGTACTGCCCACCCAGCAAGTATGCAGATAAGCCTTGCTGACCTGGGTTGCGGTAACGTGTGTAACAAGTCTGTTGGCTGTCCTGAGAAAGCTTTTGGCGAGAGCTTCCGCTCAGTAGAGCCTCTGCTTCTCTTTTAAGAACTGATGGGTCACCGGTCTCAGTGCGACCAAGAGATCCGATTGCTGTGTGCGGTCATACCTTGTCCTTTTCTCGTTAGTGTCAGAGTCATACCTCTGCTATTTGCTCTGAAGCGGTAGGTTTTGGGGGCCACTGCAGCATTGTCTATTCTGGCACAATGCTCTATAGGCACACTCTCAGGTGTCCCTTGTTCCGTTCCTAACTGCTGTTCAAGTGGATCAGATTAGTATGGGGCCCCGCAGGAACTCACTGCCCTTCACATCACCGCCAGTGACTTCTACCCAACACTTTTCCTTCCTGTCACTGGCAAAATCTCAGAAATTCTCTCTGGAAAAAAAACAGAGTCATTTTTGATTTCTGCTTTTCCTTTACAGGCTAACACTGCTTTACTCGACCACCATCTTCCTGGCCAGAGAGGCCTTCCGTAGAGCATGTCTGAGCGGGGGCCCCCAGCGAGACTGGAGCCAAACCTTTAACCTCTTGTGGCTAACGTGAGTTGTGGTTTGGCAGGAGACAGTGCGAAAGCAAGAGTCTTAAAGGTTAAACAGCAACATCTGCCCAAAGCTGAATTGTCTCCAGCTTTGGTTTAATGGGGGGTTTCTGGGGCTGGGGCATGGGGCAAGAAGGAGAGAGTGTCCAATTGGAAAGAGTTTGTTGGCTGTTTTCTCTGTGGGTGGCCAAGAGCTCCGGGTGGGGGTTTCAGGGCCAGGTTTCTAGCCCTGTTTCTACCCTCTTGGGAGGTTGTTTCTGCCATTCCTGATGCCCATTCTGGGCCCCACTGGGACTGTGCTATCTTCTTCATTCGTAATCTTTGCCGCTGTAGTCTTTTCCAAGCTTTTAACAACCACTTAGTATTTTTTGAAAGCCTTTTAGGGCTTTCATTATATCTTTCTTCAATTTTGTTAGGTTGATTTCAGTTCTGAGCCTTTTAGAATAATCCTGAAGGTCAAATACATCAGCTAAAACTTGTAATGGCTTTTCTGCAGTTAGATCCCTGCAGAGAGGGCTGGTGCTGGCTACATGACTCCTTCTTGCCCCATGGAAATGACTGTCGTGAGGCTGGGAGGTGTTTATTTTATTCAAGGCCTGACAGTTAACTACTCAGTCATATTGAAGTGCTCTGTGGTGTACGTGTGAAGGGACGCTGTGCACTGGACTGTTGCTTATTTGGGTGCAAGAACCAACTGGATACTGTCTTTTAGTCATTTGCGGTGCCAACAACAGGCATGTACTTTCCGGGAATTTTGCTTATCTCCTCAGCGTAATACACTTGATAGGAGTGTAGGTTTTGGCGTTAGTTGGGGATCGGGTTCTGCTTCTGCCCTTGACTAACTGTCCATGACCTTGACCAGATTACCCAGTTCTTGTCATCAGCCTTAGTTCCCTCATCACTTAAATGGGGATAATGACAGGATCATTGGGAGGTGTTGGAGACGTAAAGGAAGTGGATCGAGTACCTGGCGTATAGGAAGTGCCTTGATAAGTGGTAGATATTTTTATGTTATATTTCCTTTCTGTTCGGTGCGGCTATTTTAATATATATTAATTTTTATACTTAGCATATTAAAAAAAAAACCATTTTTTCCCTTTTCTAGCGTCCCCCTGGGTGTGTTTTGGTCCTTGTTCCTGGGCTGGGTATGGTTACGGTTGCTTGAAGTGCCGGATCCTAATGTCGTCTCCCACTATGGAACTGGAGTGGTGGTGTTTGGCCTTTCGGCCGTGGTAGAGCTTCTGGGAGAGCCCTTCTGGGTCTTGGCACAAGCACAGATGTTTGTCAGACTCAAGGTCAGTGTGCCTTCTGCTTTGATGGGAAGTGTGAAAAATAAGAGAAAGAGTGGTTTCTTAAAAATGCTTTCTAGGAGAGGATGATTTTTTTCCAGATTTGCATCTAAAAATGAATTTGGAAAAAGATAACATGATCGGTTTAGTTCATTTCCTTGAAATTTGGCAGATGGGCTGGGCTTAAGTTTACCTCTGCTATACTGTTAATGCAAAATAGATTTACTAATAGGGAAGATACTAGTTTAGATAAGAATTTAAGAGGGCTGTAAAGGTTTTTCAGACTTTTCTAGTGATTCTGTACGTAATTGCATACTAACAGTAACTTTTCATCTTTCAAAATAGGTAATTTGATAGGTACAAGAGAATATATAGCGTATGTGTGAATCTTAAAGCATGATAGTATACTGAAGATCCAACAAACTGCCCAGCCCACTAGAGCATTATGGGTGCTGTGTCTAACCCTCTGCCCCATCCTCACTGCCAGGGTGGCCACTGTCCCAGGCTCCTATTCGTCATTCCTGTGCGCCTTTAGCTTTTATTAATGTGAGGTGCCCTCTTTACCCTGTTCCTGCAGGTGATTGCTGAGAGCCTGTCCGTCATCCTCAAGAGTGTCCTGACAGCTTTTCTCGTGCTGTGGTTGCCTCACTGGGGGCTGTACATTTTCTCTTTGGCCCAGGTAAGAGTTACAGCTTTTCAGTTTTGTATAATCTATGTTTCTCCATTTTATTTTTTTTCTTCTTGTTCCCATTACTGTGTGATTTACATTTGGAGTATTCATGCCTGTGAGGCAGGCTGGGAGTTCTAAAAAGACAGCCTTGACCGTGCTTTTCTGTTGGCTATCCCTCCTGCTCCTGGCGTCCCCAAGGGCCTGGTGAGGTCCCTGCGCTAGACCTCGCTGTCAAACATAGTGACTCCTTTAGATGTTCCGTGGGCAAGCCCATTCCAAACTCACCTTTGATTGTCTTATGGAGGAGGGGAAAAAGCAGTGAGGGGGTGGGGTGGGAGTCAAATTGCATACGTGTGATTTTTCCCTGGATTTCAATCAGGTGTTTTCAGAATAGGAGGAAATTCTGCCAAGCCTGTTCGGAGCTTGGACTGTAATCTCACACAATGCAGAGCACAGGAGCCAAGTCCTGGCAGGCACACTCTCACTTCCGGCAGGCCCTGCCTCGTTGCCATCCCATGTTCTGGTTCTCGTTCATATCCGTAGCTCTAACGAAAGTACAACTGGAGTACGGTGTTCATTTTAAAAATGAAACCTACGATCCCATAGGTACTGGAACAGCTTATAGTACAAAGCAGTTTGTAATTTTTCTTAATGTATAGGAAGATAAGTTAAAATTTTTAGTAGCGACTTATGTGAAAGTCTTCCCCGTATCTTAGCAAAAACTACAAATATTGTTGTGAAACACAGAAAAAGTAGATTTCAAATCAGTGGTATAAGCATGAGAATTGCCTCCTAAAAGCAGTTTGCAAATAGTTGCATATCTTAGAAGAGTTATTTGTGATAATTTTTGCCATGTTTTATTCGATCTGGGACTACAGTTTTCCACATTAATCATGTTTTTGATATCCTCTCCCTAATAGGACAGGAGGCCATGAAGATGCCGTTATTGGTTGACTCCTTTTGGGAAAGACACTTGTGTTAGGACTTTGTGATGCTCCCACGCAGGACACATCCTAAGTCAGCAAGGCCCATTCCCAGTTTACTTGCTTTCTTATTATAAGACTTGGGAGAGCTCTTCTCTGGCATTTTCTCTGTCAGTGTCTGTGTGAGAGGTCTAAGAGCCAACAGCACCTCATATCAGCAGGCGATCCCCACCACGGCTCTGGGATTCCCCTTTGTCCAACCCACTTCCAGGTTCTTCCTTAAACAGTCCCTTACCCCATGGCATCATATGTCAAATAAAAGGGTCACTCTAGAATATATAAAGAATTCTTACAACTCATCAACAAAAAGGCACACTACCCAAAATGTAGGTAAAGGACCTCAATAAACATCTCTCCAGGGGCACCTGGGTGGCTCAGTGGGTTAAGCCGCTGCCTTCGGCTCAGGTCATGATCTCAAGGTCCTGGGATCGAGTCCCGCATCGGGCTCTCTGCTCAGCAGGGTGCCTGCTTCCTCCTCTCTCTCTCTGCCTGCCTCTCTGCCTACTTGTGATCTCTCTCTGTCAAATAAATTAAAAAAAAAAAAAATCTCTCCGAAGAAGATACCCAAATAGCCAATAACCACATGAAAAGATGCTCCATATCATTAGTCATTAATAAACATAAATCAAAACCACAATGAGATACTACTTTGCACCCATTAGGGTGGCTGTTACCAAAAAATAAGAAAATAACAAGTGTCGATGTGGATATGCAGAAATTGGAGCCCTCACATATTGCTGGCGGGGATGTAACACGGTGCAGCCATTGTGGAAAACAGTTTGTCAGTTCCTCAAAAAGTTAAACATAGAACTGAGGTATTATGCCTAGCAGTTCTGCCCCTAGGTATATCCCCAAAAGATTGAAAACGTATTCAAACAACTTGTACGCAGATACCCACAGCAACGCTATTCACCACAGCCAAAAGGTGGAAACAGGCCCGATGTCCATCATCTGATGAATGGATGAACAAAAAGCGGCATACGTGCACAGCGGATTAGTCCTCAGCCATAAAAATGATAACTCGCCACAGCACCAGGAACTCGGAAACCATTATACTAAGTGGATGAAGCCAGGCACCAGGCTACCGATTGCACGCTTCCATTAATATGCAGTGTCCAGATAGGCGAGTGTATAGAGACAAAGCAGATGTTCATTGCTGGGGTGTGGAGGACTGGAGCGTGATGGCTTAATGGGCACAGAATTTCCTTTTGGAGTGATGGAAATGTTCTGGAATAAAGTGGTGGTTGTACAACACTGTGAATGTACTAAAAGCCACTGAATTGTATATTTTAAAATGGTTATAACACTCGGTGTTATCCTATGTAAATTTTTCCTCCCTCAAAATAGGGAAAGGATCACGTAGTTAGGATGTCCTACCTGAAGACTGCCCATGGACTGTCACTCTTTCCCCAGGTGCTGGTCTGTGGGAAGGTGCAGGGAGGTGGAGGAGGGAGTCCTGTTGTCCCAGGGGCTGTTGCGTCTGGTGGCATGGCTCACAACAGAGCTGCTATGTCTTCTTACAGGGCATGAAGGGATGGTGGACTCTGCCTTTGGTACAGGAGCAGGCTTAGCATTTCCAGATTAAAAGCAGGACCTGGTGGTGCCTGGGTGGCTCGGTGGGTTAAGCTGCTGCCTTCGGCTCAGGTCATGATCTCAGGGTCCTGGGATCGAGTCCCGCATCGGGCTCTCTGCTCCGCGGGGAGCCTGCTTCCTCCTCTCTCTCTCTCTGCCTGCCTCTCTGCCTGCTTGTGATCTCTCTCTCTGTCAAATAAATAAATAAATAAAATCTTTTAAAAATAAATAAATAAATGAATAAATAAATAAAAGCAGGACGTGGAGGGCCCGTTCCCTTCCGAGCTAGTGTGCATTGCATTCACAGCATGGAGAGAAGGCAGAAGGGAGCCTGTGAAAGGGGCTGTTTGGATACTCCTCCCAAACTGCAAACAAAACCCCAGGCTGTGGCTCCTGGCCCCAAGCCACCCTTTTGTCCTGGCTCTGTGGAGGGAAGGGTGGGCCCTCTTATCACCCCCCAACCCGGAGTCCCTCTCCCGTTCTGGAGTGGCTCTTGCCCTGCCCATGCACCCGGCTGAGAGGGGGGAGCTAAGAGCTCAGTTCTGCTTTGTAGTCCCCGTCACAGCTTATGGGTTTCTGGGAAAGCCCCTGTCATCTAGGACGGGGGTCTCTGCATATAAGCACAGGACATGTGGGTCCTCGCAGGGTGCTGTCGAGGCAGGAGGGTCGATCCTTTGAGAACATGTCTGTCATTGCTGTGGTGCTGGCACTAGGGGATGTCTGTCAGGGAAATGATGTTCTGCCTGCCCAGAACTGTTCTCCCAGTCAGCTGCCGTGTTTGGAGCCCTTTCCCCAGAGATGCCGCAGTGGAGCTGGCTCTTCCCTGGAGCGGGAGGCACTGCTGACTGGAAGGTGCAGTTAATGAAGACAGTTCTCTTTACTGTTTGGCTTTTGAGGTTAGATTTCCAGGCAAATCTTAATTCTGCCTGTATTAAAAGCATGCCACTTAAATCCACTATTTTCTTTTTTCAGCTTTTATATACTACGGTTCTGGTGCTCTGCTATGTTATTTATTTCACAAAGTTATTGGGCTCTGCAGAATCAAACAAGCAACAGGCTCTTCCCATCTCCAGAATGACAGATCTGTTACCCAGTGTTACAAGAAGTAGAGTAAGTAATACACTCTATCTCTTATCATTTTAATCACAGATGCTGATTATCCTGGAAAGGAGGAAACTATTACTTTCTCACTGATTGCTGTCATCATAGGGATGATTTCATAGCTCACATTTATTGAGTGCTTGCTGTGTGCTGGGGCAGGATTTCTCAGCCTGGGCACTATTGACATTTGGGGCTGGATAATTCCTTATTGTGGGGGCTGGCCTGTGCATTATAGGGTGTTTAGAAGCACCCTTGATCTTTACTCACTAAGTGCCAGTAGCTACCACCTCTCAGCTGTAATAACCAAAAATGTCTCTGTGGGGGACACATGACCCATAGGGGACAGCACTGCCCCCCGTTTAGAACCATTGTGTAGCCAGAGTGCTGAACACTTTACGTGCCTTATGTTTAAAGTTTATACCGACTCTGTGAGGCTGACCTTATTATTTCTATTTTAGGGTTGAGGAACTGAGGTTTAGAGACTAACCCTCTGGCCAAGGTGAGGGTCAGAGTGAGGGCAGGAGCCTGGAGTGGCTTGAATGCCCATAGAGCATGGACTGTAACCACCACATGCATCTCTCTATTTGGCTGTGTCTTGGTTTTTCCCAGGACTGACTTGCAGCACAGGGAGTCCAGTGCGCCGACAAAACAGAGATGATCCCTGCATTGCTCCATTACCTAGAGCTGGGCCGGTCTTTCTGGTGACGCCCTTTCCCATTGAGGGAAATCCCACTGAGGATTCCAGGTGCTGATGTGTAGGAGCAAGGCATAACCTTTTTCTTCCGAACTCTTCAGTGCTCAGTCCATTTGACTTTTATTTCCTGACTCTGGTGGAGTCGTTGCTACTGTCTGCAGCCCCTGACTTGTGCATGTGACGTGACGGCTCACTGTCTCTGCCCAGTGCTCTGTGAATGGGGCTGACCCACTTTCCCTTTTTCCCATGCTTGTTTGCCGGCTCGGTGCACGTAGCTGAGGTAAGGCTTCAGCCGGACTTCTCCCTTATTCCTGTTTTGTGATTACTTAAGAAAGTAGGAAAGTATTTGAGGCATATATCTCAGAGCTTCTGGAATCCTGTTATACAGCTTTTCAAGAAAGACCAGATATTACGTAATAAAGAAAGATATGTTCTCATTTGTTAGATAAGAGTTCTCCGTTCTGATCAAACAGATCTCACCTTTAACCTAAATTACCGTGGCAGTTTTGGGATACCACAGTGCCTCCTCTGTGGGCTTAGAGGGTATGGACTCGGGATCACTTTTGTCTGGTGCTGCTGCAACCTGCCCACAGAGCAAGCCTGCGTGTTCAGGAAAGTTCCCCTCCTGAGTTCTCCCCAGTGTTCATCTGTATCAGGCCTGGCCAGCTTTTCATACTGTGCTGGTCCCTGTGCCCAGCAGTATTTTGGAAAGGAGCATTTAGTCCATTAATATAGGTAAGGGGATAGTGGGTAGTGAAAAGAGCCTTAGTGTATATTTAACCCGGTGGTGGGCTCACAGCTCCAAGATGCGGTTTCCTTGTCTGTCAAGTGGGGATACTAAGAGTACCTCTCTTCTAAGGTGCTTGTGTGAGTAGGATGAAATGGGGCATGGCTGACACAAGTGGGTGTCCATAAGTGACAGCTGATACATCACCCCTGTGCTGCTGCTGCTCTAGCAGGGATAGGTCCACCAGCATAGCCTAGCAAGGCAGTGTCTGATGGCATTGGGCTGGGAACTCAGTGGTTTAATCTGGCATTCTGTCCTGCAAGTTTCCAGGCTCCAACTGCTGGTACAGAAGCCTTGACTGTGAGAAGGGATGTGTATCTGTCTTAGACAGTGGCACCGTCCCTGCTGATAGATAGAACACAGCCCCATGCTTTGTTGGGGGATACAGACATGTAGGAAGGTGATTACTAGGCCTCGGGGAGTTTCTTGTGCATTTGGGGGGCAGTGAGTGCAGATATAAAGCCTATAGGACTCTCTCCAGACCTCAGGGTCCTTATTTTTAAGGTGAAGTTATTGGGTCTACACAACCCATGAGGCCCCTTTGAAGACTTAAGGAATTGTGAAGGTATTTGAACTTGCACAGAGCTGTTTACAGTAGCTACCATTGACTGCACGGTTACCATGTGCCTGATGCTATGCTGAGCACTTGACATGGACTTGTGTGTTGAGCCATCCTGGTAACCCTGTGAGGTACTGTCTCCATTTTGCCAGTGAGAAAACTGAGATTCAGAAGAGTCAAGTGACAAAACCAACATCACCCACCTGACTTAGGACCCACTTCTCTCTAACTTGTGTCTGTGGACTAGCCTTAGTCTGTGGTTCAATCTCTCTGCTGTGCAGTCTTCCAAAAGAAATTGGCTTATTGCCCAAAGTAGTTATTTGTAGACTTAACGATTAGGAAGTTCGAGGTAGAACAATCCATGATTCAAGTTTATTTTTTGTAAAAGAGGAAGGAAGTGAATTGAATCTGAATGCATTGGATGACTTTCCCACCAGCGGTGTGCCCACTTTCACTCTTGGGAGCAGCTTTGTGCCGTGGGGGCTCCCTCAGACAGCTCCTCGAGCAGTTACACCCAAACCGCTTTGACCAAATGGGGAGATTTGTTTCTGTACTTGTAGAATTCCATCTTCTGTAGAGACTTACTTAGCCTTAACATAAATAAGTGATACCTCGAATTAATGGCTGCCTTTTCTATCTTTTATATTTTTTGACACTTCTGAGTGATTTCGTAGGAGAGATCTGCTAATATTTAAGTAAAGCCGAGGAATTTAACACAGCGAGCATGTATTAAGCAGTACTCTGTGGTAAGCACTGTTCCAGGTGTCCCAAGTGGGGGCCCCGCCCTCAGAGCTTGCCTTGTGGAGGGGAGATAAGGTGTGGACTCAACTAACCCCTGCCAGTGTGTGTGTGTGGAGTGTTAACAAAATAGAAGCATAGAAAAAGGATCTGAATTCCCTGGGGAACGTTGAGGAAGGCCTCCTGGAAGAAGCTGCTTTTGAGCTGGGCCTCGACACGTGGCCAGGCAGAGGTGAATGCAAACGTGTGGTGGTGATGCGTGTGTGTGGCTGGAGGAGAAAGGACATTTGCTTGGGGCCGTTACATGCCCATCGCTGTGTTGGCATTGGGATTGCGGGGATGACTATGGAACTTAGGTTGGCTGGACAGTGGGGGTGAGGCGAGGAAACAAAAGTTGGAAGGAGGTTCTGGCCTGCTGGGCTAGGGCCAGTGGTGGTGGCCTTGGTGCCCTGGAGTGTGGGCTTGATTCTAGGGCAGCAGAGCCTGATGAAAGGTTTGGGAACAGTGCTGTGATCCAGTTGCCTATGTTGAGGCGCTTACCATCTGCTTCACATTTATCGAGGGTCTCGTTTCTCTCATTCAGTCCTTAGACCAGCTCTAGGAGATGACTCCTTATCCCATTTTGTGGGTGGGAAAATGGAGGCCTAGCAAAATTAAGTGTCTTGCCCTTAGCTTTCGCACTCAGAAGTTGGGAGCTGCACCTTGAGCCTCAGTGTCTGAGCTCTACTCCAAAGGCCAGACCCTCCCAGGAGAAGGATGGGCTAGAAAAAAGTTTGGAGATGAAAGAACTCACAAGGAGGCAGTGGCAGTTGTCGAAACAAGAGTGATGAGGACAGTGGGTGGACATGGGAGTATGGACACAGCTGGGGCAGAGTCAATGGCCCCAGAGCAAGAGGGAGGTGAAGGGGTCCTGTGTGGGATGTGGAGGTGATACAGGGTAGGACACAGGACAATAGCTGTAGACCCCCGGCTGACTCTTGTCAGTGGAGGCACATGGCTACTGGACCATCCTGAGGCTGAAGAGTTTGGGAAGGGGAACACTGACTCACTCCATCCTGGGTCCCCAAGTTCTGACTGCAGACCTTCCCCCTAGGGCACTGCCCATCACCTTTTGCCATCCATGCCTCAGTTTCTCTACTAGTACAGTGAGGCAGTGGAATGGCTTGTTGATGAGAGGATCCCAGAGAAATGCGCAACCATGAAGACCAGCTAAGCAGTAACAACCTAGCTCTTGTGAAATAGGCTTCTTTTGACCTCCCAAATGACAAATCCGTTCTAAAGAAAATGGTAAAAGCCCAAAGAATATGCTACTTCTTTCCTACTACTTAGCAGACACCTCGGAGAAGCAGACAATCTCTGATCAGACTTCTTGCCTCTATGCCCTGAGCGAGCATTTTGGAGATAAGCACTTAGTGTGACCATTCCTTCTAAACTGTGGGCCCATTTAAATTGAATCCATTAGGAGAATGGAATGCTCCCGTATGAGCTTTCAGGTCAGACACACTGTCAAGTGTGTCTTGACACACTTGGTAAACCTTTTTAGAGAGCACCATCAATCACGTTCCCAAACCCATTCACAGCCTCTGCCAAGTGGGCGCCACAGGAACCCCATGGCCAGCTGTAACTGTACATTTTCTTGGAAGAGAGCACAGGCACTGCTGCACAGATCCTCCCCAGGGGACCACCTCGTGTTGGGGTGTAGAGTGCGACAGAGATAGAGGGAAGGTGCTGTCCTCCACTACCCTGGAGCAAAGGGCCGGATGGGTGCTCGGGATGATGCGGTTCACAGTGCCCCCTAGTGGTGGTAAATACTCTGGCGCTCTTTGTTCTGGGGAAAGGAGATGCCTAATTTTCTCCTACAGCAAGAGGGGACATTTACCCCTGGGCTAGAGCTCCGGGTGGCATCTGCTCCAGGTCCAATGATGCTCTGAGGGCAGCATGGTTTGGGAGGATTCAGGCCTGTCTTCACAGTGTCTGGAAGAAAGGCTCAGAAATCAAGGGGTGAAGAGATTTGAAGACGGAAAATGAACCTTGTTTTCAAGGGATTCTCTGGACTTACTCTGTCCTAAATGGTAGCCTCCAGCCACGTGTGGCTATAGAGCATTTGGGATTGGGATGGGCTGTATGTGCAATGCAAGCTCTGGATTTCAAAGACTTAGTATGGAAAAAACGTGAAATGCTTTTAATACTTATTTGTGTGTTGAAATGCTGGTGTTTGGGTTAAATAAATATACTAAAATAATCTTACTAAAAAATTAAAATAATCTTACTTTTTTTTTTTTTACTGTTCACTGTGACTGCTAGAAAATTTTTAATTCTATGGGTAGCAGACAACAGTGCTCTATTCAGCGGGGTTTAGGCTGAGGTAAGGGGACCATGTGACTAGGACAGGTTCTACATCTACCCTTCGGCCAACTTCCATAGCTGTAACTGATCTCTTAGAGAGGTAAAATGGGCTTGGCCTTTGTGACTCAGCCCTTTCCTCCCAAAGAACCCCCTGAAATTCTACCTTTCAAAGTCATCACTTTGAGTTAATAAGAATTTTTCAAAATGCAGGTGCTCTGAGATTAAAAACCCAACACCTAGATTAAACATTCTGAGATCCAAGGATGCCTCCGTGAGAGAGGAGGGGCCTTCAGAGGGGACTGCGGGAGATAGACAGAAGTCTCGTTTGGCTGGGTGCCTTATTTCTCTGTTTTGTGGTCAGCAAGCTGCCTTTGAGATGGCCTCTCTCTTACAGGTTGACCTCTGCCCTTCCTGAGTGTTTGCTTTCTTCTTACCTTCCTTGTCCTTAGGAAGTGGACAATTTGGGAAGAGCCATATCAAAGCTCTGGGCTTGTTTTTTCTTTTCTTCTGTCATACCAGTTCTGAGCAGTTTGGCTGACCTAGGAAGCCTGGTTTCCTTTTGAAACACACAAACAAAGCTCATATACTTTGTGTAAAGGGACCCTGAGTGGCTAAATATAGCATTAAATTAACTATAGCATTAAATGTAGTGGGGTGTATGGAGCAGAATTTGTTCTGCACCATGGCATGCTTCAGACATTTTTAAAGGCAAGAAATGACTCTGAGTGTGTGTTAGATACATGCTGGCTTACCGTCTGGGCAGCAAGGGGACAGCTCAGTTCCTTAGGGGTCTCAGATAATGACTCTTGGGCAGGATCCTTACATGGGCGCTGTTTCTACCTAGAGACTTTGTCTTTGTGTTAAGCAATGGAAACCCTTTGCTAGGGTTCATTGGTTCCCTTCTGTGTGCTTAGTATTAAATGAAAAATGAGTGGGAACTCTCCAAGTTGGGATTTAGGGAACAAGATGAGTTTGCCTCCTGTGGAGGCTTCTTGTACTCGTAGACTTAGAGTGTCTGGGAGCTTTTTGTTTTGTTTTGTTTTCTCTCCTAGGCTTTTGTAAATTGGAATGAGGCTAAATTGACTTGGAGTTTTTTCAAACAGTCTTTCTTGAAGCAGATTTTGACAGAAGGTAAGTAAAAGTCACTCTAAGCAGTCAGGACACCATAGTATAAGGGAGGGGATTCCACAAAACTGCAAATTACCTAGACCCAGACTTCTACTTTCTAGAGCCCCTGTGGGCAGAGGAATCTCAGAAATGGAAGCTTTTGAAATAGGGAGAGGGAAACTAACATTGATTTAGTTTGATAGTGAGGGACAGTGCTGTTCTATAACTTCTATGGGGTCCTACAGTAATGAGGAACAACTCACCTCTTCTTTCTTTTTTAAGATTTTAATTATTTATTTGAGAGAGAGAAAGTGAGAGAGAGCATGAGAGGGGAAAAGGTCAGAGGGAGAAGCAGAATCCTTGCGGAGCTGGGAGCCCGATGCGGGACTCGATCCCGAGACTGGGATCATGACCTGAGCGGGAGGCAGTTGCTTAACCTACTGAGCCACCCAGGTGCCCTGAACAACTTACTTTGAATCCAGTTCTAATTCTCAAACGTTGTTTTATCATTTGAAGAAGTGTATTATGAAGTATTATATCAATTAGAGAAAATTTGGAAAATAAAGAAAATTATCCATAATTTCATTATCCTATTCTTTTTATACATTTCTTTTTTTTTTAAGATTTTATTTTATTTATTTGACAGAGAAGGATCATAAGTAGGCAGTGAGGCAGGCAGAGAGAGGGGGGAAGCAGGCTCCCCGCCAAGCAGAGAGGCCAATGTGGGGCTCGATCCCAGGACCCTGAGATCATGACCTGAGCCAAAGGCAGAGGCTTAACCCACTGAGCCAACCAGGCGCCCCTACATTTCTTTTCTTGAACATCACTTTTAAGAACAGGATTCCCTCATTTATTTTCTTAAATAAGATTTACCTGTGTGGTGGTTTGGCCAGACTTCCAATATCTTAAGGCTTTCCAGTTTAACAGTGACAGAGCTCTCCACATGGAGGGCTGACATGGAGCTGAAAGTTCATCTAGTTTTTCTACATATGTGTATTGGTTTATTTGCGCCCAGCTTTAATTCAAAAACGAGATTTGAAGCATCTAGAAGTGCGTAAAGGTAGTGGTTTCTCTCTATATAAACTTCATATGTTTATGTCCAATATCTATTACCAAATATATTTTTAAACCTTTGCAAAAATTATTATTATTATTTTTTTTTTTTTTAAAGAGAGCAAAGGGGAGACCACATGTGCATGAGCTGCAGGACAGGGAAAGAGAATCTTAAGCAGGCTCCTCCCTGAGCACAGAGCCAGATGCAGGGCTCATTCTCATGTCCCTGAGAACAGGAGCTGAGCCAAAATCAAGGGTCAGTCCTTTAATTGATTGAGCCACCCAGGCGCCCCTCAATCATTATCTTTTTATTATAAAAATAGTATAACTTCATTATAAAAATTTTGGAAACTAGAAAAAAGTTCCCTACAATTCTAGTATTCTAATACAACCGTCATTTTTATTACCTTACTATTTCCTTTTCTCCCCTCTCTATCTTTACTTTTCATTAATTATGCTTCCAAAGGGAAGGAACTCCCCTAAGCCTCACTTGCCCCATCTGTGAATTAAGAGATAGGACCAGGAGGGGTCTGAGGGCTCTTAAGCCTTGAGAGTGCTTAGTTCTAGCCTGAGCCTGTAACATTGCCATTTCAAAGTGGAACTTTGGGGGAAACCAGGACCCCTGGGGGAAATAAGGGTCACAAGCCTTTGGAGAACTGAGTGAAGGTGCCTTAATTATATGTTTCTTAGGAGCAGGATCTGCCATTTACCACTGTCTCCCCAGTACCCTGCTGGAACTGGCACACAGTTGGTGTTCAACAAGTATCTTTTGATAAAGGTGTCTGTATACAGTGAAATTGTATGTTGTGATAGTTTATATTGTTAGAACAGGAAAATCAGTAGAGGGAATTTGGAAAGGGCATTTGCTTTATGCACTTCCTTTTCCTTCCAAAGTTTTAGGAGCAGTTTAAATGAGTTGAGAGTGGACCCAGTCCAAGTGATGTCCCGAAATTGACTGTCTGGACCATAGTAGCTAGACGCAGCAGGTGTCAGTGAGCCAGGTCTCAATGTGGTGCCCATAGCTCACTCGCCCCGCGGCTGGACCTCTCCGGCCTGACTGGCAGAGGGCTGTTAGGAACCATCTCCATCTCCATCACTGTAAAATAAGGAAATGACTGGACAAGAACCCTCCCCCCCACCCCCAAATTCTTCTTATGTAAAAACTACAATGCTAAAAAAAAAGTTGAAATCGTTCATTGTAATAGCAAAAATATAGATGCTTTTACCTTCTGCCCCCACATTTCCTGAACACTGTGTGCCAGGTGCTGAGAGTACACAGATGAATGAATTATAGGCCACAGCCTCAAGGAGCTCATACTCTCACTCAAGACTGAAGATTTTTGTGTGGTTAGTTATGAACCAGGGCTGTGAGGTCTGTACTTGGAAATATTAGTGTCTTTCAAGTGCCATTGCATTTCCTGGAGCTCTGCTAGGAAACCAGGGACAGAGAAATGAGGGAGATGTGTTTCCTGCCTCCAGGGAGCTTACAGAGTGTGGGAAGAGAGGCCAGTTTTACCAGAGCACAGGGAGGTCCCTACAAAGAAGCCAGTCTAGATAGCCAGCAGTGCTAAGAACAGAGGCTGGGAGCAGGAGGGGCTCCAGACCCGGAGGGGCTAAAACCTGATCAGGTAAAGCAGAGGATGACAATGTAATGCCGGGAGGTGAGGATGAGTTTGCTGAAGAAAGACCAAAAAGATAGTCTGGGGTCAACTTATAAAAGGCCTCAAATGCAGAGTTAAGGAGCCTGGACTTTTTGTAAACACCAAAGAGCAATTTAAAGGTATGGAAGCAGGGGTTGCCTTAAGATCTGTATTGCTGAAACTGGGACTGTTAGCAGTGAGGATGGATCAGGGCAGTGCAGAGATGTGGACAGGAGCGAGTACTGTACTGTGAGCCATGCCCGAGAGGACCTGCAGAGGCCCTGCCACTGCTGTAGTGCTAGGAGAGTACAGGGAGGCTGGGACTGAAGGGAGACTTCAGAGAAGATCCTCACTTCTTCTGGTCTCTGAAGATTGCTTTCCTTTTTGAGCAGGTTGCAAGGAGGTGAGAATTTGCCCGTTAGGGCTATGGTCACTCCAGAGCTCCGTCTCCACAGTGGGTTGTGTTTTCCACTAACAGATAATAAAATTTGTGGAAGGTGGGGGAGGGGCTCTGGACTGGTGTCTTCACCTTGAAGGCATTAGCCTGTCTTATATTTGAATCATGAGCTTGGGCTCCAAAGCCTTTCCAGTCTCCATAGAGCTTTCTCCACCCAGGGAGGCAACTTGACACATTTGTGCGTATGATCATGGACCTTTCATTTCACAGAACATACACTTAAAATTTGGAACAATCATTTTCATTATTAACATTTTTGTAATTCCCCCTTCCCCGCTTTTTAAGTTATTAGACTGGTTTTATTGACTTTGTTTCGTTTTTAATTTAACTGGTTTGGATATTTGCTGTCAGTAAATGCCCCACCACTTTCCCAGTTGTTACTATTTTGAAATTATTTGAAATCAACATTAGGACAAGGAAGATATCTTTAATTGATTATATAATTTTTCTCCTTTGAGAGTATCTGCCAGCTGGAGAGTTGCTAGACAATAAGAAAAAAGAAAATTACGTCCTCTTAAAATGCTAATTATTTTACTTCTCTGTTTGTAGGCGAGCGATACGTAATGACATTTTTGAACGTGTTAAATTTTGGCGATCAGGGTAAGATGAAAATTCTGTAGTGAATACCATTAGTAGATACTTTCTAGTATTTTTTCCAGCAGTTTGACACATTTAATGAAAAATAAGCCTGATGATGATAAAAGATGGAGACCGTAATAAAATGATGCCTGAAGATTGAAAATTGCAGGTATCTGCAGATATCTACAGTGTACTGACTACCCGCGCTCGTGTGACTCGTGTGGCAGGTCCTCTTTAGAGGTCCCCTGGTTTCTGCAGAGCTCTGGTGCCCATTGCAGGGTTGGGGTGCTAAGAGAAAAGGGAGCTTCAGAACAGGGAGTTTGTACAGCTAGATAGGTCTTGATATTTTCTTCTTATTTATTTATTAAGGATTTTATGTATTTATTTTAAAGATTTTATTTATTTATTTGAGAGAGAGACAGTGAGAGAGAGCACAAGCAAGGAGAACGTCAGAGGGAGAAGCAGACTCCCCACGGAGCTGGGAGCCTGATGCGGGACTCGATGCTGGGACTCCAGGATCCTGACCTGAGCCAAAGGCAGTCGTCCAACCAACTGAGCCACCCAGGCGTCCCTTATGTATTTATTTTAGAGAGACATAAGCAGAGGGGAGGCAGAGGGAAAGGGAGAGAGAGAGCAAATCCTCAAGCAGACTCACATCTGAGTGTGGGGCTTGATCCCAGGACTCTCAGATCATGACCTGAGCTGAAGTCCCGACACTTAACCGACTGAACCACCCAGGCGCCCCTCTTCATATTTATTTTTAACTGTAATGCTAAAGTAGAGGAAAGAAACATTTTCAAAAATCAACTTTGTATTAATGATTTTTTAAAAGATTTAGTTATTTCTTAGAGAGAGTGAGGGGAGGGGCAGAAGGAGAGAATCCTCAAGCTGACTCCCTGCTGAGTGCAGAGCCTGATGCAGGGCTGGGTCCCTGGACCCTGAGATCGTGACCTGAGCCAAAACCAAGAGTTGGACGCCCAACTGACTGAGCCACCCAGGTGCCCAGCATTAATGCTTTTTATAAAGAGGTGCCGGTGATGGGAATGTTCGGTATTTGACTGTATCAGTGTCAGTACCCTAGCGGTGATATTGGCCAGTACTATCACAAGATGTTACTGTTCCGGAAACTGGGTAATGGATGTGTTATGTTTTCGAACTTCATGTGAATCTATAATTATCTCAAACAGTTTAATTTAAAAAATTAAGTCAGAAAAAATGTTAATGGTGCTGTGAAATTCAAATAGAAAAACCAGAAGGATTGTTGTTTCTTCCTTTTTGTCTTCTAGGTGTATATGACATAGTGAATAATCTTGGCTCTCTAGTGGCCAGGTTAATTTTCCAGCCAATAGAGGAGAGTTTTTACATATTCTTTGCTAAGGTGCTGGAGAGAGGAAAGGATGCCACACTTCAGAAGCAGGTAGTCTTGGTTCTAATGTCACTGTCTCTCAGGTGAATTCTCCAGTTGCGGGATAAGCAGACTGAAATGTAGAGCAGTCAGTTTCCCTCTGTTTGAAATTTCCTTCTAGGTTCTCATTCTTCTTTCTGAATGGAATGATGGCAGGACTCTGAGCTCACTTCTTTCACAGCCTCCTCCCTTTGCCCTGGCTGGCCCTTTCCTTCTTACCCTTACTCCTTCTCTGTGACCTCATTCTTGATCCAGAACTTTCTGCAGCCGTCCCCAGTGTGGCACAGACCCCCCCCCCCTTCCATGGTCTGGGCTTAGCTGGAAGATTGAGATTGCCTCCTCCATCCTCAGATTCTCAAGATCCAAACATGAGCTGAAGGATGCCAGGGCTGGAGCAAGGCTCGCATACAGCGTGGGGAAGAGAGGACCTGCTCATTTCATTTCCCTCTCCACACCAGTTGGTTAAGCTTCGTAAAGACTATGAAGTGCCCAGACTGCACTCTGACCGTGAGAACCTACCTACTCTGATTGGCAAATGCAGAAGAGATTTTAATCCAGGCGTATCTGATTGTAGAAACTTCCCTTTTCTGAAACCGTTGAAAATGTCTGACTTATCTGAGAATTAAAAGGAAGCTAAGCTGGCCTCTTACATGTCTTAGAAGACACTTTGCAAAATACAATTTATGCACAATATCTGGAAACAAACTAATCTGGTTCTCGGTTGATTTAGGAGTATTTTCGTCAGCATACTTCGACAAGAGCATCAGGATTTGGAAACGTTTGTCAGGAGAAGCACTCTGACGAAGCAAGCCAGCTAGCAACCTAAAATTTAAGAATTTTTAAATTCTTTTTAAGAATTAAAATTTTTTTCTCTCTATTTAAGAATAAATATCAGAGAGGAAAGTGAATGTTTCCTAAGCGACCTTTGAAAACGTATCCCCAATGAGCTAAAAACCACCCCTCTCCCACACTACCTAAGGAGGAACAGATTGGCTTTTCCCCTTCATTTCCTTCGTGCTAATTGACATGAAAACACACACAGGCTGCAGAGAAGCAGGGATGCCTCTCAGCAGTTGAAAGAGTGATCTGTGAGACAGCAGAGAGAGAAGGGCAAGTGTAAAGTTTTTCTTTAGCTCATGATTCATCCAACTTCCTTCCCTCTCCCCTGGCCCCAGGAGGACGTTGCTGTGGCCGCCACGGTTTTGGAGTCGCTGCTCAAGCTGGCCCTGCTGACCGGCCTGACCATCACCATTTTTGGCTTTGCCTATTCTCAGCTGGCTTTGGATATCTATGGAGGGGCCATGCTTAGCTCTGGATCAGGTATGCACAAGAGTTTTGCCAGATTTGTTCTTTTGTGTGAACAGAAAAGAGTCTTACAAAATTCAAAAACTTGGGTGCATACAGGTTGGTGTCTGTCGGTGTCTGTGCATGGGCCTCTGAGACCATTGCTCTCACATGAGGTCAGAAACAGCTCAGTGCCGTCTGGGGCTTTAGCACTGTCTGTTTGGGCCGTCAGTCCCCCAACCTCGCTTGGAGAAGTCATTATGAATCCTTGGCTTTCCTCCCAGGCCTAAAATGTGTTTTGCTGGGTACCTCCCTGCACACCCTCTGGAGTGAGGGAAGAAGGCAGAAAGCAGGCTCTAATGAGTCTCCGCTTGATATTAAACATGTCTGAAGGTAGCAAATGCCGCATAAATCACCCAGCCTGATGCATGAGCCTCTGAAGGGTAACTCAGAGCCATTTGCAGAGAATCAAATTGATCTCAGCAAGCAAAATGGGATATTTAATCCAGTGACTCTTGGTTTTTGAAGGACAAAAGTATGAATGTATCTAACTTAGAAGCTCCTGGCACCCTTGCCACTGAGCCTCTCATGGCACTTGCTAGGCCCTGGGGACTTCACCAGTTTCAAATGTGCTGGGCCATAGGCTGGCAGTCCGTTTGCAGTCCATTTCATCTTGGGTTCAGCAAAAATGCTTTCAGTTCCTCATGTCACTAGACAAGAACTCTGAAGACTTCTTTCTGCTGTTCTATCTCAACATAAAGGGCTTTTTCAAATGTCGTTTTACAAGTTCGCTGACATGTTTCGGTCTCCGCCATAATGGGCCCAGACTTTGGTAGTAGGGGATGAAGGGCCGAGTTTCTACCCAAGAGCAAAGGTCATTCAGTTTGTAGAAACACCTGTCATGAAACCATGATGTGGTTGCAGCTGCCTGGGGCTCGTGCTGTGAGACCTGCGTTTCCATCAGGCAGGCAGGGAGGCTCGTCAGGAAGCCATCAATAAGTCGTGTGCAGACACTGGGCACTCAACCGTTTTTGCAGCAGCACAGCCCCTCCAGAAAGGTGATCCCCGGGGAACAGCCTTGATTGTCACACAGTCACAGGACATGGTCATGAGGAGAAGGCTGTCCCATCAGCACAGTGTTCATCTGGTGGCGTACTTAGTCTTAGAAGGTCTAGAAGCAGACTGCTGTGACTGTGTGGGCCTTTGGTGCGAGTGAGAGGCTGGTGCCAGTTTTCAGCATTGGTAGAAAGAGTTATCGGTTAAAAGGGTCAGTGGTAGTTGCTTTTTAAGGTAGTAAACTCGGCCCTTCATCCCCTACTACCAAAGTCTGGGCCCATTATGGCGGAGACCGAAACATGTCTGTTTCTAATGGCTTATGTCAGAGCCATTAATAATTTTAGACTCAACACAACGAGCACTGAGTAATGTATAGAGTTGTTGAATCACTGTATTGTACACCTGAAACTAATACAGCCCTATAAGAAGAAGAAGAATTTTAGACTCAAAAAGATATTCTCTTGGTATCATCTTCTGAAAGAGGAAAGTCTTAAGAATGATCTGGTTTCTCAGTCTCTGGAAAGAATGTGCTGTCTGGTGAGCCAGGACCACTGTCATCTCTGGCCCAGGGCTCCATCATTGTCACTGTCCCAACAGGGTCTTCTAGCATCTGTCTCCTTATTGTAGCTGCCTCACACTTTGACCAAACTTCGGGCTCTCTGTAACCCACAGTGGCTCCTGGTAGTCCATCCCCTCTGGGCCCCTGCTGGCTTCCTTCCCTCGTCTCCACGCCACCCTGCACCTCCTTGCCCTGTTCCCAACTCCTCAGACTAGTGCTGTGGATCCAAACATCTTTCCTGTGCTGGAAAAGATGAACGCTGGTGCTCTCCCCTGCTAGTCTTCATTCACCTAAATACTCCACACAGCTTGGGGCACCTTGCGGGCTCAATCAGTGAAGCCTCTGACTCTTGATTTTGGCTCAAGTCATGATCTCGGGGTGGTGGGATTGAGCCCTGTGTGGGACTCTGCACTCAGCATTGGGTCTTCTTGAGATTCTTTCCCTCTCCCTCTTCCTTCCCCTGCCTCATGTGCTCGCTCTTTCTCTAAATAAATAAATAGAATCTTAAAAAAAAAAAAAAAAAAAAACTTCACAAAACTTGACTGTCTCTAGCCTGAGTTTAATGAGAAAAGAATGGCAACTTTCTGTGGCTCAACCGAATCACCTGAGTTGTTTTTTTTTTTGTTTTTTTTGTTTTTTTTTAAGATTTTATATATTTATTTGGTAGAGAGATAGAGAACACTAGTGAGCAGAGAGGCAGGGAGAGGGAGAGAGAGAAGCAGGCTCTCCGCTGAGCAGGGAGCCTGATGCGGGGCTCAATCCCAGGACTCTGGAATCATGACCCAAGCTAAAGGCAGCCGCTTAACCAACTGAGCCACCCAGGTGCCCCCACCTAAGTTTTGAAAGTGAAACTTGCAACACTGCTGTCTTCAGTTGTCCCAGTTGCCTATCAGTCTTTGTCCTCACCTGGGAAGTGGACTACCTATGACCAGAACTGGCCTCTTTGAGCCCCTATCCCCTGTGCTGTCATCTCCCTATGTGGGACCTGGACACTGCATCAGTGGGGGCCAACATCCTGGTTAAGATCTGCAACCTTTCCTTTACCCAAGAAAGTTCTTTCAGGACTCTTTCCAGTCAACTGCCCATTCTCCATCTCAGAGGCAACCACTCTTCTGATTTCTATCACCATAGAATAGTACTGCTTTTATAATTTTTTTCACTTGAGCGAGAGAGAGAGAGCCTGAGCAGGGGGAGGGGCAGAGGGAGAAGCAGACTCCATGCTCTGCGCAGAGCCCGTCATGGGGCTTGATCCCATGACCCCAAGATCATAACCTGAGCCAAAACCAAGAGTCAGATGCTTAACCAACTGAGCCACCCAGGCACCCCAGATTAGTATTGCTTTTAAAAGGGACTTCCTTGTCCCAGATCCTTGTCCCAATGAAATCATACACCATGGACACTTTGGTGTTTGGCTTCTTTCTCTCAAGATATATTTGCATGGATCCATATATTTGCATGGATCAGTACTTTTTTCCTCTTGGATTACTTCTCTGAAAGGTATTTCTTTATATGGATACCCATAGTTTATTTATTCTTTCTCTTGTTGATGGTCAGTTGGGACTATTATAGGTAAAGCTTCTATGGACATTTTTGTACAAGTGCTTATGTGAACATGTACATTTATTTTTGTTGGTTGTATATTTAGGAGTGGGATTGCTGGGTCATAGGTTGTTTTGTTAGAAGTTACTTGGCTGCCTCTTGGTAATGGCCCTCCCAAAAGAGAGGACCCATTCCGTTTTATTTTTTTAAAAAGATTTTATTTATTTATTTACAGGCAGAGATCACAAGTAGGCAGAGAGGCAGGCAGAGAGAGAGAGGGGGAAGCAGACTCCCTGCTGAGCAGAGAGCCTGATGCGGGGCTCGATCCCAGCACCCTGAGATCATGACCCAAGCCAAAGGCAGAGGCTTTAACCCACTGAGCCACCCAGGCACCCCGACCCATTCCATTTTTAAGGCTCCCAGTCTTTTGTTAGCAGATTTTTTCATCAGCTATAGGTCTGCATCACCATGTTTTAGAAGAAAATGTCATGGTTATTCTGATTCTCTCTGCAGATTTGTAGGTGTGTTCTGTCTCTAGTGTTTTGCTGCTCCCAAGTCCTGGGCTTCTCCCCATGGTCTTGTCTTCAGGGCCCCTTTAGCCAAGTTCTCTTGCTATGCGGGGCCCTTGAGTGCTCAAACCACCAGACCTCTTCATGCTAGTTTAAGAAGCAAGAAGATTTGCTTCCTGGGCAGATAACATTTTGTTAAGCGAGACATTTGTAGATCTATTCCCTTTTTTTTTTTTTTTTTAAGATTTTATTTATTTATTTGAGAGAGAACGCATACAGCAGGGGAGGGAGAGAGACAAGCTGCTTCCATGCTGAGCAGGGATCCCAGTATGGGACTCAGTCCCAGGACCCCAAGACCATGACCTGAGCAGAAACCAAGAGTCAGACACTAAGCTGACTGAGCCACCCAGGCCCCCCTGGAGGTTTATTCTTAATTGCCCTTTCATTGTTTTTTTTTTAATTATTATTTTTATTAACATGTATTATTTGCCCCAGGGGTACAGGTCTGTGAATCATCAGGCTTACACATTTCACAGTACACTCCATATCACATACCCTCCCCTATAATTGCCCCTTCTTTTTCAACTGTTTATTTTAATCAGTGCCATGGAGTACTAGAAGTCCTTCCAGGATTAAGACCACAGGCTCAAGTGTGTGTCTGCCTATTGATGACACCAGCCGGGCTCCTGACCCAGTTCTGGTACATGCAGACCTCCTGTCTGGGCTCTAGAGTCTAGAGAGATTCTAGAGTCTCAGTGGGTTGTTTCCTTATAGGTCCTATTTTGCTGCGTTCCTACTGTCTCTATGTCCTCCTGCTTGCCATCAACGGAGTGACCGAGTGTTTCACATTTGCTGCCATGAGCAAAGAGGAGGTCGACAGGTAGGTACCCAGAAAGACCTGCCTTTAATCACGGCCTTGGGCCAAACTGAAGTAACTTGCCTGTCTTCTTTCCTTTCATCCTGAACATGCGTTCCCAGAAAGCCTTGTAGAGGTAGCGCTCCCCGCTGGTGTGGCACCGTTGCTGGGTGGCCAGTGCTGGCTCGGGAGCCAAGCGGCGAGTTCTCCCCACGCAGGACTGGGGTGGCAGCTGCCCTTCACCTCCCTTCGGAGGAGGGAGAAACTTGGGCCCTGAAGGGCTGTGTTAGCCTAGGTTTGCAGCGACAGGCGCAAGACAAGCTCCCCTCTTCTGCCTCCATGCCCAGCGCCCCAGTGGGTTATCATGGAGCTTCTTCAAGATATAGCATCCTACCCCCGAGACTCTCCTAGGGCCTGGAGAAGCTTAGGCGTCTGTGTCATCTCTCCTCTGAGAAAGGCCCAAGTGCACATACACATTTTGCCACCATTTTTTCCTGTCCGTTGACTCCATATCAGGACCTCTGCCCTGGTACGTCAGACAGCGGTGCCTGACACTGCTTGTGTGCCTGTCACGATCCCCTGTGGAGCTTGTTAGACGTGCGGATCCCTGTCCGCCCTTCCTCCACCCCATCTCCTAGCCACCTGCAGACCAGCAGCCCCCTCAGGGATTCTGCGGGAACTGGCTAAGAGCTTCCGACCCACACCCAGGGTGTGTCCCAAACGCCAAAAGCGGCATGGAGGCGCCGCCGCTGGCAGATGAGGTTGAGGAAGATAGAATTGACAGAGGAAAAGGAGAGGAACAGAAGGCAAAGACAGCAGAGGGGTGGCTAGAGAGAATCGGGCACGTGGTCCTTGTTATCCCTTTGCCCACTGACGCCAGGGTCTCCTGGGGGCTTTCGTGCTGTCTCTGTAAGGCCTTGAGTGCCTAGACCAACTGTACTAGCACTGAAGGGCTTGGGCCAAGGAACCTCATCACAGCCCCAGGAGATTTCCGATGATAGGGAGTTAGAAACCTCGGGCCCAGACCAGCTTATCAGTAAAACCACTCGGAGCCCTGTGACTCTCTACAGAGGCCGGTGGGCATGACTGAGTGGAGCTTTCACAAAGCAGTAATGCCCCAGGTACGTGCAGGACGCACATCTGGATTTTACTTCCGTTTTATTTCATTTTTCAGACTGCCATGTCGTGACTCATTCCCTGAGTCAGTTGATTTCCCTGCCCACTTTTAGCTCCCAGCCCATAGTTTTCAAATATTTGTCCAGATAGGGTTTTTACATCAGAGAGTTAAATACATAGCTGGCAAACTACTTCGAGGCCATCCTCCCACCCCTTATTTTTTTCATGGATGAAAAGGCCGATTTAAGTTTGATTTTGAGATAATGTGTTTTTATTTAAAAGGTGTTTCAAACAGGAGATAATTTTTAGATACAATGTGAAATATACTAAAGGAGGCGCTGAGCCCTGGTGGAAAGAGCTCTGGACTAGGAATCCACCTCTTCGAAGGGAATTTTGTGGTAATAATTTCAGTGTTAGTGTGGAGGGGGAGAGTCAGCATTAAGCCTGCTTAAAATGTTAAAAATGGATCTTACAATCAAACCACGAGGGAATAAAGACCAGTGGCTAGTTGCTTTCTTTCCTCTTACATAGCATTGAACCAAAAGAAACAACTTTTTAAGTTAGTTGTAATAGGATTTTGATGATACATAAACATCTGGAAAATTATTTTCATGATATGAGTAGTTAACATAGAGAAAAGACAGACCCAGTGCACCTTCTAATGTACTTTTCATCTGCAGTAACGCACTTCCCCAAAGAGTTAAATGTGACTTTAAACATGGTCTTCCTATGTGTATTAACCACAGTAGCCTAGGTCCTGTCTGGGCCCCTGGCCCAGCCCCCAGCTGTGGTCTGAGCACATGGCACCTGGGCTCATCACATACCCCAGCATTTTTTCATCTCTGTGAATTTAACCAGACTACCAAACTACCAGACTACCAAACTCTAGTAAGGATTTTTGTGGTGGGATTGGGTGGCTTCATTAAAGGCCATCATTGATTTACATTTCAGATTCTGAATTGAAAAAAAAAAATACCATATTGATCAAATCATGGGCTTTTACTTAACTTCAGGTCAATCCATGTTTTTCTAAATAAAAATAGGGCATTTGATTGGATGTGAAATATTAGAACATCCTTTGAATTCCAAGTTGCTTTTTTGTTAATAACTACATAATATATATCGAATATGACTGACGGGTTTTTCAACCCGCCCCATTGAAGAATTTTGTTCTGTTTTGTTAAGGGTGTCTCAGTTTCTTTTGTTCATTTGACAAGTGCTTTTTGAGCCTCTACTCTATCAGGCCTCATTTTAAGTCCCAGGAACATAGCAGTAAAAAGACAGACGAGATCCCTGCTCTCCTGGAGCTGATGTCGGAGAGGCAGACAGCAAATAAGTAAATAAATAAGGAAATACTGCACCATATGGATAACTAACACTAGGTTATGCAGTGAGAGTGGGGCTCTTTTAGTTTGGGAGGCCCCTCTGGGAAGATGGCAGTTGGGCTGAGGCTGGATGACCAAGCAGAGTCTGCCAGGCACAGAGGTCAGCGATGCAAAAGCCCAAGACTGTCTGATTTGCTGGCCTGTGAATGCCCACCTTGGAACTGGACCCCGTAATTCAAGAAGTGAAGGGTGAGCGCGATCTTCTCACTTTGGCGGTAAGAGACTGGCGCCATCCCTTCCGTGGCTGCCGAGGCTACGCTGATGGATGGCGGGTCTTGATGTGTTCAGCCAGCACCCACTGGGGGGCGCTTTGGTTGCTGCCATGGTCAACATCCTTGACCCGCCGTCTCTTAATAAGCCTGATTTTAATCCCAGTATCTTCTTGGGGCCATGGAAAAACTAAGCATTGACTGTTTTATAAGTAAATAATAACTGACTATTTATGTTAACTGAACCTTAAAAAATAGTCATTATTGTCACTAATTTTGCATTGATTTTAAAAGTGGCTTTTTTTTTTAGTTTAATAAGCATTTATTCCTTTAGGTAAACAGTCTATACACACAAAATATATATGGTTTAGGATCTCTTTCTGAGTGGAAAGGAATTTAGGTCTCAAGAAATTTTGAGCCCAAGTTTTCTGGAAATCATTTAACTGAAAAAAATACAAAAACTGGTTCAAGGAAACCAGCAATTAGATTTTGAAATCAAACTGCGGGTTGGGTCAGCAAACTTAGAATTGGGGAAGTTCCTCTTTTGTGTTTCCCATACTCAAATTCACCCTGGGAAACAGAAACCTGTCTACTGAAGATAAGATAGAAACACAGTGTGGTGCTATGCTTGACATCAAGATGGGTGCCGTTGATGGGCCAGCAAGTTTATGGTGGAATGGTAAGCAACAATGAGAAAAGTGACTGTAGACAACACCTAAGGTTAGATCTGAAACTATAAACTGGTATTGACACCAACTACATTATTTTTCTCAGTAGCCTGTAGGAATGGATAAGGTGAGTTCACCCAAGATGACTTAAGACTTGGAATGAGCAATGGTGTACTTTTAAGTAAAGCCAACCATATTTTTTCCCCAAGGTGGCTTGTGGGTTCATAATGATCACAGATACCACAGATAAAGCATTTAAAATTCTGATCAAAGCCAACTTTAATTTTTCATCTTCACACTTAAAAGGTTATCTGATAGCCATCAATTTCTCAATCCTAATATTGGTTGCTAGCTTACAAATCTCGAGGTAAATTCATCTGTTTTACCTCGTGTTCAATTTCCATCAGTTTTAATATACACCAGTATAAATATCATTACTGACTATTTTGTATGAAATTCAGTGTTCTACAGATCCCATGGAGTTGTGGGATAGAACAGGAACCTTTGCCTTTTATGTGAACTTCAGTGGTACTGTGGAGATCAAAGCAATTTTGTTTACCCTTATTTTCATTTGTAAGAGAACCCTCTTGCAACAGGTTTATTCAATTTAAAAAAGTGGTATTTTAATTGCATCTTTACATTTCTTTTTTTCCTGAAGTGGATTATGCTTTTAAGGCTCTAGATTTGTGAGTTCTGGAAAGTTCCACAGCTGCAGAGCCCTATTCTAGTAAAAAACAGTGGACCCCATTATCAGCTCTTCCCCAATGGCCACACCAAAGAAGCCACACTGTTGAATTAGCATAAATTAACTACTGATTTCATTCATTATTGACATTTTACTTGGAGCTGGGTGAGGATGACTTTGAAAGTTTGTGCATCTATAGTCCCCACTCCAAGGATTTGAGATGGTTTCTGGGGGGGAAGAAAGACCATACATCTCTGTTCTTTTTTGAAAAAGAGGTCAGATAACTAACCCGTTTGGGATGGCCCCCACCCTCAGTGGCTTGTTATGAAGTTGGCCCTTCTCATCATTGATCAGTAGTTAGGGAAAAACACACCTCCCCTGTTGGGGGATAGTGTGTGTGTGTGTGTGTGTGGTGGTAGTAGTAGTAGTAGTAGTAATAGTAGTAGTAGTAGTAGTATCACCCCCTCTGATAAAGTATATCTCCATAGCACCTTGGGCTTGGTCAGCCCAAGATCTAGTACCTGGGCATTCAGCAGACACAGTGGCTTTCTTACCACCCCCTCATGTGCGGAACCTGAGTGGCCTCCCTAACCTAGCAGACAGGGCTGGGGGACCTAACAGTTTGCTTCCCTCAACAACTGTGTACTTAGAATTGCCTGCTGCTCACTGAGCAGAAACCAGATGCTGGAAAATTTTGTGCATGGCTATACCACAAGCCTTTTGGAAGACTACAGCAGCTGTTTCGTCTTTGCTGTAACTCGGTTTCCCTTGGTGAGGACTGAAGGTAACTAAGCTAACTAAGTGGAAGGGTAGCATAATCTATCCAGTGAGGAATCCAGAGAGCTCTGGACACAGAAAAGATGTGTAAGAGTCTGAAGGTCACTGTCATGGTTCCGGCCTTACTCCCTGTGTGCATGTCATTTTGAAGGTGGGTTACTTACTTTAAGTGAGTGCTACAGGCCAAGGTTACAGGGTTTCTCCATTTCCCCAAGGGAAATGGTGTGCATTTCCCTAAGTTGAGGGACCAGAGTCAGGTCACTCCTTAGGCAAATTGCCCAGCCTCCCTGTGCCTGGTTTCCTTGTCTCTGAAATGCAGCCAGATCTCACAGGGCAAGGGTCACGTGTGTTCACTCATCAGCATGGGCCTGTGCTCCTGACGGGCTGTCACGGAGTTGGCGTTCACGTATAATTATTATCCGTGTCATATTCTTGTGCCTCACATTCAATACTTGGGCTGAACAGGATTTTTATGTGTTTGGATCACAAAATGTCACTTAAACTAATCAGTGATCCTTAAAAACCATAATACCTTGAGTTGTTCATTTCCTCACTCTTCTCCATACAGTGTTCACAGCTAAGAAAACCAGCTGGGTTACTGCTGCTCAGAGGTGCTCTCTGGGATTCCATGGTCACGGCCGCTCGTTTTAGAGCAGGCTTGTTCGGGACAAGGTACCCACTCCCCCGCTTTGCCGCTCTCCCTCTCCGCAGGTACAATTTCACAATGCTGGCCCTCTCGTCTTCATTCCTGGGGTTATCCTACCTCCTGACCCGATGGTGCGGCAGCGTGGGCTTCATCTTGGCCAACTGCTTTAACATGGGCATTCGCATCACACAGAGCCTTTGGTTCATCCACCGCTACTATGGAAGGAGCCCCCATAGGCCTCTGGCGGGCCTGTACCTGTCACCCGCCCTCCTCGGGGCATTCGCCCTCAGCGGTGGGATTACCAGTGTTTCTGAGGTGAGAGCCCCTGCAGGTCCTCCACCCCATACTTTTGCAGTCTTCCCCTTGTTCCCTGGCTCTGCTCTTCCTGGACCAGCTGGGCAAGTAGCTGCCTCCTCTTCCCCCTTCCCCAAGCCTGAAGACAGCATATCTTGATAGATGTGGCCAAACTGAGTCACCGGTGGGAACAGAGTTAGCCCCTCGGTATGCAGCCGTCACACCTTTTATCTGACTCCAGCCTGGAGCGGCTGGGCCTCTGCTCCCCCGGCTTGCCCACGATGTCCGGTTGGAGGGCCCGAGTGGTGATGGTGGTATCTCTCCGCAGGTGTTCCTCTGCTGTGAGCAGGGCTGGCCAGCCAGGCTGGCACACATTGCTGTGGGGGCCTTCTGTCTGGGAGTGACGCTTGGGACGGCGTTCCTCACAGAGACCAAGCTGATAAACTTCGTGAGGACTCAGTTCGGTGGGTCCAGACTGGCCGACAAAACCTCGTGACCTCAGAGGCATGGACACCTGTGGCGCCTGGACCAGCTGTGGGGCGGTTTTGTGGGCAGAACGCATTAGCCGTGCAGGAGAGCCCTGCTGAGGGGTCTGCAGTGGGGGAGGACTGACCGAAGTGGGGGAGGACCGACCCCGGTGGGCGAGACGTCGGAGAGAAGCGCCGGCTTGCATGCCATCCGTTTGAAGCCTCAAGCAGGAAGGAGGAGTTCCAGTTCTAAGAAGTTCTAAGGAGTTCCAGTTCTGGTCTAAGAAGACCAGAGACTCTTTAAAAATAGATACATTATTTTTGTCACCATTTTGTTGTCATCAACATTTTTCTTTTTGGTTAATGTATTCCTTTTGAGCGTAATTGACCTAAGGAGCTCCGTAAGGCAACAAACTGTATCTTGGATATGATAGTTAACAATAATCTGGGCCAGAAAGAGAGAGGTAGCCATTTTACATGTCACAGGAACATGCCACTGTAAAAGCAGGAAGTAGACCTGATGTTGTGCACCGAATGAGACCAGAGGTGGCCCAGGAGTTGTGGCTTCCCCCATGCAAACCCTGTGGTCTGGCTTTTTAGAGAGGGAATGACATTTCTCAATGAGAAATCCAGGAAATGAACACAAAGTTTTTCAGGTTGCTTTTTCCAGAGTTAGCTAGGGAGAGTCTCTCACCTCATCGTCATTGCGCGTGCCCTTGACCGCGTGCCTTCCCAGAGCTGGTGCAGGTTGGCGCCAGACCCCCGGCCTGCCACCTGACAGAGAAGGCTCTGAAGGAAGCAGAGATCTGGTGTGAGCTACCTCGGCCCCTGAAGGAAACACTGCTTATGTGGGGATTGCACGGATGGCAGCCAACGGTGAAGTGGTGTATGATTTCCCCTCAAACAAATTGGGGTAAGTGCTATATGGCAAGCCCTTCCCACTGACCCATTGCTTCCTGCACTGGTCAGTAGACCTGAATGCCAGCTTCAGGACCAGTGTGGCAAGCCTGGGGGCCTGGTGCTCCAGCCAGCAGTGTGAGCCCAGGCTGAGGCCCACCTCCCTGCATCCCGCATCGTGCACCTAGCAGGCAACGTTGTTGGGCAGTGTTCTGAGGTGACAAGGCATCTTTCTTCTTTCGATAAGGTATTCCTTTTGGGTGTGATTCACCTTTGCAGCTACGTGCACAGACAGTGGGATGATAACAGTAGTCATCTGGGCTTGATGTCCCAAACTTGCTGTTTACACCCAGAGAGCAGGGCACCTTGCATCAGAGGGAGGTTTGGCTAGAATGCACATATTTAAATCCACTGGCCAGGAGCCAGAGCTGAAGGGCCAAGGATCAAGACCCATCAGCACACTGAGACTAGCACCCAGGCACTTGGGCATTTTATATATTCAAAGGGAGAATGCTTCCCGCTAGTTGGAAAAATAGCTACACGTAAGGTATCCTGACCAGTTAGAGACCCTCCAGAAGCATGGCCGTGGTTATGGTCTTATGAGGCTCGGTCAGGCTGCCTCAGAAGAACCGATTGTCCCATGGTGGGGAGCCCAAGGGTGGGTGGGGGCGGCACACACTGAGGCAGACCTCCTCCCTCTCATGTAGTTTTGTCTCTTGATGCACGGAAGTGAACCTTAGCCCTCACAAGTTTCTTCCCTGCCACCCTGGAGACCCACTCCCTCCCCCAGAACCCTGTTGCCCACCCCATGCCCACTCCACCCCAGACCCCAAGCGAGGCCCTGCAACTACCTGCCTCAGAAGTGCTGGTGGTGAGTCAGAAATGTAGGTTCCCAGGACCCATTCCAGACCTTTGCAACCATTGTCTCTGGGGGCAGGGCTCTGGGATCAGCTTTTTTAGCGAACCAAGGTTGGCACAACCCATCGCCCTCACCTGCATCAGGGCCTGAGACCTGTTGTCCACAATGTCCGTCCTCTGCTCCAGGAAGAGTCTCTGTTGCCTGGACACTGCCAGCCCCCCAGTCAGGAGCAAGCCCAGTCAGGTTTCTGCTCTGCTCTGCTCTGCTCTCCGGCGTGGAGAGAGGCTGTGCCTGACAGTGCCTTGCCTTGCCTCGTCCAAAGCTGTCCCACCGGCGCTTCTGTTCGCATGGGGCCGCTGCAGGCAGGAGCAGCTCCTCTTGAAAGATGGCCAGCCGGGCCGGCAGACTGGGGCTCCTTCCCACATCCTACTTCCCTGTTTATAGGAAAAGCCCCATGGGAAGCGGGTGTTTACTTACCACTAGCACCTGCCCCCTGGGCTGTCTGCCCAGAGGTAGCCGGCCCTCTGCACTTCACCGACCTCTGCCGCCACCCCCTGACCGCCTCCAGGAAGTGCAGTTGGGCCTGAGCTCTGCCTCTGGAGCTTTCCCTTGCTGACTTCCCTGAAGCCACTCGGGTGCCCCAGGGAGCTTGCATACACGTGTGCTGAGCTGCCTTGCTTTCCCCAAAGGGCTTCTGGGGGGATTCACACGTTTGGCTTTAAGTACCACTTAAGATATCATGAGGCTCCTTCTCCATGGAAACAAGTTTGTAAAGCACATCCTTTTATGAAACGAAGAAGCTTTGATGGTGGAAATAGCGGCATTCCTTCTGTGCTGCTCTGGCTGTGCCTTCGAACTGGTAACTTCAGATTGGGCCTCTTGGGTCGCTCTGTAAGGGGCTGCTGCTGCCTTGCCAGTTCCTGCTCGTTCCTGGCTCGGAGGTGCTGTGTGCTCTGTCCCACTCCCGGCCACCCGCCAGCCTGATGCCAGCAGGGCACGCCCTCCTGCCTGCCTCCTTTCATCATGAGTTTGTGTTGCCAGTTTCATGTCAGTCTCCTGATTTTCAAACAAATCCATTATTTTTGCATCTCTTCCTTTCAAAGAAGAAAAAAAATTCCAAAAGGAAGGTAGGCCAATGGCTTGAGTACGTGAACCATCTTTATTCCTTATGGTAACTTTTCTCCCCACACGGATGCTGTGCCTGGGCTGTGGGTCCTGACTCACAGGGGGACCGTTGCCTGGCCTCTGTGAGGGAGCCTTCTGTGTCCGGGGCAGAAAGACCTGGCAGCGCGCCCCTGCTCTTCCCTTCCCGCCCTGAGCGCTGTTTCTCTTTGCTTAACTGTGCACTCCTCTCTCCTGTCTTCTCTGTCTGGCCTGGACCTCATCTTGGTCTTTTTTTTTTTTTTTTTAATTAAGCAGCCATTCCTTGACATGTGAGTTCATATATCGGGTCAGTAGGGCAAGTGTGTGTATTTTAGTGTGATTTGGGGGAGCCCACAGTACCTTTATCAGGTGCTGGACCGTGTATTTACTTCGGACATTGGACTTGTGAGCTGATCAGATGCTATTGTTTTCTTCTGCCCTGCTTGCTGTGCCTGGATGAGGGAGCTTTTAATGTCAGTATTTCATTTGCTAATTAACTTTCAAAGGTAGGGGGGAAAGATGCTTTTTTGGAAGAGTTTGAGGGGAAGGAAGGACTTCTGTTGATTTGCACCATCTCTTTGCCTCGTTACCATTGCATTATCAGTCTTGCTATTTTTTTTTAAATTTTATTTATTTATTTGACAGACAGAGATCACAGGCAGGCAGAGAGAGAGGAAGGGAAGCAGGCTCCCTGCTGAGCAGAGAGCCCGACACGGGGCTCGATCCCAAGACCCTGGGATCATGACCTGAGCCGAAGGCAGAGGCTTTAACCCACTGAGCCACCCAGGTGCCCCTCAGTCTTGCTATTTAATGTCAATTCCTTTTAACCAGAATCATCTGGGTCCATCGCAGTAACGTTGGAAAACTGGGCTCCTAGTATCGTTCGGCCTCCTTTAGGGTCCTAATGAATAAGACTTATAAATACTTTTTTTTTTTTTAAGATTTTATTTATTTGTTTGGCAGAGAGAGATCACAAGTAGGCAGAGAGGCAGGCAGAGAGAGAGAGAGAGAGGGAGAGAGAAGGAACAAGCTCCCTGCTGAGCAGAGAGCCAGATGCGGGGCTCGATCCCAGGACCCTGAGATCATGACGTGAGCCCAAGGCAGAGGCTTAACCCACTGAGCCACCCAGGTGCCCCAATAAATACTTCTTAACGAACAGAAGTTGCTGCGTGCTCCTGTCCCAAAGTGCAGTCGGTTTTTTGCCCAGCAACTTCTCCATCATCCCTTGGCAGCATGGCTTAGGTGGAAGGGGCTGGAGGTGAGGTGTAGGGAGTTCGGTCTTTGCCTCGTGACTAGATCCTCCCCAGAGTCCGTGCACCCAGACCTCCGCGCCAGCCCCTGCGGGCTCCAGCGCCCTCATGGAGACCCTGCTCCCAGCTTGTCAGAGCTAGTGCTGTACACTGTGCCCCCGCCATCGAACACAGCGAGTGTACATGTGCACAAAGTTGTGGTTGGCGAATTGGCACACTGTGTTGTTGCTGGGGCAGGTTCCTCAGGAATTGAGGGCCCCTGGAGGCTGTACCCGAGAGGCCCAATGAACACGGGGCCCTGGGAGCCAGGGAAGGAGGGAGCGGTGCCCGCGAAGCCACCTGGCTGGGAGGCTGGAGGCCTGGCGCGGGTACCAGGGCAGCTCCCGGGCCTCTCTGCTCTTTCCGGCCTCATGCTGGGGTGATTCTCGCCTCTCCTGGGGCCCAGACAGCGGGGTGGAGGGGTGCTTAGGCTGGTGGGCGGTGCAAGGAGTCATCCTCAGAACCGGGTGCTGCCTCAGGGCAGGGGCCTGGGCTTTGCCACTGATGAGACCTTCTCTTTCACCTTTTCTTTTGTCTCCAGCCCCCAGTCCTCTCAGCTTTAACTTCTGTTCCCTGTGCAAAACGCCTGCGGGACAGAGAGCTGGTGCACATTATCCCTATAGGGCTGAGTCCGTGGGTCAAGGTCATAAGTGAGCCAGTGGCTGAGCCGCCCATGGGGCAGCTGAGCCCAGTTCAGTCCGCTCTCACCCCACCGCTCTGGGTGGGGGCCAGGCAGGGTGGTACGTGCCATCCAGGGTTGCCCCTCAGCCTCAGGAGCTGCGTAAGGGCCCACGGTAGAACAGCTGACTTGCGAAGGAATCTTCTAAAGCCCCATTGGTTTGCTTCATTTCCTCCCTCCCTCCGGTGGATGTGTCCCACAGTTATGACCCTGTTGACCCCGCTGTGTCAGTGTTGCCCTGGCTGACAAATGCATTTGGCCGAGGCCACCTGGTTCACAGCGCTTGGTGGGAAAGGAGCCGAGAAAACCGGGGGGTGGGGGTGGGGGTCTCAGTCCTCGCATCTCATCCCTACCACCCTGTCACAAACCGGGGCCTTGAGGCAGGGCTCTGAGGCCGTCAGAGCAGGCAGCGAGCAGGGACAGATTAAGACATGACTGCATTAGTCACACTGGACGTGACAGCTGAGCCGCGTGTCTCTGGTTCGTGTCTGAGAGACCCTGACACCCTTTCCAGTGATGCGGAAGTAACAGCGTGTGGCTTCCACGAGCCTGTGTGGCAGGGAGAAGCTGTCCGGAGTGAAAGCATGACACTGGGGGCAGCACGGGTTTTGTTCCAGGCTCATCTACTCCTCGCTCACTTCTTTGCACCTGCTTTTGGAAAAATCACAAAAAGTGACACAAGAGGATGACTTATGGGGGACCAAAGGGCCTCTCCCAGATGGCCTTTTCACTTCCACCCCATGCCCAGGCAAACTGTGGGACACCTCAGGTGACCCAGGCGCCTCCTTCCTTCCCATAGGTGTGCAGACCGCCCCCCCCCCCCCAGCTGGTTAAATCTCCCCAGTCTCGGACCACACTCCACGCTCTTATCCAGGCCTCCTCAGGGCCTAGCATGGCTGTTCGGGGGCGGGGGGGCAGGGGGGGACGGATGATGAAAACACAGGAAAAGCAAACCTCTGTAGCCATGACAAAAATGGGAATGTTTTCCTCCGCACTAATCTCAACCAAACTAGGGAATGTTGCGAAAATAGCTTTCTGTTTCCCCTAGGGCATTCACAGTTTTATGAACAAACCAGATGAGCAGAGTGCATTTTTATGTTCCTGAACTAGAGGCCAAGATTCCTTCTTCCCCGTGAACTAGGGCATGTGATCCCCGAGTGGTATCTCTCCAGCGACAAGAGGATGTCTTGCAGGCGTGCAGGTGTCAGCCATGGGGGGCAACAGAAGCGACAGAGCCCCTTGCCATTTTTTCTTTTGTATCCTTGAGTGAAATCCGGCGGCACTCCGGCTCCCCGGAGGGGTGATGGCATGACGCCCAGGCACTCTGGCGACTTGGCCTGGCCTCCCCTCAGCTCTCCTGCAGCAAACCTGCAAACACAGGGCTGAGAGCCAGGCTCTGGGAGCAGGACCCCAGAGGTGTCCTGCCTGCGCCATTTCTTCCATCTGCACGGTCACTGAGGGAACCCACTGGCGGTTTCGGATGCACTCGAGCAGGGTTTGGTTTTCTAAAGGGCATGTGGCAACACACACATGCTGTCGGTTATACTGCAGCCTAGCTGCCCTTGCCTAACTCACTGGGTGACCTTGAACACGCCCCTCTTGCTCTGCCAGTTAGGGAGCACTGACCACATGCCGGGTACTGGGCGACCACACACCTGATGAGTCAGTGGTTAGATCTTGGCAGCAGCAGCGCCGTCTATTGTTTGCGTGATGCAGGTGACGAAGCTGAGGCACAGGGAAGTCGCTTGATTTCCCTGGGCCACCTGCTAGGAAGAAGGTGGCGGAACTGGGGGTCTGCCCGATTCCTGAGCCCTGCCCGCGGATCCCATCCTTCCTGATGCTAAGGCCCGGTGCCATCTGTGGTGGGAACGCCTGAGCGTGAGTGGGGAGTGGTGGCAGGCACTGTCCTGCTCTGCTCCCTGCCCCCCCCCTCCGCTCTAGAAAGAGCAGTGCTATCTTTTATTCATTTTGAAATTTGGCCATTAGTTTAAGAATTTGCTTGAAAGAAGAGTTCTTTTTGTTAAAAAAAAAAAAATGAAAAAACCCACTTTGAAATCTACAGGACTTGATGTTTTGAAGCACTTTCCTGACCTTCTCAGGCTCATTTCCCCCTACAACACCTGCCTCAGCCCCTCAGGCTCATTTCCCCCTACAACACCAACCTCAGATTCTTTATCCCATCTTAAAGAATCTGAGGTTGTCGCTTTGCACAGGCATTAGCATTAGCTCGAATAAGAAATATTCGAGAGAAATCAATCTTAACCAAAAAATGATGTTGCGTTACAAAGAAAAAGCTCCCCCCGCCCAGTGTCGGTTGGTGTCCTTCTCCCCGGGAGATGCCACTGAGGAGTGGGAAGGCGGCTGACTTTGGGAGTCCCAGGCCACTTCCTCACTTTGCAGGAGAGCTTGCCCGCTGTGCTCAGCTTTCTCATCTGTCACTAGCCACCGTGCATGGCCCAGGGAAGGTGACAGAACAGAGGCAGGCCAGCAGAGGCAGCCCTGAGAGCCGTGGGAAACAGGCCTCTGCAAGGCTTCCTACACACCCCATGGGCTCACCTCTCTGCCTGCTTTCCCTTCACCAGGTTTACCCCCCCCAACACTCTTTTTACCCCCCTCCATGCCCACCCCGGCCCCACTCTTCCACCCTGTGGACCCAACTCAGAGGCCTATTTCAGGCTGAGCTCGCAGAGGAGAGAGAAGCAAAGGCATTACACACTCGGGAGCTCACTGCTTTTCCTCGGCTCTGTCACCCACAAAAAGCATTCATCCGGGGCGTGTGGCATGGGAAACCCAGCTCCCTGTCCCTTTCCTCGGTTCCTACGGGGGCTGACTCTAAGGGTGCCCTGGGGAGCCTGGATGCTGTCCATCCCTGCTGTCCCACCTCCGTCCCTCACACCTTTCCTCACCTCCCCAGCTGCTCGGCCCTTGCCCCCGTCAGGCCCAGTTGCCCGTGCATTTGACCTCCCAGGCCGCTCTGTCCCCATCCCACTCCTTTCCCTTTCTTCCAACAACCCTGTGCTCTTTCTCCCTCGAGAATTAGGAAGGCAGGTTGTGGTGGGGGCTCCTCCAGAGAGGGGCCTTGGAGGCAGATCCAGCCTCACTTCAGACTGTGTGACCTTGAGCAAGGCACTTTCCCTCTGAGCCTCAGTCGATTCATCTGAAAATGGGCGCAAGAGCACGTGCCTCCTGGGGTGTGGCCAGAAATGAAGGGAGGCTGTAGGGCCCTGAGCAGGGGTGCCTAGCACCAGCCTCGTGTCTGCCCTGTGAGTGAAATGGTAAGTCTGCCCCACAGCGTTCATGAGGAACTGTGGCTCTGGGGACATCAAGTTCACCCCTGCCTGCTTCCCCCTCCCCATTCCCAGTCCACAGAAGTTACATGCATGTGGTTGAGAGTCTTTTCTTCCTCAAGCAGGAACATTTCTTCCCCCTTTCCTTGAAGGTGAAGCTACACTTGAAGAGGAAATGAAAGCTCCTCTTCAGCCCAGCTTGCCCAGAGGAGCTAGTGAGGGTGAGAACATGGGTTGGGACTGTGCAGAGCCAGGCCTTACGCCCCCTGAATCTTGGCAGACGCTGGTGGCCAGGCCTGGGGAGGCAAAGCCACGGCTTCCGGAGGGGGCCTCCAGCGGCCAGCAAATGCCTCTCGCTGGCTCAGCCTGAGCGGCTTCCCAGAACAAGAGGGGATGCTTCGGAAGCTGGTTAAGTGATTTTCAGCAATTTCAGAAATAGCCTCCGCTGGTTTAGATTTCCCCACAGCCTTAGATTAAACCAGAAAGAAAAAGGGCCCCTGGTGATTAGAAGAAAGCGTGGCTTTGTCCTAGGTGGGCCAGCCGCTGTCTGCTGCTTCTGAAGGAGAGGGAGAGGCCTGAGTCGGTCCTGCCATGCGGGCAGGCAGCCTGCCACAGGCCCTGGCTCCCCCTGGCCTCAGCTTTAGGCCCGGGGCCCTGGCACCCCTACACGGCGTCACTCACCAGTTTGCCACGTCCTCAGCTCGAACCCGCTTATCACAGCTGATGCAACACTTAGGGAGTTCTTCCTCCTCGCCCTAAACAAAAACCAAGCATTGTCTCTGCAGTCAGCATATCAGACTTAATCTCTGAACTCTCTGTTTGCTTCTGTTTTTCCTTCGCTGGATAGGGATGAGGGTGCCAGGTTCAGATCAACTAACCTTCTCTTTCCAGAAGCAGCTGGGAGGAAGAAAAAGGCCAGTTCTTGGGGTACCCAGTGGGTGCCGTCTTGAGTGCTACTGTTAAGGTGGGGTTTCCTAAAAACGGTCATGTGTCCACAGCTAGAACCCATAGATAGCTTGCAGACAGCAGGCATATCTGGGCCTGGTGCTGATCTTTGGGGAAGGAGAAAGGCTACTGACATTGAGTGTCTGGGGCATATCTCAGTGGTGGGGTCTGTCAGGCCTTCTTTGTCCTCTTCCTCCTCCTCAAAGAGCTGTGACCTGGGCGTGCCTGGTTCTGACCCACACAGCCCATTGCTCCGGGTTCCCCCATTCCCATCTGCCTCCACGGGCCACCCCTCCAGCCTCTGCCAGGGCTCCGGTCACCTTCGCAGCCTGGAAGATGAGGTTTTGGCCCTGGAACCCGCTGTTGTTCCGGATAACCAACAGAGCCAGAGAGCCTGAGAATCACATTCTAACTCCAGCCCTGTTTTTGTCTCCACGTAAGACCCTAGGGGTTAACTTGACCTCTTTTCCATCTCCAGAAGATTCTCATCTCTGCTCCCTATTGCTCCGGCACCATCATGGGAGCCAAGAAAAAGTCACTGTACAGCAGTTCTTGGGGCTGGAGTGGGGAGCTGGAGAGCAGGTGTGCCTGTGCGCTCCGAGGCTGGAGCCCAGGCCATGTTCAGACGGGGGAGGTGGACCAGAGTCACACGTCTGCATGCACTGTCTTGCCTGATAACAAATGGTTTTATCTCCTGATACTATGTATCAGGAGTATGTATTTTATGTATGTATCAGTAAGTATTTTATATATTTCTTAATATTAAATTGTAAATCATAAATTATCCTGTGTGCCTGTGTAGCTCAGTCAGTTAAGCGTTCGACTCTTGGTTTTGGCTCAGGCTCTGATCTCGGGGTCATGGGATCGAGCCCCATGTCAGGCTCTGAGCTGAGCAGGAAGTCTGCTTGTCCTTCTCCCTCTGCCCCTTCCCACCTTCTCTGAAATAAATAAATAAACAAATAAGTGAAATCTTAAAAAAAAAAAACTGCCCCAGGCAGCCAGTGCCCTGCAGATGGTGTAAAAGGCCACATCCTGTCGCTGCCTCTTTCACCTTACATGTGGCGCGCACACCCCGCGCGGCTCCTCCTGACCTCTGCGATGCCCAGCCTTTTACCATGTGTCCGCACCTGAAGGTGGTCTCCGGCTTTTTGCTCTGTTGTAAACTGCACGGGAGTCGGGATCCTGACATGGAGACCTCTCCGTACCGGACCCGCGTCTGCATTTCACCTGCGCACGAACCTGGGCAGCACACTTGCCGTATCAGAGCAGGTCACCGCCTCCCAGCAACAATCAGGGCCTTATCAGAGCCCAAGGAAGTCCGGGATGGAGAGAAGGCGGCCCAGCTCATGCTGAGCTCATGACTGACCGGCCAGCCTGGAGGCCTGGACTCAGGACCTGCTGGCCAGTGGGCCAAGCCCCTCCTTTCACAGGCCCCATGTCTGGAAAGGGCTTCACGTGATACCAGGCACACAGTAATGGTCAGCATTAACCAGGGGATCACAGCAGCCTGTCATTTGAGTCACTCGACCAACAGTCTTTCTGCTGATGCCAGGAACAGCGGGGCTCGGTATCCCTGGTGACCCCAAGCCAGCAATGAGGACATGAAGCTCCAGGCTCCGCTGCCTCCTTGGCCACAGCTGAAAGGCGAGCGTGCATCTGTTGCAAAGAATGGCTTCCCGGAAAGTGTCAGGAAAGTCACTGATGCCCCAGGTCTCCTCTGATTAATCTGAATAATCAGCCTGACGGCATGGGGAACTTGGGGACAAAAGACACCAGTAAGGAGAAAGGAAGGAACAGCCCAGGTAAGCGTCTCTGCCTGCTACTCCCCCTCCACCCTGGGGAAGACGTGCTCTCAGCGGGCTGGTGGCGGTGAGCCCTTGTTTCCCTGCCCAGAGGCATGGAGTGCATCCCATTATGCTCCAAGCCCATTTTTGCAGCCTTTGTGGGTACTTAGAGAGCTGCTCAGTCCATAGGTTGAGTCTCTGGTCTTGACAAAGTCACCCCAAGCTCTCATGCTTTCGGCCACAGACCTGAGCGCAGATCCCCGCTACGCTGTCTCCTGATTTCATGATTTACTGGGTGATTTACTCCCTCTTGAGCCTCAGACTGAACTCTATCTAAATGCTACCTATTTTTTATTTTCAATTTTTCTTTTGATCAGAATAATCCGTGTCCAAAGTTTAAAAGTGGAGCAATATTACAACAAGGCTGATAACCCAAAAGGGACAGGTTCCCCCTCCTCCAACTCTGAGCTTCCCTCTCCCTAGCCCCTCCTTTCGGTCCTTCTGGCCGGTTCTTCTGTTTCCCTTCTCATTTCTAAATAATTTGCTTAGATTGCTATTTCTTGATTTTCCCCCGGTTAGAACATAGACCTTATAGTATGGAGAAATGAGCAAACTTTATATACTTCCCTCCCATCCTTCCAAAGGCACAGTCTGGGGCAAATGGACAGTCAGTGTTTATATGTTTTAAAACTATGTAAATATTGTTCTCTGCTAAACCAAATAGTATACTATTTCCTTTCTGCTAGAATCCATTGTTTTTCCCCAAGCTACTAATTATTATCTCTTTTCTTTCCATTGGCGACTGCCGCGTCTCCTCCCCCTCCTCCTCCTACTCCTTCACGCTCTACCCTACAAAGTCAGAAAACTCGGTGCAAACACCATAAAGACCTAAAGCAGGAGAGAGCCCCCAGCCTGAGGCTGCTGCAGCCCAGAGAGGTGACGCCATGTGAGCAGGACCACACGGAAGGTTTAATAGGACTGCACGTGAGGGCAGAGGGCAGAGGCAGTTCCTCCTGCTGGTCCTGAATGTTCCTTCCCCCGTGCTCTTTCCGGCCCTACTGTCATTTGGTTGGGCCACAGGCTGGGCCACACTTTTCTCTGACCACCCTCCAGCTACCTGCCCTTAACCGTGCTCAACCAGGCCGAAACTGTGAAAAGTCATGGCTCCAGATCCAGTACTGAGCGTTTAGCACAAACGAAGTGACCTGCCTGGCCCTGGGAACAGCTGGCATCCAGGGTAGGAGGTGACCAATGACAGCCCAAGCCCTGGAGAAGGACTCAGTGCCCATGAGGCCCCTGCCCAAGTTCCCTGCAGGCCTCCAGGGTCACCAACACCACCACCCCCCCATCCCGGACAGGGCCATTCTTCCCCACTCCCAAGTCTCCTTCCTCAGGGTGCTGAGCTCTGACCCCACTCCCAGTGAGCTCTGATCTTTGTTGCTCAGAGTTGGCTAAGGTCAGCTCTGGGGAAAGTGTGGAGGGCCCAGCCATCCAGTTGTTTCCACAAAGGCAACCCTCAGCCACGGTTGCCTGAGTCCCTAAAAGCACCACACACCCTTGAAGGGGACAGAGAGAGCCTCCTAAGTCCAGAGCTCTTGCCAGAAACCCCTGTGCCTCACATCAAAGAGGCCTGTGCATTGTCCGGGGCCACTGACGGCCACTGTCCGGCTTACCTCGGAGGCGACACACCAGAGTGCTGTCCATGTGGTTGTGCCAGTGCGAAGCCACATCTCAAGGGGTCTGCCTCTGGGCCAGGACCACCCCTGGGAGAAGCACCCCAGGAACAACACTGGGACCAGGGAACCTCCTCGGCCTCAGCCATCAGGAAACAAGGAGTGAGCATCAGAGGCACTTGGGAAATTGAAGACACAGACATCCCTCCAAGCAGCTGCACACTTTCTAAACAGACAACTCACCAGGATCTAATCTGCAACTCAGATTCAATTGGCTAAGTAGGGAAGAAGAAAGTGTGTGGTTGTCATGGCAACACCAAATTGCCCAGGACTGGTTGATCTCTAAGGTGGAGAAGGGAGGGCAACAGAGCCAAGCTTCTGTTTCACTGGCAGGGATGTTCTGGGGAACGGGGGCCAGGCTGGACCCACCGGCATTCTTCCTGTCCCCCCAGCTCAGGACTGCGGGCCTGAGCTGCATGGTGTGGGACTGAGGGGGGCTGGCTGGCTTAGGGTCCGCACTTGGGGGCTGGGCTCAGGTGGCTTGGCGTCTGTGCATAGCAGCTTGGACTTGGGAGACCCCTGCTCCGCCCGACCCCAGGCCTGGGCCTTCCTGCCCATGCTTGTGCCCTTGGGCCTGCTCACAGAGGGCACAGCCCCCGAGTCCAGTCTGGATGATCGGGGAAACAACAGCTTCATCAGAGAGCGCAAACCACGGCCTCACGGAGGAGGATATGGGGCCGATCCTTCCACTCAGCAGCATGCCAGGCTGCCAGTCTGGCCCTTCCTCCTCACCAAAAATGAAATGGAGCCAGCCCAGTGTGTTGCCAGTGTGGACCATGCCAACCTGGGCCCAGGCCTAAGACCCACCTCGTTGCTGCTCAGCCTCTGACCATCCAGGGCCCCTAGGAGGAGGTCCTGGCCCTCAGCAGGCCTCCAAGGCCCCGCTATGGCTGTGTGTCATCTTTGGGGTTGCAGGGCCTGGCCATAGGAGGGGCTCCGTGGACACTCCGTGCAGGGATGAATGAGTGAATGCACGAGCGGACTGCTGGATGGCTGAGGACCGGGAGCAGAAGAGACGGGAGACCAGGTTGGGGTGACTAGCTGGCGTGAAAGCCTCAAACTAGGCTGAGAGGGGGCTGTATGTCAGGCTCCCCGTCCCCAAGTTCTGCCCTAGTCCTGGAGAAGCTCCTGTCTTCCAGAGGGACCACTGGGGTCCCTGGCAGATGTGGCCTTGTCACTTGATCCCCCCTCAGAGAGACCGAGACCCCCAGGGCCCATCCCCCAAAGCCTGGCTCACCTGGGCCCTGGTGGAGCCTCCCTGGGACCCTGCAGACATGACTGCTTTGCTACATGGCCTGTGGGTTCTCCCTCTTGTCCAATTAGTGCTAATTGGGAGCAGGAAGTTGAGGGGGGTGCTGGAGCTCTGATGTCCTGGGCAGAACCTTGAAGCTTCCTGCAACAGGCCCTTCCCCAGAGCTGCAGGGTCTCCTGTACAACCCAGGCAGGAAGGCTCTCAGCCGCTGCAGCTTGGGCTATCCTGGCCACTGCCTAGCCGGGGTGCCATCTGCCCCCAGGGATGGGCAGACCCACCTGGTCCACACTGCATCTTGTGTCTGGCAGGAGTCATGACTCTTCGTAGTTTCAGATGATGGAAATGAAGGGCAGGAGGTCTCAGGGCCTGGCGCGGAGGTCCTGGTGCGGAGGGACTGGCGGGGTGGGGGGAGGGTCTCCTGAGGCTGAGGTCTCAGTCTCCACCCACAGCTCAGTAAAAGCAAGGAAAGACTTGCTTGTCTGCCCAGGCACACACTCTTGCCTCCCTGGAGAGGTGGGATTTCCCCTTATGTTCTCCTCCTCCCCCATGTCCCTTGCCCCCTTTCTCCTGGGGTTTGGGGCAGAGATGGGGGTGTCCAGAGGCAAAGCACCTTTTGGCTCGGGGCCCTAGGCCAAGTTCTCAACTCCAGTGGTACTTCCCCACTGACGGGCACTGGCCACAGCCTGATGTCAGAGGCTGCAGTCAGGGAAGGCCCCACTCCAGCTGGGCAGGGACACTCCCCATTCCAGAGCTAAGGCTCTCCTAAACCCTGGAGCACGTGCACTGACTGTCATCTGTGAGTGCTTTCATGCTGGGCACAGGCAGGCCTCCCTCGTGACAGACTCAGACCCCGTCGCCCTAGGACCACCCAGAGCCCCAGGCTGGGGAGCTCACATCTGGAAGCAGGGATCTCAGAGCTCCACGGTGCTCAGAGATTAAGAGTCCTGGGCGCTGGCTCCACGGACCAGCCTCAGTTTCAGCCCCTGTGCAATGGGCCTGTTCCTGTGCAGCAAGCAGGCACTTCAAGAAGGCAGAGAGGGGGAAGTGGGCTCCTCTGAGGCTCCGGAGCGGGGGAGAGGCCCAGCCACCAGTGACCACTAGAGGGCAGAACTCTCCCATGTGTTTCCTCCAGAAGGCTAGTGAGCAGAGCAGGGCTGGAAGGAAACAGTGCCCCAGTGGACCCCGGGATGTGGACATCCTCTGCCGCAGGACGGCTGTTAGGTTCCAGCGGACACTGGGACACTGGCCAGGAGTCCACCTGTGCCCCAGACCCCACAAGACCTCCCTGCGCCTTCAGGCTTTCACTTCCGGCCGGCCCAGTCCTGAGCCTGCCCCATCCTTCTTAGAACATCGGCAGGAGAGGCCCTCCAGCCTCCTCTGGGCACGTTAAGGAAACTGAGGCAGGGAAGGACGTACCTGACTGCATCCTGTCAGTTGGGTTGGGGTAGACATTTCCTGAGAGGTGACCATGAGCCAGGCACCCACCATAACTCCTCAGGGCTGTTGCTATTGGAATCACCCCGCTTTTGCAGATGAGGAAACTGAGGCTCAGACAGGTCCCATAGCAAGGGTGGGAGCCGGATTCCAGCCCAAACAGGGCTGGAATGGATGTTGAGCAGAGACATCCTCCTGTAACCCTCCCGACGAGAACATGGGCATGCTTGCAAGGCCTGGTGGCTGTGGCTGGAACAGGGTGCCAGGCTCCTGCCATCTGCCCTGTCCGGACCTGACCGACAGCGAGGCCAAGGACTGCTGTCTCTGGGGCCCGTGCTCTCCACGAGGATGCCCACCTTCTCCACCGGGCAGGAGGAGCCGTGAAGAAGCTGCTTTATGCCTGAGCAGCACCTCTCAGGTAGGGCCACTCGGTGCTCTCAAGAAGTGGGTGCCCTTTAAGGGCACCAAGGGCAGGTTGCTGACCTCGTGAGGCCCTGCCTGCAGCCATGGAGGTCAAAGACCTGCTTCTGGGCCGTTTGCTTGGCCTGGCTCTCCCAGCCAAGCTTGGAGCTCTCTGACCAGGGCAGGGGAGGGGTAATTCCTACCTCAGACAACCCCACTTCTGCCCTGTGAGAGAACAAGAAGGCCTCGGGCCCTAGAGCTGCTGCTGGGCATCATATCCCCGGTGAGAGCCCGAGCAGTTGGAGGCTGAGGCCGGCTCTCCCACTATTGCCAGGGAGCACCAGAAATCGAGGGTGTTTTGGGGGCCTGTTTGTGGAGCTAGTGCTGGGCTGAGGCCTGTAAGGCTCATGAACGAGGCTGATGTGAATAGACCCAGCTCAGTAGCTGGGTTGGAGTGCAGGGTCTGGGGTCCGATGGGAGAGGTAGCTCTGGAACCAGATCTTTCTCTGTAGCCCAGATGGGGGTCCCCGGTGTGTTGAGACCATCAACATCAGGCAGGTCTCTCAGGGAGAGTAGCTGCACAGGCAGGTACAAATGAGGGACTTAGGGGAACCCTGCCCTCCAGCCATGTATCTGGGGCATAAAACCCCTCAGACTGCAGAGCACACCCCCATTAGTGCAAAGGTCCCCTCAGCAGCTCCAGGGTCCAACGGAACCACTGTACCCATTTTACAGGACACCCAGCCTCAGGCCTCACCACCCTTTTGCCAACAGCTTCTTCACCAATCTCCTTGGCTTTAGTTTTCTCTTTTTCTTCCTTAGTTTCAGCTTTCAAAAAAAATGGTTTAAATTCTAAAAGTAATTATTTAGTTTTTATTATGTGAAAATACATGAACATACCTTCCTTTTTAAAATGTAATACCAAAAAAATTAGGGGCACCTGGGTGGCTCAGTCACTTAAACATTCAGTTCCTGGTTTCATTCAGGTCATCTCAGGATCCTGGGATCAATCCCTGCATCAGGCTCTGCACTCAGCATAGAGTCTGCTTGAGATTCTCTCTTTCTTCTCCCCCTCTGCCTCTCTCCCTGTTCACACACGCCTGCACCCACATGCATGCACTCTCCCTCCCTCTTGTTCTCTCTCTCTCTAAAATAAACAAATCTTTAAAAAAGAAACAAAAGAATTTTTAAATAATAAAACACAATGTAATACAAAAAGATTAAATCAGCAGAGTCCCATGGCCTGTTCCCCACAAGTTCATGGTTTGCTAGAGTTAGTAGTTTAGTATTTCTCTGTAAAATGAGAATAATACTACTTGTGCTACCCAGCCAATAGGTTTATTACATAAAAACAGGTAGTGCTTGTTAGTATGTGAGTTTCACATACATAGCTGATTTTTCCAATGTCCTATGAAGGTGCAATGATTGCAGGTCCGCTGGTGCTGGGCCTGGGTGGTGCCGAGTGCCCTTGTCCTATAGGTAGCCCATCAGTAAGGGAGTCAGGCCCCGACTCCCTCTCTCCGTCCCCTCGTGTTGGCTTCAAAAGTTCACATCTCAAACTACTTTTAGGGCTTATTTTCTCCTTTCTCCCCACCCCTCCACAATTAGATTTGTGTTGGGATGGAAGCAAATAGGGAGGTGGGAGAAGCCTGTGCCCCCACCCTGGACAAGGAGACTTATTGCACTAACACTAGGCCAAAACATTTCATTTCAATGTGAATTTTCATCATTACTCATGAATTTGCTCATCTTATTATTTATTTGTATGTATGTGTGTAAGTTGGTGATTTAATATGCATATGTACTGTGATAATCAAGAAGATCAACATATCCATGAGTTCACATAGTTACCTGTTTTGTGTGTGTTTGATGAGAACTTAGGATCCCCTTTCTCAGCAAAGTTCAAGTACACGATACAGTGTTGTTACCCACAGTTACCATATTGCAGATCAGCTTTCCAGAATTCCTCCATCTCGCATCGCTGAAACTATGTATATCTTCATCAGTGTCTCCCACTCTATCCCTCCTCCCACCCAGACCCTGGTAACTATTCTACTCTTTGTTTCTGTGAGTTTGGCTATCTTAGATTTCACGTGTAAGTGAGATCATACAGTTTTTGTTTTTCTGCATCTGGTTTAATTCACTTGGCATAATGCCCTCCAGGTCCACCCACTTTGCCAATGGTGGGGTTTCCTCCTTTTTTATAGCTGAATAATAGTCCTCCGTGTGTGAGTGTGCATGTGCGCCTGTGCACATACCACAATTTCTTTAACCACTTATCCACTGGTGTACACTTAGACTGCTTCCATGTCTTGGCCATTGTGAATAATGATGCAATAAACCTGGGAGTACAGATGTCTCTTTGAGATCTGGAATTCTGTTTCTCTGGGTAGACGCTGAGAAGTAGCCTTGCGGGGTCATGTGGTAGTTCTGTTTGTGTTCCCACCAACAGAGTGCTGGGGTTCTCTTGCCAATACTTGTTTCCTTCCTTCCCCTCTTCTTTTCTTTTTTCTCTTTCTTTCTTCCTTCCCTCTCTCTTTCTTTCTTTCTTCTAATAGCCATCCTAATAGGTGTGCGGTGATATCTCATTGTGGTTTTGTGGTGATGGTGAGCATTTTTTAAAAATATTTATTTATTTATTTATTTGACAGAGATCACAAGTAGGCAGAGAGGCAGGCAGAGAGAGAGGAGGAAGCAGGTTCCCTGCTGAGCAGAGAGCCCGATGCAGGGCTCGATCCCAGGACCCAGGGTCATGACCTGAGCTGAAGGCAGAGGCTTTAACCCACTGAGCCACCCAGGTGCCCCGATGGTGAGCATTTTTGCATATGCCTGTTGGCCATTTGTCCTCTGTATGTCTTCTCTAGAAAAATGTCTATTCAGTTCCTTTGCCCATTTCTTAATCAGGTTATTTTGTTGTTGTTGTTGCTTTTGTTTTTGCTGTAACGTTGTTCGAGTTCATTGTCCGATGCAAGGTTTGCAAATATTTCCTCCCATTCCGTAGGTTGCCTTTTCGTTTTGCTAACTCATCTTTTCTTATTTAGCAACCACTTTTTTCTTTTTAAGATTTTGTTTATTTGAGAAAGAGAGCGAGCGAACGAGCACATGCCAAAGAGCTCAAGCAGGGGGAGGGGCAGAGGGAGAGGAAAAGCAGACTCCCTTTGAGCGGGGAGCCCAGAGCCCAAGGGCAGATGCTCAACCAACTGAGCCACTCAGTTGCCCCTTTAGCGACCACTTGTATTTCCTCTCCTGTGAAGTCTGTTTATATTGTTGGTCCAACCCCATTACGCTTTTATCTGTTTCTTACTGACGCTGCGTTAGGGATTTTATTTCTTTGTTACATGTGTGCAAGTATTTTCTCTAGTCTCTCACTTGCGTTTTAACGTCGTTTATGGTGTCATTTGTCACACACACGTATACTCTTTCTAAAATGTGTGCCTGACCTTGTCTCTGCCTTGCGCAAATTCCTGGCTATCTCCCCAGAGGGCAGTGCATGCCTGCGGCCCGTCAGGGGAGCACAGGGACTGAGAGCCTCCTTCCTGCTTCCTCCCTGAGCCTCGGAGTTCACAGCTGTAAAAGGGGCTAAGGACAGTCCCCACTTCTTGAGGCTGCCGTGGGAAGGTCACAGTCCCAGTGAGCCCTGGGTACCATCATTGTCAGTATCATTACCATTCCCCGCATCCGGGCCCTTTGTGATCAACCCCCCCAAACCCCTCCCAGTCCTATCTCCTGCACCGCGGCCAGGGGAACTCCTCACTGTTCCCTGCACTTGCCCATGTCCCCCATCCAGACCTTGTCTTCGCCTGTCTCATTCTTCTTCTCTGTCCCTCCCTGCCCCAGGCCTCTCATAATTTCTTAGTCTACCCTCCCTAAATTTCCATCCCCCTCCACTGGATGAGACCTGGCCCCTTCACCCCACCCCACTCCAGAACCCTTCCCACTTCTCTCCCTTTCCAGTGGCCCACCCCATGCCCTTGGTCCGCAGCTACTGTGGTCTGGGGCCCAGCGGGTCTTCCCATTGATGGCGCTCTTCTCAGGGACGGAAGCTAGGTGCCTCTCACCCCTGTTAGCCTCCCCTGCTCCCTGGCCCACAGAGGATCTCACCGCGGCCTGCAGCCTATCCTATCTCCCCCAGAGCCAAGGAGATACCTCTCACACTCAGCTCACGTGGAAAGGCAGGGGCAGAGCTGGGAAGATCACCTGAGGGCCTGACCTCTGCCCAACCGCAGGGCACGTGCCCAGATTACAGAGTGGGAGACACCTGGCCCCACCCCCAAGGTCTTTGTGTCTACTGAGGCAGGAGCTGCCTGGTGAGCCCTGTCCTGAAGCACAGCCTGCAGACTCCTGAACTTGGCTCCTTCCCTGAGTCCGGGAGACCCTGGAGATTGGGGTCAACTGTTTGACGGGCCCTCTCCTCTGGGCTGGATCTGGACAACACCCCAGCTCCAAGTTCTCCCTGACACTGACAGCTGGGCTGGCTGAAGATGTGGCTGGCCTGGTCCTTGCTTGAGCCTAAAGTGACCCACTTGGGAAAGGTCAACCTTTCCTGGACCTCTGTCTCTGGAAGAGCGATCTCATTCTCTCGGCTTTGCTTCCTGCCTCCAGAATATGGGGTGAAGGGGGACCTGGGGCAGGAGGTAGAGGGGTGATGGGCAGGTGGGTGCTTCGGGCAGTTGAAAGGTGGGGCCCAGGTCCTGGGAGCTCTGTGTGGATTTTACTGTCCCCCACGCTAGGTGCTGAGGGAGGCTGAAGTATCCTGGACCTGTCTCAGGTGTTTCTGCAGACCCTCCCCAAGCGCTTTGCCCTTCTTCTATGCCCTCCAGCAAAGAGCACTGTCGCTTTCTAGCCAGCCACCAGCCACCAGGGGCTCCAGGGCAAGAGAGGGCATACCAAGAAAAGCCCATTCTTAGGAGGCCCTGGGCTCACTTTCCTTTGCCCAAAGAAGTCTCTGAGTGGAAGAGGGTGTGTAGAGACGGGGAACAGCGTGGCGGGGTGGGGGGAAGGCCTCCTGCCTGACTGAAGCACTTTGGGGGTTATGTTAGAAAATGTCTGGGCAGGTGATTTTTCTCAGCACTTCTGCTTCACAATCTGTAAAGGGGGCAGCATGCTGCCTAAGTCCCAGGGCTGTGGTGAGAAACGAATGAGCCAGCGCCTGAACAGACCACCCACACGTATTGGGGGCGGAGCACAAGCCCTCACTCTCCAAAATGGCCCAAGGTTTAGGTTTAGTAGATAGATGCCCAGTAATGTTGACTGGAATCCCAGGGTCAACTGTCCGTGGGCCTGTGCCTACAGGCACCCGTGCACACCTGTAAGTCCATGCCTTAGCTGGGGGGGTTCTCCTGGGGTGTGGGTGTATGTGCGTGTGTGCGTGTGTGTGTGTGTGTGTGTGTGTGTGGTCTGTTCCAACGAGCAGAAACCACGTCTTGGCACAGGTGTGGGGGTACGTCCCTGGGGATCATTTCTTCCACAGAATCGGTGCTCAGAAGGCAATAGGTAGGGGGGCAATCTGGGAAGGCTGGTGCTTGGGTGGAGGGAAGAATGGACAGGCTGAGCTTGAGAAAAACAGGGCAGAAAAAAACACAGACAGGTGACCCCAGAGTGGGTGCAGTGGCTGAGATCTGTTGGGGTCCAACCTTGTGGCTTCCTGCCCCAGAGTGGGCCCACAGGAGTGGGTTGTGCTGAGCACCCCACCCCAGCAAGGTTGGCCACAGCAGGCCTTCATGCCCTACCCCGGCCCAGCAGTCTGAGGGCCTCACAAGAGCCCTGGGGCCCAGCCCTGAAAGGTGGCCCAGCTCACTAGAAGGCAGGATGTGGCCCACTGGCTGTGATTGGCCGGTGTGGCCGTGGGAAAAGCTTCGCAAGCCTCCATGCTGTCCACTCTACTTACCCGTTAATAAGCTCAGTTGCCAGCCGGTGAGCTAGGCGTTCGTTTGTGACTGATACCCGAACGAGGAGGATGAATCCCCAGCCAGGGTCCTGCAGGATGTGTTGGACGCAGGGAGTCCTAGCGTGCAGGTGGAGGCCCAGCCCACTTCTCCCCGCAGCTGCCCTGTGCCCAGGGCACACACTAGACATTTATTTCTCCTACTGAGGAATAACCTACACCTACATGCAGTAAAGAACTGTAATCATGACTGTACAACCTGACGAACAGACACCTGTCGTAACCGTGACCCTGAGCAAGGGTCACTGTTCTAGAAAAGTCCCTTGTGTCCCTTGCCAGTCAAAACAACCTACCCCAGAATTAACCACTATTCTGACCTCTATCATGAGAGGCTGGTTTTGCCTTTGCAGACTATCAGGTAAATGTAGTTATACGGTATGTTCTTTTTTTGGTCTGTCTTCTTCTGGTTAGCATAATGTTATTTAGATTCATCCTTGTTCTTGTCCGTGACATTTGTTCACTCCTTTTTACCACTGGGTAGTGTTGCATTGTACAGGCGTACCACCGTTTGTTTATGTATGCTTCTGCTGGCGGGCATTTGGGTGGTTTCCAGTTTTCGGCTATCGTGGATTAGAGCTCTGTGAATACTCTTGTGCAAGTCTGTGTGTGAGGACACGTTTTTACGTCTGTGTTTTTATTTCTCCACCAATGAGTGGAGAAACTGGATCACAGGGTAAATGTGTGTTGGACTTTATAAGAAACCGCCAATAACAATGTATGCAAATTTCAGTTGTTTCTCATCCTTGGACGTCCTTCTGCTCCAGACCCTCAGGAGCCTCAAAGACCCCACCTCCTTGCCCTATCTGGAGATGAGCCTGCCTGTTAGCAGTGGCAGTCATCCTCCAGGGACCCAGAATCCTACTGCAATGGGGGGGGGGGTGAGTTCCTGGCTGATGTGGGCAGGTGCAGGCTGCACCCTCTGGGAGGGAGAAAGGAAACTCACATTTGGTGATCACCAACCACAAATCAAGCACCCCATGAAGGCCATTAGGTACATGCTTTTATCAAATCCTCTGGTTGCTGGGGTCCTGTTAGGAAGTGCACACAAGATATTTGCTGTTTGAAGACAGCCTGTCTTCAAGGCTCCCTGTCCCTAGCAGCCCGTCTTCAAGGCTCCCTGTCCCTGGCAGCCCTTCCCAACTAGATGTTGGATCTAGTCCATGACCCAGCACAAAGGTGCTGAGAAGGTCTGTAGACCCTCTCTCCAACCTGTTCACCCCACCCCCTTGCACAGACGAAGAGCAAGGCCCTTAGAGAGAAGAGATTGTGCCCCCTACACTTATAAGCAGAGCTGGGCTACGACTCAGGTTTCCTGCTTCCTTCTCAGGAGAGGAAATCAGGCTTCCTCCCTTGGAGAGAAGCTCTGTCTATACCCCCTGTCATGGAACCAACCCTAGGGAGAGCGTGCCCCAGCTGAGGGCCCCTCTGGGGGTAGGGCATGTGAGGACTCAATCCAGCCTGCTCAGGCACACAGCAGGTGTCAAGGAGAGGAAGCATGGATGAGTGATTCAGTCTGGCTCTGCTGCTTGGAAACATGCTAGAAAACCCCTTCTCCGAAATAGTCACGAGTGTGTTCACAGCTCAGTCCTGGATCTTGGAGCTGAAAGAACCCCAGACATCTTTGAGCGCCGTGTTCTGCTTTCAACAGCCTGGGTGCTTCCAGCCGAATTTTAAGGATAAAGAAATTGATACCAAGTTGTTAAGTGACTGCCTCAGGTTTTGTACTCCAGACCTGACTCGATGAGGACGGTGGAGAGTGGAAATTGGAGGCCTTAGGAGCCAGACCTGGCAGGAATAAAGAGCACACATCTCAGGAATTACAAAGTAAGTAATGAGAAAATTAGGATTCAATTGACCATACTTCATTTTGTACAAAGCCACTGGGTAAAGCAAGGTCCATTGACATTTTTCCTGATTTTGTCTGTATTATGCAGAAATCTATTTCCTTCTAAATCCCTGATAAGCAGGGACTAAATTGGGGGCCTAGAGGTGGCATTGTTTTTGGCTGGTAAGCCCCGCTGGGTAACTGTGAGGCTTTTTTCATCAGGGAGATTAAGCTGCCCTGTTGCTATAAGGGGCATCAAACAAACATATTAAATGTTCTTGTTAACATTTTATGGATTCACACTGAAATGCTAACAATCATTATATATAGGCTAACCTTAATAAAAAAGGAAAAATGGCAGCATGGGAAGGGGTGGGGAGTGGGACACAAGGTCGATGACAGGTGGGGACCATGGTCTCCAGTTACAGCAAGCAGGCAGAGTATGGAGAGAGGACCCTGAACATCAGGGGGATTCAGGCTAAGTTTGCTCAAGCCCCACAGGTGGCTCTGAAGAGAGACTGGAGGGTCCAGGGTCATATCTCCCTTTACCTTTTCCTCTCCTGGTGGGCTTGAGCTACCAACTCCTTTCCAAGGGTCCAAGAGTGAGCTCTCTTCACGAATCTCTCAACTTTGACCCTCCAGGAGGGCCATGACAGGCCTGGAGAATGCTTTATGGCTGAGCTGGCTCTGCTCCCAATTCCCTCCTGGCTCTTGGGCTTTAAGCAGCCAGAGATAGGAGTCCTTGGCCAGCACGGGGAGACTTGGTGTCCTGGTTTCAAATGCCAGCCCCTCAGTCCCAACCTGACCCCCAGGTCTTAGAAATTGCTTCTCTGGGGTGAAGCCTGGGTGACTACCTTTTTTTTTTTTTTTTTTTTTTTATTTTCTTTTCAGCGTAACAGTATTTGTTGTTTTTGCACCATACCCAGTGCTCCATGCAATCCGTGCCCTCTCCAATACCCACCACCTGGTTCCCCCAACCTCCCACCCCCCCGTACCTTCAAAGACCTCAGATTGTTTTTCAGAGTCCATAGTCTCTCATGGTTCACCTCCCCTTCCAATTTCCCTCAACTCCCTTCTCGTCTCCATCTCCCTATGTCCTCCGTGTTATTGGTTATGCTCCGCAAATAAGTGAAACCAGATGATAATTGACTCTCTCTGCTTGACTTATTTCACTCAGCATAATCTCTTCCAGTCCCATCCATGTTGCTACAAAAGTTGGGTATTCGTCCTTTCTGATGAAGGCATAATACTCCATAGTGTATATGGACCACATCTTCCTTATCCATTCATCCGTTGAAGGGCATCTTGGTTCTTTCCACAGTTTGGCAACCGTGGCCATTGCTGCTATAAACATTGGGGTACAGATGGCCCTTCTTTTCACGACATCTGTATCTTTGGGGTAAATACCCAGTAGTGCAATTGCAGGGTCATAGGGAAGCTCTATTTTTAATTTCTTGAGGAATCTCCACACTGTTCTCCAAAGTGGCTGCACCAACTTGCATTCCCACCAACAGTGTAAGAGGGTTCCCCTTTCTCCACATCCCCTCCAACATATGTTGTTTCCTGTCTTGCTAATTTTGGCCATTCTAACTGGTGTAAGGTGGTATCTCAATGTGGTTTTAATTTGAATCTCCCTGATGGCTAATGATGATGAACATTTTTTCATGTGGGTGACTACCTTTTCTGAATGTGCTACCCAGAGCAAATACGGGTAGAGAACTGCAAGGAATGGGGACTAAATGCCCCATTAAAGGCATACATGTTAAATACAACTGCATGTGTATGTTTATGTATTTAAATATATAAGTATGTGTGCATGTATATATACATATATTTTTGATATGTTTGACTGTTAACAAGGCATTTATTATATATTGAACATATTGAACACATGCTATATATTATTATATAGTCATCATATATATTATATAATCACATTATATTTTTATTTACACATTATATAGCTCACGTTACATATACATATTCTTTTAAAATTTCACATTAAATTTTATTATACATTATATTTTTCTAAAAATGTTATCTTATTTGTTATTAATTACTCATTATTTGTTCATAGTAGCCCTACACTGGAAAGGACCCAAATGCCTATCAAAAAAGGAATGGATAAGCAAATTGTGGTATATCCATACAAGGAATACTACTTGGCAAGAAAAAGGAACCAGCTACTATCACATGCAATAGCATGAAAACATTTCAAAATGATGCTATATAATAGAAGACAGGCGAAAGAGAGTACCTACTATATCATTCCATTTATATAAGATTCTAGAACATGCAAACTAATATGTAGTTTAAAAAAGTAAACCAGGGGCACCTGGGTGGCTCAGTGGGTTAAAGCCTCTGCCTTCAGCTCAGGTCATGAACCCAGGGTCGTGGGATTGAGCCCCGTATCAGGCTCTCTGCTCGGCCGGGAGCCTGCTTCCTCCTCTCTCTGCCTGCCTCTCTGCCTACTTGTGATCTCCCTATCTCTGTCAAATAAATAAATATAAAATCTCTAAAGAAAATAAATGTGATTTCCAATCACATTTATTATATATTGGGATATAACATATATATATATATATATAACATATATATATGTTTTATAATGTCTGTGATATTTTGCTTAAATAGTATATATGTATAAAATAATAAAACGGAAGTAAACATACTGAAGGGTATGTACTCAAAAGGTCACCAGTGTGAATACAATATTTTGAAGACCGGTAATATAAGGAGATGCTGGGGTGCCTGGGTGGCTCAGAGGGTTAAGCCTCTGCCTTAGGCTCAGGTCATGATCCCAGGGTCCTGGGATCGAGCCCCGTGTCGGGCTCTCTGCTCACCCGGGAGCCTGCTTCCCCCCTCTCTCTGCCTCCTCTCTGCTACTTGTGATCTCTCTCTCTGTCAAATAAGTAAATAAAATCTTAAAAAAAAAAAAAATATATATATATATATATATATATATGGGGCTGCTGAACTTCTATTCCTTGGGAATTCTGTATGATTGAAATAATATTATTTAACCTGAAATAGAGGGGTGGTTGATCAGTAGAGGGGAAAAAAAAGAAGGAATCACCTGGGCACCTGGCTGGTTCAGTAGAACATGTGACTCTTGATCTCAGGGTCACAAGTTCAAGCTCCATGTTGGGCATGGACCCTACTTTAAAAACTAAATAAAATAAAAAGAAATCATCTTCGGACACACTGAACAACATGGGTGAATCTCAAAAACAGACACAAAAAATTCATTCCATGATGAACTTTTAATTTTTATCTATCTACAGAGAGAGAAATCAGATCAGCAGTTGCCTATGATCGGCGCAGTCCGTGGAAGGGGATGAGAGGAACTTTCTGGGGTGATGGTATGTTCTGCGTCTTGATCGTGCTGGTGGTTACCTCTGTCAGTGTTCAGAGAACTGTACACCTGTAAAATGGGTGCATTTTACTGTATGCAAATTACACCTAAACAAACAAACAAAAAGGAGCATTGTGAACAGCCTCACTATGGTGCCCATGCAATGCACCACATAGGTCATATCCAGCCCAAGGGTGACCAGTTTCCGTCCTCTGTGACAGTCACTATAGACTTTTCTCACAAATTTTTATTTTATTTTATTTATTTATTTGAGAGAGAGAATGAGCTGGACGAGGCAGAAGGAGTGGGAGAAGCAGACTTCCCGCTGAACAGGGAGCCTGATGCAAGAATTGTCCCAGGACACTGAGGTCATGCCCTGAGCTGAAGGCAGATGCTTGACTGAGTCACAAGGGCACCCCTACATTTTGTTTGAAGTAAGCTTTATGGGGCGCCTGGATGGCTCAGTGGGTTAAAGCCTCTGCCTTCGGCTCAGGTCATGATCCCGGGGTCCCAGGATCGAGCCCCACGTCGGGCTCTCTGCTCAGCAGGGAGCCTGCTTCCTCCTCTCTCTCTGCCTGCTTCTTTGCCTACTTGTGATCTCTGTCTGTCAAATAAATAAATAAATAAAATCTTTTAAAAAAAATAAAGTAAGCTTTATGTTCAGTGTGGGGCTTGAACTCATGACCCAGAGATCAAGAGTCACATGTTCTCCCTAAGCCAGCGAAGTGCTCTTCTCATACGATTTTTTAATTGAGGTCTTAGTCACATACCATAAATTGCACCCTTTTAAAATGTTCAATTTTGTGTTTTTTAGTTTATCGTAAAGTTGTGCACCATCACCATGTCTGATTTCAGAACACATTCCTGCCCGAAAGAGAAACTCCAGCCCTGTTGCCCTTGCACTGCTGAATGTCCTTGTCACCTGTTCAGGACCTGTGAGCTCTTATTAACAGATAAGAAGTTGAAGGTGCAAAAATACATGGCCCGGTAATATAAAATTGAGAACATTGTGTCCGTTCATTTATTTTTCCTCCATCAATTGAGAAAAGAGGGGTGTCATGGCAGAGAGGGACCCTGAGAATGAATGGGGCATGGCTCTGGGCTTGTAGTACTTAAGGTTGGAAAATGGGGTCCTGGCCTGTGCCTTTCTCGAGACAGGCAACTGGGGGAAAACAAGCTAAGTGGCTTAGGTAGACAGAGAAAGGAATGGAGAGATAGTGACAGGTCTCCTGGAGGAGGGGCTTTGGGACCGGGCCAATTATTTCTCATATCTCTGTTGTTTACAGTTTGCAAAGAATATTTACAAACATTATGTCCTTGGATTCTCGGGCCCCAGGGAGACAGGTGGCTTCATGCCCATTTTACGGAGATGAGGGAACTGAGGCCCAGAGAGGTGAAGACTCCCATAAAGAAGGTTCTATAAAGAAGTGATGATTAAATCTGGACTTGACGGAAGCCTTTTCCATTCCAAAACAGGATAGGAGAGAGGGATGCCTGGTGGGGGGCATTTGCAGGAGATGAGACTGTGGAGGTGGAGCAGGGCGGGTGCTGGGGGGGGGCACATGTCAGTGGCCTGTGCCCCCCAAGCAGCAGGACCAGCAAGTGGACCAGGCTTCTGTGATGTGAGCAGTGACTTGATGGTGGTAATCACTTGATCACTTGGGTAATTCACCACAGGGAGTCATTATGGGACTTGTCTCCCTTGGGCTGGGTAAAGGGAGCTGCCTGCCCAGTGGCGGTGGAGGACTGCTGATGGCTGACAGCAGGGCCTGGCATTCTTTGGAATTATGTTTTTCTGGAGTTGAAAACTGGCTGAGGGCTCTACTGGTGCCCAGGGTCCAGGCCTGGCTTTCATGTTCTCATCCAGAACAAGGTCCTGGGCGGATACAGGCAGAGAACAGGCCTGCTGGGGAGTAGCAGGCAAGGGTTCGAGGGATAGGGCATTCATATGGGGTGGTTGAACACTCACCCCGTGGTCACTGAGGACGGGGAGGGGGTAAAACCTCTACCCAACAGAGCCAGTAGGAAATAGAGACAGTGTTGAGAATGGCCCAGGTGTCTCATGGTGTGCCAACCTCTGGTCTTAGATGCCTCCAGCTGACCAGTGGACACCTTCTCATCCACCCACTGCCTGCAGGGAAAGGGCTAGCTAACTTCCTCTCTGCCCTCAGGGGAACTGATATCTTTCTGTGGGATTAGACGAGGTGATAGAACTCAAACAAATGACAAATACAGATTAAATTATAAAAAGTAATTGTGAAGGGGCCCCTGGGGGGCTCCGGTTGGTTACGCCTCTGCCTTCGGCTCAGGTCATGATCTCAGGGTCCTGGGATCAAGCCCTGCATTGGGCTCTCTGCTGAGCGGGAAGCCTGCTTCCCCCCCCACCCCCTGCCTACTTGTGATCTCTTGCTTTGTCAAATAAATAAATAAAAATCTTTAAAAAAATAAAAAGGAATTGTGAAGAAACAATTAGGAAGGAGGAAGGGAGGGAAGGAGGTTGAGAGAAAGAGAGAGAGAACCTGTTTATGTGGGATAAGTAGGGATGTCTTCTCTGAGGAGACCACCTTACCTTGCTAAACAGATACCAGAACAATGTGAAGGTACCAGCTGTGTGAATGTGGGTGGGGGAGGCGAGAGGAAGAGTGTTCCAGGCATTGGGAACAATGTGCGCAAGGGCCCTGTGATGGAAAGGACTTGGACGTACTTATGGGGTGGAAAGGAGACAGACATAGCTGAACTTCGGCAAGCAAGGCAGATGAGCGGTTACTGGTAAGCGAGGAGGGTGGGCAGGGCCTGTCTCATAGGCCAAAGTAGGTCTTTTGGACATAGCAGTGGCAAAGCTCTGGGAGGCTTTGGGGCAGAGGGGTGCCATGACCAGAAGTCCGTTTTCTTCGTGCTCTTCTGTGCAGGACTCCCACCTGCATTTCCAAGCAGCAGGAACCGGCATACCTGGTTTGTGGCCTAGCTCTGCCTTTCACTAAGTGATCTGGAAGTTTCCAGTTTGCTCTTTGTCTACAGGGAACAGCACGATCTATCCTGAGGGATGGTGCAAGGGTGAAAGATTTCATGCGTGTGCGCCCACACCCACACCCACACCTACACCCGCCAGGCACAAGGCTGACTCTCAAATGGTAAGTTTTAAATCTTCCTCCACTGTAAAGATTTCTTCAGATCTTCCTCTTCCTCAGGTGTCATGAAGTAGAGGGAGGCTGGAATCAACAAGGAACCTGATTTCTGAGTTTTAAAATATTCAAATAAATTGAAAGATAGTACATGTCCCAGTTGGGAAAATGACATATTATGGGATATTCTATTTAAATTAATTCATAGGTTTAATGCAACTTCATGCAAAAACCTCAGTTTTGCTTTAGAACTAAAAATATCAGTAACAACAACTGACATTTCCTGAGCATTTACAATGTGTCTAACATCGAGCTTGTCAGGCAGGTGTTACTTTTATCCTCATTTTTTATATCCCCTAGACCTCGATGGGATAAGTAACTTGCCAAGGTAATGGGGCTGGATGGTTCTATCTTCTAGGAATTCTTAATTCTTCTAGGTTAACTAGGATGTGTATGGACACAGAAGCCGGTGTGTTTACCAAGTGATCTCTTGAATAACAGAAAACTCTGTGAATGGCAAGATAGCCCTGTTAGATGTTTGAACCTATGCTAAAGAACCAATATTTAGATCCATATAGTATCTGCTCAAAGTGAGGTCTGTGAAAAGAAATGAAGAAACAGATTGACCTGAATCAAAAGCCTACTGTAAAAATAGATTTTACTAAACAAAGGGTAGGGAAAATTTATTTAATAAATGATGATGCACAAGCAATAAAAACTGATTGGTGCTGGTGGTGAGTTAAGCCCATATTTTATTCCACACAGGAAAATAAACTTGGGATGGTTAATCATTAAAGAATTAAATATAAAATGAAATTTTAGAAAATTAGCGGAAAACAGACCATCAGATGGGTGGAAGAAAAAGCTCATTTTGTCAACATTCAAGCAATAAAATCACAAAGGACTAGAATGACAGATTGAACATTAAATAAAACAAACAAAAAAAGAAAAACAGACTGGGAAATATTTACCTCATCGATGACACAGGAATAATATTGATAATCTAAAAAATGCTTATTTGACGTTGGAGGAACTTTTAAGTCCCCAGCAGATGAAGGGATATGAACAGCCAGACAATAAATGATGAAAAAACATTCATTTTTAAAGTCATCTAAGGAAGACTAAAGTAACCTTGAACTACTGACATACTAGTAAAGTAGGAGGAGACAAAAGAGATGGTGCCCACTGCTTAGTGATGTCTATTATGCTCCTTACAGTCATCGGTGGGAGGCAGCAGAGGGAGCCGGGTGGTGCTCTGGGAAGGTCCTGTGGCACTGTGAAGCAGGACTTCTCTGCCTTCTACCTGGCAACTGCCAGGAATTTGTCCCGAGTGCAGAATTAAAGGACATATTAGCAAACAGTGGTAAAGAACCCAAATATACCACATTGGGAGACTTGAGTAAATGTAGGAGGATCCCTGCACACCTTCAGAATGAATCATGTGAATAGATGAAAATGTGAAGTGATAGTAGCAAACACAAGAGAAAAATGCGTGGCTGGTTGCAACTTTGTAAAGACATGTATATAGGTGGAGGGTTTTATGGGTTCCCTAGTATTATGGATACTTTGTACATTTTTCTTGCTCTAGCTGTCATGTTGTCTTTTAAGTGATGGTTAAAAAAATTTTTCAAATTCAGCCAGCAGCGTGACTTTGGGCAAGTTTGTCCGTGGGGTAATATTTCTCAGGGCGTTTGGCACCTCTCTTTCTTGCGGTGGGGCCTCTCCTTCCTTAAAGGAAAGAGTCATCAGCGCCCAGTCGGAGACCTCCTCCCTGGGGCCGGGGAGTCGGGGCACTCCTGGGTCTCGGCTGCAGGAGGACTCCCTTCCGGAGGCAACTTCCCATAGCAAGAGGGGAGGAGGAGGGTGTCCCACCGGCATCTGCACTCGCAAGGGAAGGGGCGAGCTGGGAGAACCTAATCGCTGGTGGGCACCTTGGGTTGCGAGGAATCCTTGCAGCCACCTTTGAACTTCCGTTCCGGCTCCGGGCCCCCGGTTCTCCTGCCCAAATTCGGCAGCCGTCTTACGCCCCCTCGCTAGGGCCCCGAGCGGCAGGGAAACTCGGATTTACAGGGCGCCTCCTGCGGTGGCCTGAAGACACCCAGTGCGCCTGGGGGCCCGAGGCTGACTTCGCAGACACTGGACACTTGGGTGCCCTTCCAGGTCTCGAAGGACGCATCAGATCCCCGACGTGGGCCAGGCGCGGGGACGCAGCCCTCTCTGGCTGCAACACGCGCCCATCTGGGCTCAGCAGCCGCTCGGTCCGTTCCTCCGCTCATGCCATCTTGCCCGAGGCGGTCACGTGCGGACGACAGCGGCGCGCTTCGCCGGGGCCCCGGCGCCGGGACCGACCCGTGGACGCCAGTCGATTCCGTGCGGCTCTGTGCACACCCCGAGGTGAGGTGCGAGAGCCCTTCACTCGTGGGTCGGGTAAGGGACAGGGCGGGCGTTGGGTCCCTGGAGCGCGTTTCCCTCTCGGGACCCGCCCGCACCCGGCCGCCTTGCCGTCGGGGGCCGGAGGCGCCGCCGCTTGCCCTGCGCCGCGGCCTCGGGGATGTCCGCGGCAAGTTGTGGCTCGGGGCACGAGGGGCGGGGGTGGCTGGCGGCGCCGAGCACCCCCTCCCCGACCCCTCACTGCCCGAACACCTCGCCTTCCGCGCGGCCCCAGCCGGTCTGGAAGACTTGCGGGCCCGCTCGGGGAGGCCCGGCCCGGGGGCTCCCGGCCCGGGGGCGCCACGCGCGCGGCGCGAGGGGCGCGGGCTGCCGGGAGGAGCGCGGATGGGGGGGGGCGCGGGCGCATGCGCCCTGCACCCGTGCCATATTGGAATGAGTCGGAGCGCGGAGCGCCGCCGCCGCCGCCGCCTCCGCCGGAGCGCGGGTGGAGGGGGGCGGGGAGAGCTGCCGGCCGCCCCGCTCCGCCGAGCCCAGCAGGAAGGAGGGCGCGAGCGGGCGAGCGCGGGTGGCGCGAGCGGAAAAAGCGCCCGCGCGGGGAAGCGAAAAGAAGGAAAGAAAGAAAGAAAACGAGCGCGAGAAGGGGAAAAGCCAGCGATCGAGCGAGGGCGCGCGCGAAAACTCCCGGCAGGTAAAAAAGCGGGGCCGCCAGCTGGGCCTTCCCGCGCGGCGGCCTGAAGGGGCGGCGGCGGCGCTGGGGCGGGGGACCGCGCGGCGTCCCCCTCGAGGGGGCCGCGCAACTTTGCCAACGAAAAACCGCCGGGAGCCGGCGGGCGGCGGGCGCGCGGGCTGAGGCGCCAACGGGCGGCGGCGGCACGTTGGGGGCGGGGGCGGGGCGGGGGGGTGCAGCGCGGCGCCCGCGCGCGGCCTCGCGCGCCCCCGCGGCCCCGCGCGCCGGCCGGGCGGGCTGCAGGAGCGCGCCTGGGCGCCTCGCCGCGGCGGCAAGCGGCGGCTGCGGCGGCCCGCGGCCCCGGGCGGGCGGCGCAGTGCGCGGCCGCCCCGGGGGCGTGAAAGGAAAGTGGCCGGGCGGCGGTACCGGCGGGCGCCCAAGTTCCCCGGCGCGCTGGGCCCGCCGCGCGCCCCTCCCGGCGCGTCCCGCGCTCCCGCCCGCCGAGCCCCCGCGGACCCGCCCCCCGGGCTCGCTCCGGGGCCGGGGCGCGAACCCGCAGCGGGGGTCGGGGGGCGCGCTGCCTGCGCGGCGGTCGGAACTTCGGAGGGCCGAGGTGGCCGCTGCGCTGTTGGAGAGCGTCTAGCGGCCGCCGCAACCGGTTGCTTCGGGCCAGCGTGGTGGAGTGCGCCGGGCCTCCCCGGAGCCGCGCGCGAGCGGGTAGTGGGCTCGCCTGGCACCCGCCGGCCGACCCCGGCCGGACCGGCTCGCTCGGGGCCCCGACTTGCGCTCGGGAGGGCCGCGACCGTTTCGATTTCTGTTCAAGTCTCGCTTTAAACCGTGAAGACGAGACGGTGGAGAGGCGAGCAGAGAGTCCTGTGAAGCAAGGCCTGCTCTGGTGGGGAGCAGAAACGCCTTGTGAGAACAGAAATAAATTCCCGCGGAAAGGATGTATGTTAAGTTTTAAGCGAGATGTCAGCTGTTCACTGGGATCGGAAACTGAGCCGCAAGGCACAGGTCACCTGCAAGTCTTGTTCTGTGCGGAGAGTTGGGTGGGACACCCCGGGCAGAGGCAAGATTTCTATTTAGTGGGGGTGATTCCCCGCGGGTCGGTCACCCAAAGCCTTGCTGGTGAATGGCCCCTAGCGATGTTTTCCTGAGTCCTACTTAGTGACATAGTTTTGAGAACCAAGTAACCATCAAAGAGATTTGAAAGGAAATAAGATGGATTTTGCCAATCCCTGCATTTACCTTTTCCTCCTGAACCACATTATAAAGATGTCACACTTGATTGCATCGCAGGAAAAATACGTGCCTGAAAATGTAATTGATCATTTGCCAACTGTCTAGAAGGGAGAAGATGAGTGTGTCTTTGTGAGTGCACTTTGGGGCCTGTTGGCCTGGTATTTTGAGGAGCGTGTTGAATCCTCCTCTGCCATGGGTAGATTCAGAGTTCATATTTGTTTATAAGGTCACAAAAGTAACGGCCCAGTGGAAACGGGAGTGGCTCAAGCTTAGGACAGTGCTGTTCTACTGTTGTCATTGACTGGCTGCCTTATCTCCGTATGGTTCTTACCCTGAAGATTTAGTTTTCCTTATTTGCAAAATCAGAGAATGAATAGCTCATCTTTCTGCATGCTTTCAGATGTCAATTTGGCAACTTTTTAAAATGAGATTAAAAAAATCACAGTTTGTATTTTGACAGGTTCTACATAAAAGTGCTCACAATAAATATACATCTTAATTAAAATACATTTGGAAAAAAAATCTTAGTTGCTACATCTAGTGTTGTTTTGTGTTTCTTGTTTGAACAAAGACATTTACAAATGTATTTCAATGTGTTTTAAAAATTATGTATGTATTTTTAATTGAGGTCTAATTTACAGTAAGAACTTACATGACCTGTATGTCCTAATAGCCACACTCAGATCAAGATGCACGGCACTTTCAGCCTCCCAAAGGGCTCCCTTTCCATTGCTCTCATTCAGCAGGCACCTCTTCCCTCCCCAAGGTGACCACTTCTGGCACCACTGGTGAATTTTTTTTTTTTTTTTTACATGACAGGGCCCTTTTAAGGGTGAGGGGCAATATTAAGCTGAAGGACAACAGGTGTGTAAACCTGGAGTTACGGTCATTTTTGCCATGACTCTAAATGCTTTTATAACAGTTTTTACACTTTTAACTACTGGAATTGTGAACTTCTTAGCCAGAAGGCTACTTGTCAGCTGAGGCAAGGCTTTGCAGATTTGGATCCATGGTTGTTGGGCATCCTTGTGGTCACAGGCCCAGTACCGATGTGTTACTTCCCATTTTTGGAATACTGGTGTATTTCCAGACAGCAGGTTTGGAGGATGGATCATGAACTTTCCCAATAAGTCAGTGTTTAAGGTGTTAGTAGATGAATCAGTTTCTTAAAGCCTAGAATTTGCTGAGAAAATTGAATGAAAATTGATTTTTTAAAGTTCAGTGAATTAAAGAATGTGGGCATAAAGCTTTAACAACCTTTTAAGTGACAGCAATTAACTTGATTTATATATGCAGAATATTTGCCTGGTTTATCAAGTCGTTAAAACTCTAGTGGTGAAAGCAAAAACAAAAAGTAACTAAAAATTATGCCAGGTGTGGTTTTTTTTTTTTTAAATTTCAACATGGTTAGGATACCTTTTTATATTGGCCCTCTAGGAAGTTGGGTTTTTTATATTCTCCACTGAAGCAAGTACTTCCAACAATTTGCTTATTCTTCCCAAATACCTTTTAATGTAGTCCTATATGTTTTCTTGTTTCTGCTCCTGAAGGGGAGGAGTTAGAAGTTGTCATTGAATTCTTGGTAATTCTTCGCAATGGCCTGTGTTTTTTACTGCAAGGACACCTATGTGATGCAGAGTTGGGAACAGTGTTAAGGCCTGTGGTAGGGATTTATGGGGGCATAGTCCGCAAAGTTCAAAGATTTTCTTTTGTGAAATGGTTTCTGCTGAATAATTCTGTTTTCTTTGATTAAGCCGGTCAGTTGATTAGCCAACAGCTAAACTGGATTTGGTTATTCTACTCCCAAGATTCACAGCACCATTAGCTAAGATAGTTATCCATCAGTTAGTTAAAATTGATGCACTAGTTTTGTGTGTGTGTGTGCACGCGCGCACATCTTTTTAGATTTCTTAACTTTTGCATTGTCAGATATTTCACTTAAAATTTATTAAATTTTGAGAGATGCAACTAAAGATGCAACATGAGAAACAAAATGCATATAAAAGGGCATTATCTCTTTTGATATTTGTTTCTTTGAAAATTTTGATTTTTCTCTTTAAAATTGCTTTTCCTGTCCATAACCTTGCTGGTTCTATAGGGTATTTTTGCTTTCACGATGGTAACTAGACTGGGCTTAGCTACAGAGTGAGGGTGTGGATGTAGACATCATTTGACTCTGAAGTCTATACTGTCTAAACTTCATTGACCTTTCCATTAAAACTTCATGTTATGTTCATATTAAATAAATGAATACAATCCAGAAAGCAGACCATTGTGTAGGCAGGTATTTTGAATGTCAAAAAAAATTTTTTTTTTAAGATTTTATTTTATTTGACAGAGAGAGATCACAAGTAGGCAGAGAGGCAGGCAGAGAGAGAGAGAGGAGGAAGCAGGCTCCCCACTGAGCAGAGAGCCCGATGCGGGACTCTCGATCCCAGGACCCTGAGATCATGACCTGAGCCGAAGGCAGCGGCTTAACCCACTGAGCCACCCAGGCGCCCCATTGAATGTCAAAATTTTTATATTAAAGATTTTCTATCTTATGATTTCCTATAACTTTGTAATTGCAGGGTAGTTTTCTTTTAGTAGATAGTATTTATTATCTAACTGGGATGTTTTGTAATTGAAAAAAATATTTCTTGTTATATATAGTTGTTAAATTGGATAAAAGTCTCTAGGGATTTTGGTTACTGGGGGAGATTTTGAACCATTAGGCTTTAGGGAGCAGGATTTTGATATGACAGTTTCTTCAAGTGGTACTAGCCCCACTGGAAAATGATTTAAAATAAAAAGGATGTGGACAGGTTCTTGCAAGTTCATATTTAAATTTTACAAAAGTGGGAGAGAGGATTAGAACAAAGACAAGTTAGTAGTAGAAAAACTATGATTTCACTGCAGAAGTTTTAACAAGTTTGAATGTAAACCTTTGCCTTTAACTCAGAGGCACCTGAAGATTTGTATCTGATTAATTTCTAGTCTCTTATCCAAGAGGATGTTTTTAACTTTATTCAGCTCTCTTAATCTTTAGATGACCACTCAAGGACATAATTAAAAAACAAAAGATGTAGTCTGTATGTTGTGCTACAAGATAATATGTTTCAAACTTTGTGGTTTCATAGTTGGTAACTTCAGAGTCAAGCATTTGGCTGTGCAGGGAGAGGCTACAAGGCGGCATTTCTCATGGTGTCCAGTGCTGCCTGCAGGTTCTGTTTTGACATTTCTCTTTAATTTAGAGATGGGTTACTTGCTACACTGATTGATTTGGGGTGGATAAGGCAGTTGAGATTACGTGTTTGGTCTGGGAGGACATTTGGAGAAGGTCTTCGGTGAGTGAGGGAAGGGAGTTTGTTGCAGTAGCAAGTGCAGGACAGTCACGTATTTGGAATGACAAGAGATGGGTGGAGAAATTGAGCTGTTATTAAAATACCTCGAGTTTTTCCTGCTGACATTCAATTTAATGTTAACCAACAAGTATTTTGATTTGAATTCCAAATTATTAATTATTTTTACCCTGAATAGTTAAAAAGAAAAAAGTTCGAGGGGGCTGCTGTGTAATATCTGCTTGGTGGTAAGACTTCCTGTGAGTTGCTGGTAGTTTTTCATTCTTTTCACGTTAATTTGCTCCCCAGATTAAGAGTGCTTTCTGGTCTCAGAGTTTTTGTTAGTGTTCTTCCTTATGGGTCATTTTTTTGTAAAACATACTTTCTCCTTGTTGAAAATAATACATAGTAATTTGGGATCATAATTTTAAGATACCATTTTAGCTCATTTTTACTTGTGTCAAAATAAATAACATTCTTGGAATGAGATGGTGACAACACAAAATCACTTAGCATGTCACCTGTCTAGAACATAGTTAACAGTGAGGAATTATACATAACATAAAATTTCACATTTTATTTTATTTATTTTTAAAAAAAATTTTATTTGAGAGAGAAAGAGAGATAGTTAGAGGTAGAGTACAAGCAGGGGAGAGGGGGAGAAGCAGGCTCCCCACTGAGCAGGGAGCCCAGTGATGCAGGGCTCGATCTTAGGAGCCCGGGATCATGACCTGAGCTGAAGGCAGATGCTTAACCGACTGAGCCACCCAGGCATCCCAAAATGTCCCATTTTAAAAATGTACAACTCAGCAGCATTAACTACATTCACAGTGTTGTTCAGTTGCCACTGCTTTCCATTTCTAGAGCGTTTTCATCTTCCCAAACTGAAATTCCAAGGCCATGGACAGTAACCCCCCCCTTTCCTTCTCCCTGCCAGCCCCTGGCAGACAGCATTGTACTTCCTGTGTTACGACTGACAACTCTGGCTGCCTCAGGGTCGTGGAGTCCTGTGTATCTGGGTTCTGGTGAGTGGCTGTTTCACCATAATGTCCTCAGGGCTTGTCTGTACCGTAGCATGTGCATCAGAATTGCCTTGTGAGGAAATACGTTTTTAAAAAGATTTTTGGCAGCAGGTGAAATAGAGGTCACAGCACCCTGTGCAGGAGGGCTCTTTTCTCTCCCTTGGAAGAGTCTAGAGGCAGCCCGCAGAGCTGTGAGAACCAGGTGCCTCTTCCTTAGATGCAGTCTTGGCACGCTTGGCTGTGGGGACGTCAGAGAGATGGAAGCGGAGTGGGCCAGCAGGCTGGGGGACGGGAGCAGGAGAGCAGGGTCGCTGCAGTCTGGAGTCTCACCTGGGTGGGGACAGAGAGACTTGTGTGTCCTGGGACTACATCTTCCCGGGTAATCACAGCTATTCATCGTGTTGGTCCGGGTCGGAGCCTCTCCCCAGAACAGTGAGCCCAGAAAGTTTGTGCTCAGATCGTCAACAAGCCTTCCGCTCTGAGCGGCGTGAGTCGGTGGTGACTCATTCGCCAGCTGTCCCGGTGAGTTGAGGTTTTGCCATATTGAACATCTCACTTCTAGTTTCGTGGAAAACTAGTGAGGGTTTAAAGAGGCTCAATAACATACATAATAATGATTTTACATAATTAATGCTTCAGATTTTAAGTTTATTGCGTTGCTTTCACTGTGCGTTTGTGTCATTCACATAGCCAGTCTCAAGACCGGGAAGGCAGGTCTGACAGAGCTGAGGATTACGAGTGGAGCAGTCAGTAGTCCCAGAATGGCCAAAGATGTGGACGTTTTTTCTTTCACTATTCTTATTTTGTAGTACCTGGCCTGTGTTCATGGAGTATGCATGGGGTGACTCTCCCGAATGCTGTCTGTTACTGGGGGAGGGCGGGTCCTTTGGGGGTACTTCTGGATCCCCACCCCGTCACTATCTTCTTGACGAGGCTGCTTTTGACTATTTTTCTTGAAACCCTTGAAAAATTGATAATGTTGTGAAGCCTGGGTTTTGTTTTTGTTTTTGTTTTTATTTTTTGGTGCCTTAACTTCTCAATTCTTAAGGAAATCAGAGTGGTTAGTTGCTGCTTAGAATTAGTAAGGTTTTTCTGAATGTGTCCATTTCTTTGGTGATTGATACTCTCCCTAGCACACTAATGAGCACCTTTTACTCCATTCTCTCCCTAGTGTGTGTCATGCTCCTGAATTGTCAGTTAAATATTGTGAAGAGACCAGTTTATATATGAGCCAGTTTGTTAATTTTTAAAATAAGCATTGGGGTTTGTAAGTAAACTGTTAGATGAGACATAATTTGTAAGTAAGCTCCCTGCCCAGTGTGGGGTTTGAACTCACAGCTCTGAGATCAGGCGACACAAGCTCTTCCAACTGACCCAGCAGCCGCCTCCATTTTGTTTCCTTTTTAAAGCTAATTTCCCAGCTCTCAAGCATGAGTTATATTTGCATTTAAAATATGCATAGTTATTATTATTTTTAATACAAGTAACATTTTACACAAATTGGAAAACAAATTTAGATCTCCTAGATGTTATCGGGGCCCTGTTTTCCTTATGGGGAGATAGAGGCTCCTGGGTGAACTGAGAGCCACTTTCAATGGCTTTTGCCAGACCCTGTTGCCTGTGTAGGCATGACAAGGGGCTGGGTAGGCCTAGCTCTGGCCTTCCCTGCTGGGATGGGTGTCCCTTCTCTGCAGTGAGTGCTGGAGGGGAGGATTGCGTGACTCCTGCTGCCTCCTTAAGGCATTACAGGGTTCTGAAGACATTGTCCCAACCCTTTACTTTGATTTTGGCTTCCTGTTAACTTGTCTGAAAGGAGCTTTTTCCAGAACACCTCTACTAGCGAAATCTTAAGTTTTGGTGTGCTGTTCTTCTGTAGCTTCCTCGAGGGGCTTCTGTATTCCCCTGTCTCATCTTGGACCTCATTTTCTCTCAGAGTTCCAGCCCCTTCAGACCTGGACCCATTGTCCAGTCTTTCACTCGCTTCCTAGCCAGTACCCTTAACCTTGCCCTGTTGTCCTTCTGCAACCTCTGCTTCGTAGACTACCACCCCCAAGCTGTCTAGCCTGTGCTCTCTCTGTTCTTGGACACAGGCTATCTCGCATTTAGGGTCCCCTCTTGAAGTGGCCCTGTGCGTGCGTGGCCCCTGGGGTCCTGTCTTGAGGAAGAGCCTTTTCTTTTTGCCTTCTGTGACTTTTTCAGACCTTCCCTTGTTTCTCTGTTTACATCTGTCTTGTGGATTCATCCGTGTTCACCTTCCCCTAGCCCTTGTGCCTTCCTAACCCTTTCTGCTAAGCCTTACATCCACATGTCTGTTGCTGTCAGGATCTCCAGTTTGGTTGCCTCACTGGGCCCTCAAAAGACACAGGTCCCTGACAACCCACAGCCCCTCGTTCTACCCTGAAGCTGCTGCTCCTTCAGCAGGCCTGTCTGCCAGGTCTCTTTCTTGATGTTCCTCTTCAGTGATGGTGTTTGTTTAGTCCCCCCCCCCCCCCCCCCCCCCCCCCCCCCCCCCCCCCCCCCCCCCGGCAGCTCTCTTATGGAACGCAGAGTCTTCTTGAATTACCAGCCTCCGACTTAGGAATATTCATGCAAATCTGACTCCTTTGCTTTGAGACATTTTTAAAGCTAAGGAACATTTTGTTCAAATGAATCTTTCTAGGAAGCGCAGTGTGTAACAGAAACACAAGTAGAGGTGTCCGGGAGAGGAAGGGAGTGAAGGGCCAGTGTCCGGTCCTGCCCTTAGCCAGCCTCCCAGTGCTGCCCTCCGCCTCCTCCTCCTCGAGGCAGGTTTGGCATCTGGCCCCTGGACTCTGTGCGTGGAGCTCCTGCAGTTACTGCCAGTACTGTCCTGAGGGCACTCTGTGTATTTGAAAATCACTTTATCTGTTTTGCACCCCACCTCTTTCCCATTGGTTTTCCTTTGGAAAGTTTTAATTGTGACTGATAAATACAAAATTAGTGCCAGTGATGAATCTTGCCAAGGAAAAGGAAAGCCACTTTGGAAAGTGAAACTGGGTATTAAAAAGAGCCAGCTCCATTAAATGCTGAAAACTTCACAAGTGCCCAAGGGCTCCTTTCAAAATTGAGTCTCTCCTGACTGTACCTTTCTGTCTTTAAAGCTGCATTTCAGTAACATGAACATTCAAGATAAGCTTAGTTTAATTTTATGTTTTTGTTTTGTCCCTTTACCAGTATAGCAGGTTTATTTAACCCATAATGTAACTAAAATACTTGCAGTGAAAAGTATAAACCTTGTTCTCTTGACTCCAAATGTTCCCCCCCCACCCCCTGCCACAATCTTCCCTGCTCTCCAGTCCATCTGACAGACTGTGGCCAGAAGAACTTTGTCAACAAACGTGACTGTATAATGTAAAACTTCCACTGCCAGTAGGATGAAGTCCAGACTCCTCTGGAAAGCAGGCAGAGCCCTCAAAGAGCTTCCCTTCAGTGACCGTCCCACTCACCTCCCTCTCTCTCGCTGACACCCTGCTCTTCATGCATCCTTTTCCCGGGAGGTCCCTTTGTCTAGAGTGTCCTTCCAGTAACACAGCACTTCCAAAATGTCAGTCTTGCATGGACCACTTTCACACTTTTTTGCCATGTTTGATTACTATAATCATTCTTGTAATATTTAACAAATTGACTTTTAAAAATTGATCTTTTTTTTAAAAAAAGATTTTATTTATTTATTTGAGAGAAAGTGCACACGGGATGGAGGGGCAAAGGGAGGGGGAGAAGCAGAGTCCTTGCTGAGCAGGGAGCCAGACCACAACCATGCGGGCTCCAGCCCCGGACTCCCGAGATCATGACCTGAGCTGAAGACAGACGCTTAAGCAACTGAGCCACGCAGGCGCCCCTAAAAATTAGACTTTTAACTTAAAAGTATTATTACATTTAGAAATGAAAAATAGTGGGGTACCTGGGTGGCTCTGTGGTTAAAGCTTCTGCCTTCGGCTCAGGTCATGATCCCGGGGTCCTGGGATCGAGCCTCGCATTGGGCTGTCTGCTCAGCGGGGAGCCTGCTTCCTCCTCTCTCTCTCTGCCTGCCTCTCTGCCTACTTGTGCTCTCTGCCTGTCAAATAAATAAATTTTAAAAAAGCTTAAAAAAAAAGAAATGAAAAATAGTGAAATATAAATAATAGTAAATCTAATCAGTTTATGAAAATACAGTTCTTCAGTAAGTTTCTCAATAAAACCCTTTCCTTGTATTTAAAAAATTTTGAAACTGTGAACCTGATGATGGATGATATTAAAGAGTTGTTGATATTTTTTCTTTTTTCTCTTTTTTTTAGGTGTACTAATGGTGTTGTGATTATATAGGAGAATGCCCTTTCTACTGGGGGACAGCAGCTGAAGAGTTTAGAGGTGAGATGTCGTCATGTCTCCAACACTTCCAGGTAGCTCTGGAAGTACATGTATATGCCCGTGTGCAGACACAGAGAAAGCTTTCAGTAGATTGTTAATCATTTTTTTAATCCAAGTAGAGAGTATTTGGAATTTTTTCTACATCTTTGAAAACTTTGATGAAAGCCTGTATTGGTTGGGGAGCATAAAAATGACTGCAACAAAGTTGGTATTCAAAAAAGTCTTTAACCCCAGCTCACGATGGGTAACAGACACACACACACACACACACACACACACATACACACACACACACAGATAAAGTTCTTTTTAAAAGATTATTAATTTTAAAGTTGGGCTACAGTTGACATTCAACATTGTATTGGTTTCAGGTGTACAGCATAATGGTTCAGTATTTGTGTATATTGGGGGACGGCCTCCGCAGTAAGTCTGGTTAACATCCGTTACCATACACAGTTAACAAAAGCCTTTTTTCTCTTGTGATAAGAACTCTTTTATTCTCTTAGCAAATACATGCTACAGTGTTACTACCTATAGTTGCCGTGCTGTATGTTAATCTCTAGGACTTAATTTTAAAACTAGAAGTTTGTGCTTTTGAAGTTCTTAATAAAATTGTATTTAACCAATACCTGTGAAGTTGCGGTTGCAGGTTTTATGTGTTAACTTTTTTCCTCCATTCCACCATAAAAATCCTACGTAATATACTTTAAAAGAAGGAGTCTTTGTAGCGCCTACATTTTCTTGTGTCCCACCAGTGGCTTGGGTGTTGCCCAGAGGGGAGTGCACTGAGGAAATCCCTGCTTGCCCTCTACAGGACTCTGATTCCGGTCTTGTGTGAGGTCTTCCTTCCTGGACTCCTCCAGGCCCGATTACCCTTTGCCCTGGGTGCTCGCTGGCATTGTACGTGCTCCACTCTTATAAATATCACAGCTATAATCATTTGTCCCGTGTTTCTCATCTCCACCAGGCTGTGAGCTCAAGGTCAGAGACCCTGTGTACAGTACCTTGCACACAACCTAGCGGAGAGTAGAGAGCGGAGCAGCTCTGGCTGATGAGGGCACAGAAGCAATATTGCCACACGGCGGTTTGTAATGTTCTTTCTCCTTGAAGATGGATTGTGTTCTAAACAAGAAGCTATTATGTTTAATCAGATTCCCTCTTGTCACTCCCAGGCTTCGAGGCTGCCAGTGACTTTCCACAGTCATTAGAATAAAATCCAAACTCCTTTTGTGGCCTATAATGCCCTTTGTGGTTTGTCCCCGTCCTCTCTGCCACTTTCCCACCACTTTCCCACAGCATAGCCTTGTGGGTTCCCTGTCCCTCCAAGCACACCACACTTGTTAGCGTTTGTTCCTTTTCACCAGAAGGGGTTCGGCTCAGGGATGAAACCTTCCTTCAACATCCTTACCTCCACTCCAGGAGCTACATTCTCGTTAGTGTTTGGTTTTCTTTGTGGCACTTATCTCTATATGAAATTACCTTATTTCAGCTCATTTTAAAATTTAAATTAAAAAATTTCAATTTATTATATATGCTTTGAAGCCATACTCTAGAGAATATGAAAATCTACTCTGAGGATGTTTTTCCTTATTGTTCCTTGTGACAGAACTGGACAATGCCCTGATGCCTTGTTCTTGTGTTTACTCTTATAAACTTCATGAAGACAGGAACTGGGTCTTTTTTTTTTTAATTAAAGTTTTAATCTTAATTCCAGTGTAGTTAACAGTGCTATATTAGTTTCAGGTGTACAATAGAATGATTCAGCACGTCCATACAACACCTGGTGCTCATCACGCATGTCCTCCTTGATGCCCATCACCTGTTTGTTTCAACCATTTTGCCCCGCCTCCCACCTCCCCTATGGTTACCATCAGTTTGTTCTCTTGAGTTAAGAGTCTGTTTCATGGTTTACCTCTCTCTTTTTCCCTTTGCTTGTTTGTTTCTTAAATTCCTCATTTGAGTGAAATCATACGGTATTTGTCTTTTTATGTCATAAAAATGACATAAAAATTGTCATTTTTATGCTCCCCAATCAATACAGGCTTTCATCAAAGTTTTCAGAGATGTAGAAAAAATTCCAAATACTCTCTACTTGGATTAAAAGAAATTTGTCAATTTCTCTGATTGACTTATTTAACTTAGCGTAATATTCTCTAGCTCTATCCATGTTGCAAATGGCAAGATTTCCTTCTTTTTGCAGCTGAATAATATTGCACTGTGTATATACACCACATCTTCTTTCTCCATTCATCTGTCGATGGACACTTGAGCTGGCTTCCATAATTTAGCTCTTGTAAATAATGCTGCAGTAACATAGGGGTGCATATATCTGTTTCTTTTCTTTCTTTCTTATTATTTTTTTTAAAGATCATATTTGTTTATTTGACAGAGAGAAAAAGAGCAGGCACAAGCAGGGAGAGTGGGAGAGGGAGGAGCAGACTCCCTGGTGAGCAGGGAGCCCGACGTGGGGCTCCATCCCAGGACTCCGGGATCATGACCTGAGCCCAAGGCAGACGTTTAACCAATGAGCCACCCAGGCGCACTGTGTGTTTCTGTTTAATTAACGTTTTTGTATTTTTTTTGGTAAATACCCACTAGGGCAATTGCTGGATTGGAGGGTAGTTTTATTTTTAACATTTTGGGGAACTTCCATGCTGTCTTCCCACAGTGGCTGCACAAGTTAGCATTCCCACCAACGGTACGAGGAGGGACTGGGTCTGTCTTAGTCAGCATGGTACGCCTGGTACTGAGAACGGAGCATGGCAAATACATATATGTTACATGGGGGTGTAAATAAACAACCAACTTGTAAATGATCTAAGGAGTAAGCCTGGACATTTTTGTATAGTATTACAGTTCAGTTCTGGATGTTCAGAAATTTTTTTATGAGGAGTCAATATTTTGTCATATTTTGCTGCTTGGTGTCTGTTTTAGTTAATCTTTTAGGTTAGCAACATTTCTTTCATTTTCATTAGCATATTAACTTACGTCATTATTTTTGCCAAGGCACCTGCACATTTATACATCCTTAAGAAACACGTTTCTGCTAGTAAAAGTCCAGGTGAAGGGCATTAGCTCCAGGCATTTGCTTCACTTCTCATGGTGGTGGGTGCAGAGACGGCTGTCAGCAGCCCCGTTCTCTGTGCGTGTGGGGTGGGGCAGCAGCGCTCGCCGTTTGGTTTGCCCGGTGTGACTGGTACAGGAGCCGCAGGCGGGGCTTCCGAATCAGACCCAGTGGATCCACTGTCCTCCCGCTGTTCATTGAGTCAGTGTTCTGGGGGTCCTGAGACCAGGGAAGGCATCCACAGAGACGGAAGAAGGTTGGACATGCTTACTTGGGCTTTGCCTGCAACCTCCCTCCCCAGTCCTGTTTGGAAATGGGGAAGTTTTGGAAATTTTGAAGCTATGGGGGGAACCCTCTAGTTTATGACTGAGTTAACTTTTGTTTGGGGTGAGTTTAGGAAATTCGGACTCTTCAGTAATACTAAAGTTCTTTGTTGGTTTAGCGATAAGACAATCTTAGATGAAACTGTTTCTCATAAAATGTGATTGGAACATAATAATAACATGAAATGTAACTGAACTTCAGTTATGGATTTATTAATATATTTGAATCATTTAAACTTTGGTTACAGCAAAGGGAAACATTTAAGAGATTTATGCATCTTGGTTGGGGAAGCAAGAGCAATTTTTTTTTAGCATTATGTCTAGAAATTGAACATTTGTGGTTTTGAAGGAGGAGGGTAGAGTGGACCTCTCTATATCTACCTTTGTTTAAATAAATTCAAATATTTGCCACAAAGAATTTAGAGATAGGTAAGAAATGTAAAATTGCTGTTAAGAGGCAACACTTTTCCTTCCACAGCTTTGATTTTGTCATAATCCTAGACTTAAATACTTACTGATTTTTTTAAAATAGGGAGATGTGTACATAGTAAAATGTTTTTGAATTGTGCAAAAGAGTGTATTCCTTAACTGAGACCCCCAGTCCCTCAGTCCCTTCTGTAGGCCACTCTTGTTAGTTTCTTTTTTTCCCCAGAAAAATTCTATTTGTATAAAAACATATAGTTCCCCACCGACTTAAAAAAACAATTGGTGGTACTCTTCATTTAAAATACTTTAGATAGGGCGTCTGGGTGGCTCAGTGGGTTAAGCCTCTGCCTTTGGCTCAGGTCATGGTCTTGGGATCCTGGGATTGAGCTCTCTGCTCAGCAGGGAGCCTGCTTTCTGCCCCCCCCCCCCCCCGCCCCCGCCTGCCTCTTTACCTGCTTGTGATTTCTCTGTCAAATAAATAAATAAATAATTCTAAAGAAAAAATTAATAGAACCTTAGCTATATCCAAGTACACAAAGCTTGGCCTCATTCTTTTAATGATTACCTAGGAGTCTATTGTATGGATGTACCTTTTTTTCTTTTCTTTTCTTTCTTTCTTTATTTCCTTTTTTTTTTTTTTTTGTAGGCTGGGGCTTGAACTCACAACCCTGAGATCAAGGGCCACATGTTCTACCTTAGTAGGTATGTGCCAGGCGCCCCCAGGATGCACCTTAATTTATTCAGTCGGTTTCCTGTTTGTATACATTTTGGGTTATTTCTAGTCTTTTAATGCTACAACAGTATTGTGGAAATTATCCCAAATAACAACTGAATGTACTTGGATTAAGATGAGCTGTCTAATACTTAAAGTTTTTTTCTGAGTTAGTGTATTTGTAGAGACCATTCTCCAACCACTTCCTGTCCCCCAAATGCAGAGAAGAAGCAAGTGGATGCAGTAGAGTCAGCGGACTTGGAGATAGAGTCGCACAGAGGCCTTCTGCCTGCCGGCCACTGTCCGCCTTCCCCTGCAGGCAGCGTCCGCAGATGCCCCAGCACCAGTGAGGCGTGGGCCAGCCTTGAAGCCCCAGCCCTGAGTGCAGCCTGCCTGTTACAAATGTAGATAATTTGTTTTGTATTTTGGTTTTGAGAAAATTGCCACACCATAGATTGACTAACAAGTTATATCACTTTCTGGATTTTTTTTTTTTTTTTTGCGTTCTTTTGCTTGTTTGGCAGATATATAGCTAAATTAAAAAAAAAATACCAGTTGATTTTTTTTTTAAGATTTTATTTATTTATTTGACAGAGGGAGCACAAGTAGGCAGAGAGAGAGAGGCAGGCGTGCACGAGTATCTGTGAGCACCAGTGTTCCTTCCTGCAGGGTCCCTGAGCCACTGAGGGTGCTGCTGGCTGTGCCTGAGCCAAGTGTGTGTTCTCTGCTGGGCCCTTCTCTCTGCTGCTTATTTTGTGTTCTAGGGAGTAATTTTGACCAGTGGAGTCAGGCAAAAGGATGTGACTTGTAGTCTTGGGCTTGTGGCAAAGAAGGTGTCATACAGTATCAGTCACTATGTCAGAAAGCAAGTTTTAAGGTTTGAGAAGGTGCTTTCAAGAAGGGGTATGAGAGGAAGTATAGAAATCAGCAGACAGTTAGGGTTAGTCAGATAAGACCACAGGACAGCCTGGCATGTTGGACCATCCAGTGTTGAAAGAGCGGGTAGAAGAAGCAGTGGCTTGAAGGCATGTTTTCACTTGAAGAATTTGGAGTGTAAGGGATTGCCTGTGGTAGTGCCTGGTACATTTATACAGGGACTCCGCTTTAATGACCTCTCAGATTCTTCCACTCCTTGTTGAGAAAGGTGCTCCTGATTGGCTGGTTTGCACACTAGGAAGAGTCAGAGGGACTGACTTGAGACAGATGGTAGGCATTGAATTTCTTTCTCTTGTGGAAGCGGCAGTACCCTTCCCTGGGGGCAGCAGTGTTATTGCTGCATTAGAAAGTTGTATTTTTTTTCTCAGTAATGAATTGGAGATATCATGATCTGATACCACAGAAATTCACTTAGCAAACGCCAGATAGCCATGAAGTGAAGCCCTGGTGCCAGGAGTTTGAGGAATGCAGAGTAGAGTGAGGTCTCTGCCCTGGAGAAGCGTCTAGTGCTGTGGTAAGACATGCCACAGAATACTCCCATGTAAGTGCTGTCAGAAAGGTACAGAATGCCTACTGTGGAAGATATTTCTACAAGGGTGTGGGGAAGGGTTATCTTGTAGGGTATTGTTTTAGGAAAGAATTTTTGTTGGACTTCAGGCAGTGAGTGATCGGTGAATACTTGTGTTGTTAGTGTAAGACTTTCTAATAAGCTAAATTATTACTGATTTTTTTTTTTTAGTGGAGAAAAGGTCTATTGTAAAATAAGAAAATACCCTGAACTTCTCCTTTGCACATCCCCTTCCAGTCCTTTACCTTTAGTGCTCCTTCCTTCTAAAGCTGTTTAAAGCTGGTGGGGTTCCTACTAGCTCTTTCTCTCTGAGAGCAGTAGAGGAAACGAGAGCTAGCTCTCATGATCCCTGGGCTGTTAACATCTGCAGCTTAGGCCCTCGGAGATCCACCTGGAGCTGCAGTGTGTAGTAGTCAGGACACGGGGATGGAAGGAAAGTTCTCGATCTCTGGCCATGAGCATGCAGCTTGGCAAGAATTAGAGTATATCCTAAGAGAGCCCCAAATTGTTCACGTTATCTGTTGAGCTCCCATATTTGCTGTTTAATTGCTGAGGGGGCTTGTTATGTTGAATGCTTACATGCAAGTCATTTGCAGTGTTGATTTATGGTTCTCTGTTTCTGTGAATCTTTAGTTTCCAATACAGATTAACCTTAAACTTTTTTTTTTTTTTTAAGATTTTATTTATTTATTTATTTCACAGACCGAGATTACAAGGAGGCAGAGAGGCAGGCAGAGAGAGGAGGAAGCAGGCTCCCTGCTGAGCAGACAGCCTGATGCAGGGCTCGATCCCAGGACCCAGGATCATGACCAGAGCCGAAGGCAGAGACTTTAACCCACTGAGCCACCCAGGCGCCCCAACCTTAAACTTTTTTTATTGTTAATTTTTAAAATAGGCTAGTTTTGGTAGAATGGTAGTAAAGGGACCATTATTATGGTTATTATTATGACATTATTATGTCAGCCTACTGGAGAAATATGGTGGGGTAGGTTGTAGAAGAAATGAAGTCCCCTTTTTTTAAAGCTCACTACTCTCCTATTCATACTTCTAAGCTGTTGTTTGAGAAGTAAATACTACCTTGGCAGTTTGCCTTTTTTTTTTTTTTTTTTTTTTTAAAGTAGGCTCCATGCCCAATGTGGAGCCCAGCATGGGGCTTGAACTCTTGACTCTGATCAAGACCTGAGCTAAGATCAAGAGTAGGATGCTTAACTGACTTAGCCACCCAGGTGCCTTGGCAATTTGCTATTTTATGTGGTGATATTTATAATGTTAATGGTCAGAAAGTTAATTTCTCATTAAGTAATTTTAATCTTCATGCTTTCTTAGAAGTGGTGAATTGCATTTGGGGGCAGAACTTTTTTCTGAAGGATTGCAAATATATCATCTCTCCAGACATCCTTTTTGGAGGTAGTCTTTCCCCCCAATAACACAGCCCAACAACAGAACAGCCAAGTCCATTTCTAAATGCTAGCAGTAATTGCTATAGAGCTCATGTACCAAAGCTGATCGTATTTCTTTTTCGGTTTTAACTAGTCTCACTTTTGTTTGTGGATGGTTCCTAACTCTTTCCCGGTCTTGTGTAGAATAGACCCCATTAGCTGGGAGGCAGATGAGTGGAGATTTTCAGGGCTGCACACCGGTGGCAGCTGTCCGCAAAGCCCAGCATTACTTTGGGGCTGGACATCCAACATAAGGTTCTTTTGACTTACCAAAGTTATCAGAATTATCAAAAAAACTTAAAAGTTTGTTCAGGACGCCCAATCTTATGGAGATAAGGAAGTAAAAATATATTTCAGAAATATTTCCATCTACCATTAAAATGTGTTCTGGTACTTGAAGAAGGACCAAGCCTCATTTATATTTGGGCTTTATTACCTTCATCCCAAAACGACGAGAAGGGGACTATCAGATTTCTTCTAGGTTTAAAATTCCTCATGGCTCTCTAGAAAATTTACATATGATAATTTTCCTCTTAGAAATATAGTTAATAGGAGCGCCTGGGTGGCTCAGTTGGTTAAGCGACTGCCTTTGGCTCAGGTCATGATCCCTGAGTCCTGGGATCAAGTCCCGCATCGGGCTCCCAGCTCCACAGGGAGTCTGCTTCTCCCTTGACCTTACCCCTCTCATGCTCGCTCGCTTTCTCTCAAATAAATAAATAAATAAAATCTTAAAAAGAAAGAAATATAGTTTTTTTTTTTTTTTAAAGATTTTATTTATTTATTTATTTTACAGAGAGAAATCACAAGTAGATGGAGAGGCAGGCGGAGAGAGAGAGAGAGAGGGAAGTAGGCTCCCTGCTGAGCAGAGAGCCTGATGCGGGGCTTGATCCCAGGACCCTGAGATCATGACCTGAGCCGAAGGCAGCGGCTTAACCCACTGAGCCACCCAGGCGCCCCGAAAGAAATATAGTTAATAAAGTAATACTTTTTCTCTAATCGGATCAGCTAAATAGAAACCAAATTTATAGGTAATGTAAGTTCTATACTTCTATATTGCTTCTTTAATATTTCTATGAAAATATTAATATTTTTATAGCCCTGATATATGTTGCACATTAGTTTTTCCCTATATTGATTATTACAGAATGTTAATTTGCAATTATTTAGTTTTCTTTGGCTAAAGCCATTATATTCTCACTGGGTAGGAGTCTTATGAAAATTTCTATTGATATGAATTCCAGCAAGATTCAGGGACTGGCCCGACTCTAAGGCCATGTAGGAGTTCAGGGTCTCTTGAGGATTTGCTCAGCGTCCTCATTGTCACCACGTGGTGCTTGCTAACATCTAGTTTCGTTTGGACTTCACTAGCCTCCTCACAGCTCCCCTTCCTTCCGCCCTTGCCCCCTCCAGTCTGCCCTTGACACGTGGAATCCTGTTTACAGGTAAGTCATAGGATGTCCGTCCTTTGCTCAGAATCTACAGCTGAACTACCATCTTTCTTGTCTCCCACAAGGCTCGCATGGCCTGGCCTCCCCACCTCTCAGACTTGGGCCCCTTTCTCTAGCATGTAAGGGGTCTCCTTCCATGTCGTTCCCTCTGCCTGGAATGCCCTTCCTGCAGATACCTGACAACTGGCTCCCTCCATTTCTTCGAGTTTTTCCAAAAATCACCTCAGTGATTGGCCTGTGTATCTAAAATTTTTTTTTTAAAGATTTATTTATTTATTTATTTGACAGATGGATAGAGAGAAAGCACAGGTAGGCAGAGTGGCAGGCAGAGGGAGAGGGAGATGCAGGCTCCCCACCGAGCAGGGAGCCTATGTGGGGCTCGAGCCCGGGCCCCCAGGATCATGACCCGAGCTGAAGGTAGCGGCTCAACTGACTGAGCCACCTAGGCGCCCCAGTGTATCTAAAATTTTAACCCTCTTCCAACATTTCACATCCCTGTCCCCTGCTTAGCTTTTTTTTTTTTTTTCCTCCTTAGCATTATCTAACACTTATATTTGTTTATCTGTTTGTGTATTATTGCTCTCCTCCACTGGAATGTTAGTTCTCTGAAGAGAGGGATTTTTGTCTCTGCTGTTTATTGCTCTATCTCTAGCACTTAGATCAGGGTCTGGCTGATGGTAGGTGCACAGTAAAAATTTGTTGAATGAGTGAATGAATGAATATTTCACAGCACAGAAATAGCATAGATTCACCCTGGTCTGTGAGTTTTATAAATTCTGAATTTGGTAGACTGTCAGTGTTTAGTCGGGAAACCCCTCCAGGTGCTTCAGTCAAGAAGGGGTACAATTCAGGGCACCTGAGTGGCTCAGTTAAGCATCCCAACTCTTTTTTTTTTTTTCTAAGTTTTTTAAAAAAGATTTTATTTATTTGACAGAGATCACAAGTAGGCAGAGGGGTAGGCAGAGAGAGAGGGGGAAGCAGGTTCCCTGCTGAGCAGAGAGCCCGATGCGGGGCTCGATCCCAGGACCCTGAGATCATGACCTGTGCCAAAGGCAGAGGCTTTAACCCATTGAGCCACCCAGGCGCCCCAGCATCCCAACTCTTGATCTTAGCTTGGGTCTTGATCTCAGGGTTAAAAAAAAAAAGAGGGGGGTATGATTCTAGGAATTAGATAGAAAAAGAAGGGCTGGAGGAGCAAATGGGGAATGTGATATTCCTCAGAGCCCATACACCCCCATTTTGCCCCAATGTTACTGGAGTTCCCTCCTGCCAGGGCTGCTGCTAGAGCCTTATGGGAGCCCAGCTGCCTGGGGCTTGGGAATGTAGATTTCAAGCCAAATGATTCAGGGATGGTCTAGAAGGGAAGGTATAGGGCTAAGTACCGACATAAACTGTCCAGCACAGGGGATATTTATTTACTTCATTTGGGGAGATAAGCTTAGATATAGGACAGACTAAATTGAGTCATTTGTGCTGTGTTCCCAAATTAATAGCGCAGGGTGAGATCTGAGATTATGAGTGCAACATTAGCAAGCTAAGAATTAAATCCCAGCTTAGCCTAGTCACATCCATGTGTTGAACCACAAACTGAACTCAGCCTCTAGAAATGGAGCACGACAGGAAACATATCTTCACTGTGGCCATGATCTCTTAGCGTGATTAAGTGCTCATTTCCGTGAGTTCAGTAAATCTGTTTTTAGGCCCAGTTGTGTCCCAGATTAGATCTCTGTCACCTAAAGGATCATACTGGCTTCTCCTAATCTGATTACAGAGTCGTTACTCAGAGTCCTGGTGTCATTTACAGGCCTAGGATGTGACAAGCTTGTATTTATGGTACCTCTGACCCAAGTGCTCCTTTCTCTGCTGCTGAGATCATCCCTGGCTCCCCCTCCCCCAGGATGAATTGCCAGTATCTTGTCACTCCTCTTCTCCCTTCCTTTCTCTTCTGACTTTATGAACAAGGGTAGCAGAGTCTAAATATACTTGATTGCTAACCATATTCATGTTCAGTACTCATCAATATTTATGACATTGATCTATCAGTAATAAGCTTATTTTTATTAGGAATGACAGCTTTTTTAATCTCTCATGATGCAGAGGGAGAAAATAGTGGAAATGTTTGGAACTGGTAGGATCCCTATTCCCTTTGCCCTTTTCCTCACTTTCCTAGGCCCCAGTTAAGACTGGCCCAGGGATCTGGGTTGAGGGTATGTTTCTTGGATTCGAAGTATGTCATTGATAGACAAAGAAACTACCTCCTCCATACTCCCTCACCCCCAACCCCGCAAAATGAAATCCTATGCTATGATTATATTTCTAGATTTAGAATTCTGCTGTGATTTTCTTTTCTTTTCTTTTTTTTTTTTTTTTAAGATTTTATTTATTTATTTGACACAGAGAGATATCACAAGTAGGCGGAGAGGCAGGCAGAGAGAGAGAGGAGGAAGCAGGCTTATCCATGGAGCAGAGAGCCCGATGCGGGCTTGATCCCAGGACCCTGGGATCATGACCCGAGCTGAAAGCAGAGGCTTTAACCCACTGAGCCACCCAGGTGCCCCTGTGATTTTCTTTTTAAAGATCATTTATTTCACACACACAGAGAGAGCATGAGTGAACACAAGCAGGGGAAGGGGCAGAGGGAGAGGCAGAAGTAGACATCCACCTGAGCTGGGAGCCCACCATAGGGCTTGATCCCAGGATCCTGGGATCATGACCTGAGCTGAAGGCAGATGTTTAACCAGCTGAGCCACCAGGTGCCCCTACGATTTATTTTTTATGAAATTCACATCCTTTTTTCCTTAAAAACTGAAATTCCAAGGGCTATTAATGTTAAGTCTTTTCAGAGAGTATTTTACCATGTTTTTGATGAATTAAATAATTTATGTTCAAGTACCAGCTTATTTCATTCATCAGGTTATTTTGGATTTCTGGATGCTATTTTTATTTAAGGATGATCCTATGCTACTTGTAAACATAAATTAATGGATCTTTCATCCATCTCATTATGTTCATGGATTTCCTTGTAAGGATGTAATCGATCCCTTAAAATTGTACCTAGATGCAGTCCCTTAGTTTTCTAATAGGATTTAAAAATTATTTTCTTCATCTAAACAAACTGAAAATAAACTTCTATTATTTTTTATTTTCCCATATGGCTGAGTAATTTCTACAGCAAAAAAATTAACTGCCAGAGCAGCTTAGATTCTTCTGTTCTTTGTGCCCTGAATAAACGCTTATTATTTGCGTTTTTACTACTGACAGCCATAACATTTTATTTAATGCTATAAAGAAGGAATCCTTGAGAGGAACTGTACTGGGGAAGGAAGGGGGATGGCCCCTGGTGTATTTGCCTTTTTAGTTTTCCGAAAGTCCCTTTCTGAATTTGAAACACTGTGTTAGTGAGAAATACTACCTCATCAAAATTCTATGAGAAAAATATTGTTTGAATTTAAGCAAAAACCATTTATTTTTCTCTTCAGCATGCTTCCACTGCCTCTCTCTTTTGAATGATTTTATTTGTACCCTGAAGTTGCTCTGTTTTTGAGCCGTGGTTGTTGGAGGCTTTCCTAGGAAGGTGCTGGGCTGACGGGGCCTCGGCTGGGAGGCTGCGACCGGAGCAGGTGGGTGGGCGGTCCTGTTCTCCTGTGCCCTCAGATGCTCCCAAGAAGCTGATGTCTTAGGAAGACACCTTTAGAAACTGTTACACACTCATTTAAATTAACTCTCCAAATGGGGTGCAGTAGAGCCAGGAATATGTCTATGACTCAAAGACGCTTACTCTTAACTTCTTGTAGGTATTTGCTTTTATTTGTTAACTTCTTATTTTGGGACATTTCAAACATACACCAATGAAGAGATAATAATGCAGTATACCTCCATATACAGATCACGCCACATTAACGTTCTGTTATTTTAAAGGTATTTTCAAATGAATTTAGGCATGAAATTTTTTTTTTTTTTTTGGCATTGTGTTTTAGGCATGTTTTTCTCAGTTTACATTACAAGTTTAGTTGTGCCCGAGTAACTCTCAAGACTAGTTGTAATGCACTGAGTATGAGGTAGGCAGATTGCTGCTGGACTGGTGCTCGACAAAGAGAAGTCGTATGCAGACTATTTCCAGTATTACTGGTAGGCTCAGCTTCGGCAGTGAGGCACTTCTTTTTCACTTACAGGGAACACAGATCTAAGTTATAAAACTGGTGGAGGCTAGATCTAGTTTGGAAATGTTTTCTTCCCTTTTCTTTCTTTCCTCTTCTCTTCTCTTCCTACTCTGTCCTTCCTCCACCCTCGATCTGTCTCTCCTTTCTGCCGTCTGTCCTACAGGTGTTCGTCTGCTCTGTGTGCACAACGCTACCAGGTGGGAGCCTGCGCTGTGGGAGGGTTGGGGGTTGGACATAAATAGGATCTAGCATTGGCGACAAGGACTTGGCAGGTAGACTGAGCGATGTGGCCGAGAGTAAGATGGGGACGTGCTCAGTAAGGGAATGAGAAAAAAACTGCTGGTGATTTCAGACGTGCAGGTGAGAAACAGCTGTGAAGAGAGCACTTTGGGCAAGGGAGCAGGACTTGCAGAGGCCCTGAGGTAGAGAAGAGTCTGCAGGGAAGTAGGAACCCAGCAAGGGAGCATGTGTGGAGGGGGCCACAGTGGTCTAAGCAGGCAGTAGATCTTGCAGGTCTTGTAGATCTTGGGTAAGGGGTTTGGAGTTTATTATTTAGTAAGCTACTGAAAGGCTTTCAGGAGGATTGTGACAGTATCTGCTTTGCCTTTTAAAAGATATCTGTCTGCTATTAAAATTTTGAAAATTCTTAAAAAAAAAAAAAAAGCTATCTGTCCACTCTGTGGAGAATGGATTTCTGGGAGTGAGAGGAAAGGCAGTTTGAAGGCTCCCGCAGAAGTCTAGGCGGTTCAAATTAGAATGATGGCAGCGGGAATGGAGAGAAGTGGTTGATTTCAAACTACGTTGGGACAGTAGACTCAGTAGGATTTGTGGATGGCTGGGCTGATGGTTGGCATCTGGGCTTGGTTGGTTGTGTAGTACAGAAGTGGGGAAGCCAGGGAGCGTTGAGTTGGGGAGCAAATTGGAGATCAGCTTTGGTTGTCTGTGGAACGTCGATGTGGAGATTCCGAATGAGTACTTGGACATACCTGTCTGCAGCTCAGGGAGTAAGTCCTCGTTAATATTGGTAGTACTCATCGTCACGGATCGGCATGACATCACCTAGGAAGAGAATGTCGGATGCGTGTGGGGAGCAAAGAGAACTCAGCATTCGCTCCAGGGAAATCCCAGGTTTAGTTGGTGTGGTTCTGGAGGAGTCAGCAGACAGAAGGGCTGGGTGGAGGGGGAACAGGAGAGCGCGTCACAGTTGCGGAGAGAAGAAAACACTTTGAGGAAGAGGGACAGTTTCCTGAGTGGATGGGGGCCGTAGACTGGCTTAGGCATTCGGAAGGTCACAGTGGCCTAGCCAGCAGCCACTTTAGTGTGTTAAGATAGACGCTAGCCAGATTGGGGACGAAGTGAGCAGTAGGGTGGACCAGCCTCCAAGATGAGATGTCCTACTGTGAAAGGGGTGGAGAAGGGCTAGAGCGTGTTTGTGTGCTGCCCAGAGGGGATGGAGCACTGAAGGAAGCTCCTGGCACCCTCACATGGGTCTGTGTAGGTATCTTTATTCTCTCCTGGCTCTTGGATTCTTCGGTTCTCTGAATGTGAGTAGACATCCGATTTGTATTAAAGAAACAAGGAAGCAGGAGTTTATTGCTACTTGTCGTCTGTCCGTGGAGATGCATCTTCTTTAAGGAGTGGAGAGGGTTTAGAAATAGCACAAGATGTACACAGATGCTTACAAGAAGTCACACTCATTTTGTCAAGGGTATTACTTTCGAAGTATTGTTGATATTTTTTGAAAAGTGGAGGTCTAAGCTGTAAGAGAAGGAAAGAGGCATGGGGATGCTTATTTCATGAGGTCCTCTAGGTGTGAATGCTGGAACTTTTCCCAAGTTGCTGTTTAAGTTCAGCCTTAAACTTGACAATTTAACATGTTGGCGTCCTTTCCCTCTGCCTTTGAGGGGGTTTTGTTTATTAAGTGTGAATGGCTGAGGCTTGTGGGAGGGGCATGGGAGCTTGCTGTAAGCAGGTTAGACTGTGATCTCCTAAGACCACAGGGACTTTGTTTTGTTCACCACTTGGTAAGTGTGAATGAGTGAATGAATAAGTCAGCTCTGAAAGTCAGCATCACTGGGGCGCCTCAGCGGCTCAGTCAGTTAAGCAACTGCCTTTGGCTCAGGTCATGATCCCAGCATCCTGGGATCCAGCCCCTCGTGGGGCTCCTTGCTCAGCAGGGAGTTTCCCTGTCCCTCTGTTCCTCTCTTTCTTGCTCTTTCTCGCGCTTGTTCTCTCTCAAGTAAATAAATAAAATCTTAAAAAAAAAAAAAAGAAAAGCATCATTATATTAGTAGTCATGGACAGTAAAATGACTCCCACATTTTCAGAATTTTCAAAAATGTCCTTTTTTGACCAAATTCTTATATAAAACATGCAAATTAGAACACAGTAAGATACCTTGACATACTCACGAGATTTGCAGAAATGTTTAAATCACACAGTAGGAAATAGGTAGTGGTGCATGGAACTTTCCTCACTGGTGCTGGGTGTGAGACGGTACAACCACTCTGTGAAATTCAGTCTGCTTTACAAGGTGTATGTGCTTGTCCCGACCTCCACTGGACTGTGGCAGGGAGGCCAGCTCTGCTACCTTCCAGCCTGTGGCCGTAAGGGTCCTGGAGTCTAGAGAGGCCATGGAGTCTGATGGACAGTGAGGAGTGTAAACTGCGAATTCTAGTACTTTTTCTCCCTTTGTCCTTTAATTTGTTAATGACTCTGTTCTGGATCTTAGAATGCTCTGTATTTTCTCTTCTTTTGCTGCTAAAGGTATGGCTCCAAAAAAGACAGCAGTCTAACTAAAGACGGAAACAGTTACATTGTCTTGGATGAAATGAGTCTTCCCCCACTGCATACCTGGTCATCTGAGGCAGAAAATTAACAGGCAAAAGATTGTAGATTTTATTTTCTCCCTTATTTTTATTTTATTTGTTATTATTTTTAGAGAGAGTGGGGAGGTGGGTAGAGGGAGAGAGAGAGAGAATCTTTTTTTTTTTTTTAAGATTTTATTTATTTATTTGACAGAGAGAGAGATCACAAGGAGGCAGAGAGGCAGGCAGAGAGTGGGGGGAAGCAGGCTACTTGCTGAGCAGGGAGCCCGATGTGGGCCTGGATCCCAGGACCCTAAGACCATGACCTGAGCTGAAGGCAGAGGCTTAACCCACTGAGCCACCCCGGTGCCTGCGAGAAAGAATCTTAAGCAGGCTCTACGCTCAGTGCAGGGCCTGATGGGGGCTCGATCTCACGACCCTGAGATGATGACCTGAGCTGAAATCAAGGGTCAGCTACACAGGCACCCCTCTGTGTTTAACTTTTTGAGAAATTGCCAAACTGTTTTTCCAAAGTGGTTTTGTCATTTGACATCCTCACTGGCAGTGGGTGAGAGTGTTAGTTTCTCCACGTCTTTGTTGATACTTGTGAATATCTGTTTCTCTTTTTTGTTTGTAGCCAGGCTTGTGGCTTTATCTGAGGAAATAGACATTAAAACACAGTGAAATGAAAAGGCAAAAAAAAAAAAACAAAAAAAACAAAAAACAAAGAAGACTGCACACAAAGAAAAACACAGTGAGATGCTGTTACACAGTCATCAGTTATGCCAATATTTAACAGCTGAGTGTAGAAAATGAGTACATGCAGGTCGATTAGTTTTTATGACTCAAATGATTTTGGCTTTTTAAATGATTTTTATTGAGGTGAGGTTGCCTTAGTTAAAAACAAACTCTGTTTTTAAGTAAATCCTACTCCCAGTGTGGGGCTCGAACTCCCCACCCCAAGATTAAGAGTCACATATTCTACCAAGTGAGCCAGCCAGGTGCCCCAGCTGTGTTTGCTATAGGTTTTCATTTTGGGGTCCTCCACCTCTGTAATTTCTCTCTACTCTATTGAAGTTCATGCCAGCTGTGCCTTTATTCATTCACTCATTCCATCAACACTCTTTGAAGGCCTCTCTGCTCAAGAGTCCAGTCCCAAGAGAGCGTAGGATGCCCCTGTCAGGTACTAGAACATCAGATTTTGTGATGTGGGAACAAAAAATGTAAAATGGGTGTACAGTTAAAAGGTAGACTAGATGCGCTGTCGTTCTGGAGAGCTTTTTACCAAGGAACACCTGTTAACACCTGTGACTGCTCTCACCTGGGTTTCTTGTTACTGTTAAGTGATTCATTGGCTGGTGGTTCTAAAAAATTTCTGCAAAGGGTCTGATGTCTTCTCTGATTTGAGGCTTTAGAATGTGCAGTAAAGTGTCTAAGAGGAAATGGTAGCAGACGAGGAAATCCATTTTGGAAAAAGTTTGTGTGTAGAGATTGTGATTTTTGAATTGCAGCTTGGTATGTGGAGAATGAGGTCAGGCTTTGGCTTTGGCTATCATTTAATGGTTCTGTAACCCTGGACAAGTTAAAAACTTTTGAAGCCTCATTTCCTTACCTGTGAAGTGGGAGTATTTCAGAGGGCGGGAAGGGATGAGTAGTCACCTAGCGTAGCCTCGAGGGTTCAGGTGTCAGCTCTCTTGCTCCTTCACCTCAAGACAGAGTTTATAGAAAATAAGCTATGTTCCTTCCTGAAATAAAGATACAAATTAACTGATTATTATCTAATAGAAACAAAATTAGAACGTTAGGGCAAAAGAAAAAAAAAACAAAAAAAACCATAATAATATACCTAGTTATAAGCATTTCCTAGAATATGACAAAAATGGTGCGATTTTAAATCTCTCTAAATTCTTACGAGTCGCACTGTTTTTTTTTTTTCTGTCAATTCTAGGTTCTTCTTTTTAAAGAAGATTGATTGATTGATTTATGAGAGAGAGACAGACACTGAGAGAGCACAAGCAGGGGGTGGGGAGAGGGAGAAGCAGGTTCCCTGCTGAGCAGGAAGCCTGATGTGGGGCTCTATCCCAGGACCCTGGCTGGGATCATGACCCAAGCCAAAGGCAGACACTTAACCAACTGAGCCACCGGGTGCTCCAATTCTAGATTTTTCTATTTCAAGGTATAAGTCATTAAAAATTCTTCCAGGAGGGGTGCCTGGATGGCTCAGTCAGTTGGGCATCCAAGTCTGGGTTTTATTTAGGGTTGTGGGATCAAGCTCTGCCTTGGGTTCTGTGCTTAGAGAAGAGTCTGCTTCTCTCTCACACTCTCCCTCACTGCCCCCCACCCCCCACCCTTTGCCCTGCCACCATGCACCCTTTCTCTCTAAAATAGTCTTTTTTTTTTTTTTTGAGATTTTATTTATTTGAGAGAGAGAGAGAGACAGAGATAGAGCACAAGCAGAGAAGAGAGGAAGAAGCAGGCCCCCCACTAACCAGGGAGCCAGGACCCCAGGATCATGACCCAAGCTGAAGGCAGATGCTTAACTGACCTAGCCACTCAGGTGCCCCAAATAAAGTCTTTTAAAAAATTCTTTGCAGAAGATTTTTAGAAGTCAACGATTATATTCTAAAGTAAAATGTGTTTTTTTGCAACAAATCTGAGAAAATGTTTCTGGTAAAAGGCAGAGGGAAATTATTATAAGTTCATTTATTCCCCCTTTCTTTTGTTGAAAATCATTACTATGTCCTAGTTGAGAAAACATCTCTCTCTCTCTCTCTCTCTTTTTTTTAAATGTAAGATGAGATGGATCAGGTCATGTTTTGTAACAAGTGAGGTTTGCATCCTGAGTTAATGACTCATTAAGGTTCCTAAATATGTTACAGTTTGAATGAATTGAAGAATCTGTGAGGGCTCTGTTGTCTGGATTCTTTTATCTGGAATAAAGTTTTTGCAAAGTGTTCAGTGTATTGACATTTTGAAACAGTGGAGGATGGAAAGATGAATTTAGCAGAATGCTTGCCTGGGATCAACTTCAAACAACTCAGTCATGTATGCCACTAAGAGTTGTACCCATGAGGCCATATTCTTCCCATTCGAGGTTGATTTATTACTCATGCCCCCTCTGTTAAAAGAGTTTATTTTTAGGTAAAGGATTGAAGAATGAATACTTTTATTATTTTGAGTACAAACTAACGCATCAGTTGTAACTAGGCATGTTTTATGAATGGGTCAGACTGTCTCCATTTCAGGCTCCGCACTGAGAGCAGTTGGAAGAATGTTTTCCACTGAACCAGTGAGTATTTTTGCCAGCATTATAATCAAATCCTATAGCAAGCTTCTAGATTATTTTTTAAGATTTTACTTTTAAGTCATCTCTACACCCAGCATGGGGTTCAAACTTACAACCTCCAGATCAAAAGTCTCTCAGTCCCCCAACTGAGCCAGCCAGGCTCCCAGCAAGTTTCTAGATGATTTTGATTAGTCTTTTGGATGTTTTATTTATAAAAACATGATTTAGGATTTCGGGAGGATAATATAAAATATTTAATTTCTTAATAGTATAACAATATGTTTTTGTTATTAGTCTCTTTAGCACTCAGTTTTGAAAGGTGTTAGCTTTTCAACTGCAAAGCAGGCGGAATACACTCTCATCAGTATATTTTGATTTATTATATTGATAGCTGAATTGAAATTGAGCTTGCAAAAACAAAAGAGTGCCTGTCACTTTCTTCAGTTCCAGCATCTTGAATAATATGGAGGATGGGCCCTAATTCTTGACCTTTGGGTTTATTGGTCAGTGTTTTCCTAGTTGCTAAGATGAACGAAGGATTCTGAGAACTGCGCAGTGTTGCTGTCCTTTTGAGTGCTGTTAAATCTTGGGCACTTGCTGCCCAGGTATCCAAATGCACACTCGCTTCCATTCATCACATTCACTTTGAATTTAGCCGTTCTCTTCTCGGCCACCCACACCACAGCCCTTGGCCTGGTGCCCAGCAGAGCTTCCCAGTGGCTGCCGGTGGTCTTCGCGCTGGCCACACGGGCGCCCTTTCATTTCTGAGTCTTCCCTCTCCCTGGAACGTCCTTTTCTACTTGGCGTTGTTGGCGGCTCCCTCTTTGGGAGACGAAGCCTTCGTGCTTCTCACCTCCGGGCTTCTTTTCTGCATAGGGTGCACAGAGCGCGTGGTCCCGTGGCTGACAGAAGGCGTTCCCCCTTCCTGCGGTACGGCTCCCTCCGCCCGAGCTTCCGAGGCGCAGCTCCCCGCGCGCGCGGGGCGCACGGGCTCCTCACCTGCCGCGCGGCCATGTGCGCATGCTCCGCCTGCAGGGTCTTCCGCCCGCCGGTGGCGCCCCCAACCCGCCGGGACGCGCCCTGCTCGCAGAGCTCCGCTTTTCTTCGCTGTCTGGCCGTTGACCTGACAACCTGTGGAGTCACCTCTGATTTTTGTCTTCCTCCTTTGAAACGTCTCTCAGGCTTAGTCTGTCCCTGCCGCTCTGACGGCTGCTTGCCTGCGCCTAGAGCTTATCCCCGGGCTGGTCCGCACCTTCCTGCCGGTCGGCCTCTAGTCCTCGCCGGCCGATGCTTGCACGTACGGCTGGTGACAGATACGCTGTGAAACGTAGTACCGCTCAGGCCTCTCCTGCTCGGTGCTTCTTGTGGCCTATGTAACGTTTGCACACTATTTCCGCTCTCCCGTGCGGCCTTATTCTGTACAGCGAGGGATTGAGCTCTCCCGTCACCTCCCATGCAAGCGTCGCGTGGCTGATGCCAGCCCCACGCCGGCCTTGCTGGCCTCTGCACACTGCTCGCACTGGTGGGAGTGCCTTCCACTCTCCCCTGGCTCTCCAAAGTTCTTTCCATCCTTCAAGATGAAGTTCCTGCTTCCATTTTGATGAAGCTGTTTGCAGCTACCTTGAGTCATAGTTCACGCTCTTTTCTCTGTGCAGCCAGTTTTCTAATGCCTTGCCTTTCAAAAATTCCACCCACCCCCCCCCCCCCCCCCCCCCCCCCCCCCCCCCCCCCCGTCCCCAATTGTAAAATCCTTTAGGTCAGGGCGGGACTGAGCTTTGTAGCACACTTGGCCATCCCTGGGGTAGTGCCAGGAACACAAAGTTCAAGAGTGATGGAGGTAGGTTGTGAGAATCGTCAAGCAAGCGTCGTCCACATGCTGGCTTCTAATTGTGTTGGTAGATACTGGGAAGTAATTCTAAAGATAAAGATACGGAATAGATGTTATAAGGTTCGTGGTCCTTGCCTAAGATGGTTTTAGCTCTTACCTGGTGTCCTTTTGTTGGTAGGGTATTGCAGATATTATGGGATTAAAATTCAGTGGTTTCAGGGACGCCTGGGTGGCTCAGTTGGTTAAGCGGCTGCCTTCCGCTCGGGTCATGATCCCAGCGTCCTGGGATCGAGTCCCACATCAGGCTCCTTGCTCGGCAGGGAGCCTGCTTCTCCCTCTGCCTCTGCCTGCCTCTCTGTCTGCCTGTGCTCACTCGCTCGCTCTCCCTCTATGCCTGACAAATAAATAAATAAATAAAATCTTTAAAATTCAGTGGTTTCAGTGGGGGACGCTTTGTACAAATTACCGTATTTAAACATCTTGTTTTATGAGTTAGGTTCTACTTACACAGAGAAAGGCCCATTTGCCTCTTCCAGACTCCGCTACTGTAAAGCAAATACTGTGCCATAAATAAAATGTCATTAGATGGACATCCTGTATTTTGGTTGTACAAATTAAGTGAATGGCATCCTACTTTGAAACATGGCTCCACTTATCAACCCTAGTGTATTTTTCCTATTTACTTCGTATAAAAAATTTTAAGCAAATTTCTTATATAATTTCCTTTCCCAAAAGTATTTCAGAAATAGAAAGGGCCTACCAGCTCCACAGAGGGTTGAATCAGGACCCACAAGCCATTCTCCCTTGGGTGGACGGCAGTGTGCAGTCACCTCCCAGCTGCCCCCTTTGATACCTGTCTCCCTCTGCCTTCCCCTGCCTGTGCTCCAGGCTGTAGGAGTGGCTGAGAGCTAGAATAGTTTTCTGCTGCTTCTCCCCTTCCTGATGTGCCTTGTTGGTTTGTTTGGTAAGAATTAGAGAATCCATTGTTAGCGTTCAAAGGTTTCTATTGTCCTGCCTGTTTAGTATTTATATTACTCTACCTTGTTACTAGCTTTTGTCTTCTTTTCCACTAGTTGGAGGCAAAGGGATGTTTTATCTTTATAGCTGCTACACAGTAGAGCCATAGTCTAGGAACTACAAAATATTTGTTGAATGAAACACTCATGTGTTTAAAAGGCAAATTTATTCACAGAGTAAAAAAGCTTATATTATCCAGCATTAAGGCCCCCCCCCTTCTCTCAAATTCTCTGCAGATTAACAACCTTATTGTTAAAAAAACCGGGGGTTCTTAAGCCTTTTGGTATTCCTTTTCCCCTTTTGGTAAACTAGTGAATCCTGTAGATCTGTTCTGAGATTAATGGTTTTAAGTGAATGCAATCCATAGGATTACAGAGGAAATTAGTTGTATGTATCTGTAACATCTGTAATGTAATATAAGAGTATCTCTTCTTTCTGTGGTGACACAGTTACAGTTACTGGTAATGTTGCTGTGATTGCTTGCCTACATTCATGTTTCAAGGTAGTCTTAAATTTGAGGTTAATGGAAACAGGAAATAACTTCCTTTCACACAAATTCATGGACTGCTGTGTTCTCTTGATGGACCATAGGACTCCAGGTTAAGAACCTTGCTCCAAACAGGGAACAGGGGTGCCTGGCTGGCTCAATCAGAAAAGCATGTGACTCTTGATTCCTGGGTTGTGAGTTCGAGCCCCATATTGAGTTGTAGAGATTACTTAAAAATAAATAAATAAATAAATAAATAAATAAATAAATAAACTGTTAAAATAAATAAGCTGTTAAATAAATAAATAAACTGGGAATAAAAGAAACTAGGGAGGAAGGTGGGAGGACGTTTTAAGAAATTTACCTTATTTCGCAGTGTGGCTGATTCTCCTATCTTAAACAAGTCTGGGATAGGGGAGTGATTAAGATTATTATACATTGCTGAGAATGTTGATGGACAGAGACTTAGGGCTTAAATAGTTTCTGTTTTAAATTTTGGGCACTGTGGGAGTAAGGGACTCATAGCTCGAGTGCATAGGATACAGAAAATCTTTTAAATATATGCATGTGGCATCTTTCTTAATCATGTTTGGAAATAACAAAGATGGCATTTAGTGGAAAATCTCATGAATTTTGGAGTCAGAAAGAATTCTGAATAAGTTTGTTAATCTTGCTTGAGGCTTGGTTTCTTCACCTGTTCAGTTAAGATACTGTTTGCGCCAGAGTCCATGAAGATGAGTGAGCGCGTGTGCCAGTGCTCGGAGCTGCAGATCAGCGCCGGCTTCTCTGGGGTGCGAAGCGGCTCACCTCTGCTGACCTGGAAAGCAAGGGTATTGGTATAAAGGGATCTTTCATATCCCTTTAGCCGGAAAAGCTGTTTGGTATTAGTAAGCCTACTTCTCAGGCTTACTGAAGTGCAGAACTTCCCAACTAGACACAGTTTGAGAGTAGATTGCTTGGAGCAGCAGAGTGTTTTGAGAGCTTATAACCTGGAAGGCATTCTCAAACACGCCATCTCATTTCATCCTCAGAGCTACTCTGCATAAAAAGGCGGCATTCCCACTTTATAGATTGGGCTCTTAAGACCAAGAAGGGTAAAACATCCTCTAGGGGCGTGAATTTGTATGCAATGAACTGGAGTTTGAAGTTGGGGTTCCCGTGCGTAAACCCTGTTTCTGCTTCCGTGTTTTGTTACGCAGTGTTATTTCACAGTACTTCCCTAGTACTCTGGTGCGAGATGCCTTTCGTACTCTTCCTACAAGGAGAACACTGTTGGAAAGAATATGTATGTATGTATGAAGATTATTATGTTCACTTTGGAGAGACTATTTTTAAAACGTTTCAAAGATACTGAAGCTGTGGAAAACAGACCGAAGTTGTAAGAATAGGAGAGAACCATCCTGTCCCTCCGGCCTTTGGCAGTAGGTTGTCCCTCTGATGTGCATCTCTCCAGGATACCCAGGTGCGGGTGTCCTACAATACGGACATCCCCCTGCACAGTGAGGACGGCATAGCCACAAGTACTCCTCAGACCACAGTCAGCTTTGACCAGTTGCTGAGGGGCAGCTCCCCTCTCCAGCCCGCACCGCCCTCCCGAGTCTGGTGGGAGCAGAAGGAACCAGTTAGGGATCATGCTTTGCATTGAATTGGCAAGTTTTCCTCAGCCTTTCTTTTGAATTTTATGGTCTTGGTGATCTTGATGTGTTTCAAAATTAGGCCTGTTTGTTTGTTTGTTTGGAAATATAGGCCTGTTATTTTATAGAATATCCCTCAGTTTGGGTTTGTTTGATGTTTTCTCAAGAATAAACTCAAGTTGGGGCACCTGGGTGGCTCAGTGGGTTAAGCTTCTGCCTTAGGCTCAGGTCATGATCTCAGGATCCTGGGATCGAGCCCCGTGTCGGGCTTTCTGCTCAGCAGGGAGCCTGCTTCTCTCTCTCTCTCTCTCTGCCTGCCTCAATGCCTACTTGTGGTCTCTGTCAAATAAATAAATAAAATCTTTAAAAAAAAAAAAACAATAAACTCAGGTTATGAATCTTTGGCAGGAATATCACAGAAATGGTGCTATGTCTCATTAGATCTTATTTGTAATTAATGAGTATTTTGTAATTAGTATTTTGTGGGTAGGTACTTCAAACCTATCCTATTCCTCATCAAGCTTTCAGTTTATTTATTATAAATTTATGTCTGTGTGGACTCATTTTTTCTGTTTTATTCAGTGAGCTATAATTTTGTTATTCTCATTACTTTATATTGATGTGTAAATTTCCCCAAATTTGGCCAGTAGGAGCCCTGTCACGCTCACTTCTTTGTTCTTTTGATGTGTTTCTGTTATTCTCTGGAACATTTTCTTGCTTTTTGGCACAAGCGGTCCTAGGCCAGAGTTTCTTACCTCAGCACTGTCTGTGTTCATGCATGTGGTTGTTTATTTAGTGTCCAGTTATTTTGAAAAAATAACTACCAAATGTTACCCTTTTTTGTATCCTTAGTAATATATCGCTTGGAATGCATTTCTTTCTTTCTTTCTTTTTTTTTTTTTTTAAAGATTTTGTTTATTTATTTGACAGACAGAGATCACAAGTAGGCACAGAGGCAAGCAGAGAGATAAGGAAGCAGGCTCCCTGCTGAGCAGAGAGCCTGATGCGGGGCTCGATCCCAGGAGCCTAAGATCATGACCTGAGCAGAAGGCAGAGGCTCAACCCACTGAGCCACCCAGGTGCCCCGGAATGAATTTCTGACACTAATGGGAAGGTGGCAGAGAACCTGCCATTCCCTTTTGTGCATTTCTTCTTTTTTCTACCTGAGAGAAAAAGAAGTCTTTTTGTCTCAGTGCCAAAAAAGAAGTATTGTAATTGTGGAGGCCATTTCATTGTCAGAATAATCACTTAAAACAAACCACAACAAATAAAAAACATTTTTGGTTGAAACGAGAGTGGAAGAAGTAGTGTGCTCTTCATTTGCTGGCTTGGCCACCACATATGTAGAGAGTATTTCCTGGAGTCAGGCCCCAAGCAGGGCTCTTCGCAAAGCATCAGGGTTACTGGGCAGACAAACCCCAGCATAGTGCCTGCAGTGCCCTCAGAGAGCTTACAGTGTGTGGTTAGACTGGGTCACAGAAACCCGGAGGGACAGTCATGAAATGTCCTAAGCTGCATTTCTTACATGTGAAATGACCCGTTCCACTTTACAAATTGTTCTGACGGTAAAACGAGATCATTTAAGCAAAAGTCCTTTGTGAATTATAGATGTGTTCTATAAATGAAGTATTTCTTTCCCGTCACTTCCTCATGTATTTGTAGTTTTTTTAGAATTACTAAGGGAGAAAAAAAAAAAAGAATTACTAAGGCACCATCGCCTGAATTAACTTCCTGGCTCTTCTCCTCCACCCTGAGCGTCACTGTCCATCTCTCTGTATGTGCACTCCACCTACTTTCACATCACTGAACACTGCTCACAGACCTTGAGTGTGCCCATATTTCCTTCAGGTTGAAGTCCAGACTCGTGATAAGTAATACCTCTAGGCTCGCCCCAACCTAACTTCCCAGTCTTGTCTTGTTACTTGTCCTGAAGCCTTTAAACCAAACCAGACTGGCCTGTCACTGCATGTGACACACACACTGCACTCTTCCATTCCCGTGCCTTCATTCTTATGCTTCGCCTGGAACTTCATCTTCCCCATTTTGCAAAATTACATTTTCATTCTGGACCTGACTTTTAGCTGAGGCCTCTCTGTGCTTTACTCCCATCATGGGTACAGTCTCTGGAGTATTTAGTAGTCATCATCTGTCATTGTGAGGTTTTCTCAACTGGCATTCCGGCCCTCAAAGTACGGGACCATGTGCAGTATGTTTTTTTTCTGATTGATAGGCAAAGTGACCTGACTGCATTTATCTCTACTCCCAAGAATTTAGAAACAAACAAACAAAAAAACTCTGACTTTTCAGAAACACAAAAAAATCTGAATTTGCATTGAAAGAAAAAAAAAATCATTACTCTGTACCAGTATTGCATTTTAGTAAGTCACAACGCATTTGACTTAACTGTCCCTTGCCTCAGCAAAAGATGAACACCTTTGTGCTTTTGAGCACCTTGTTGTCTGGGAGACTTCAAACTGAGATGGTTGCAGCCTCTTTTATCCCTCCCTTTGACCCATTTTGGTACCAGGGATGGATTGCTTCAGCTTAGCAGATGCCTTTAGTGACTGGGTCACGTCGGGTGTCCCAGGTGGTCCGAGTGAGGGAGCATGCTACTGAAAGCTGGAGGGACTCAAGATCCAGCATTTCTTTTTTGTATGTGAGTGATAAAGAAGTTTGTCTCAAAATCTCAGGAATCAGCCACTTGATTACCTTCCATAATTAAGAAAGAAAATCAAGATAAAACTACCTAAGTCATTAAAAGCAATTCACTAAAAAAAGAAGAAAGAAATGCCCTTGAGTGCTATGAAGGAAAAATGTTTGATGCTATGAGAGCTTAAAACAGGAGGAACCATGAATTTCTATTTTATTACCCAAGTGTGACCTAGCAGTTGGTGATAGTGCTTCCTTTCAGTTAAAAATCCCCTATTATGACTTCAAAAGATGGATTTCCAATGATAGACCAGTTTTTTTCTCTTACTGTTCTATTCAACATTCATTGTTAAAAGAATAGGTGTTTCAATAAAAGAATTGTCAGGAAAAAAAAAAAAAAAGAATTGTCAGAACTTGGAAATATCCAGGTAACAGTGATGACCTTTTAGTCAGTACATACTTGTTAATATCATTGATTTTTCCAGAAAGATATCTCAAATACAGACTGTGTTTTGGATATAGTATAGTGTAGTTCTGGATATTCGTCGTGAGAATCCGCTTTCGTGGTGCAGAATGCAGCCCGTTCCTATCGAGTAGTAGCACCATGAGTGTCATGGCGGTATCGTGATGTCACTTAGCATGCACTCTGTTTATTTCTGTGTTTAAGGCAGTTAACGGGGATACTGCTGCTGCTTTGTTGTAACCCCTAAGAAGGCTGATTTATCACTGTAGTTTTATTTCACGGTTTACTTTTTATTATGGCAGTGTTTAAACATGTACAGAAACAGAAAATCCCTTTACTTGGTTTCCACAGTTATCACCACATGGCTGGCTTATTTTGTATACACTTTCCTTTCTGACGGATAGACACAATTTTGTTTCCCTTACTACATCATTTTATAGCAAATGTTGAGTATTATATCACTCTGTAAATAATTCAGTATTTATCTCTAAAATTATGATTTTTTTAACCACAATACCCTTTTATTGCATGTAAAAATCAGTTAATTTAAAAAATATTATTAAATATGCTGCTGGCATTATCACTATTTTAAGTTCTTCTCTGTTACAGTTTGATTTGTGGTATTGGCTGTTATGCAGAACTTATGGAGGTTTTTTCATTTTAACTATGATATAAAAAGAATAGCTCTGTTTCTGGAATGAAAATGTAATATCATATTTTTATAAAATATTTTGGGCTAAGACCCCCCAAAAATGAACACACACATACAAACAACCAAGCACTGGAAATCTATCTATAAATAACAATCCTGATTAAATTATACTTGAATGACGATTTTTCTGTTGTTTGTGTACTTAATAATATACATCTTGGGGAAGAGAGGAAACTCTTTTGAAAATTCCTGTTTTAGGTTTAGCAAGCTGATGCTGACTAGGTGAGGAGTTTTTGTGGGCTCTTGAGCCCAGTGGGTTCTTGGTAGCTCAGTGGTCTTGAACTGTGGGGCTTAGAGCCCTTAGGACCTGCACCAGGTTTTGCCCCAGTTATTGGGTACAGGCCATTTCAGCAGGTGCTTAAATGAGCACTTACTATATGCAAATTAAACTGGGGAAAATACCTTACAACTACTGAATGTGGAGTTAATTTGAAACAGTAATTCTCTTTTGTTATAATTCAGAAATAGCATAATACATAGTGCAAGTAATATTTGAACCTTTCAAAGAATAAACTGGGCAATGACATGTAAAACTGGTAGTTTTAAACAGTTTAAAACAGGTAATGATCTTTTGTTCTATACCCATTTCCTTCCTTTGCTGGTGCAGTAGTGCGGTTCCCATATTAAAAGTGAGGAGCTGCTCACTGAGGGGCACAGAGTATGTGCTGCCACCCACTTTCTGTTGGATTCAGGATGTGTGAATGTGAGAGATTTTTCTACTCAGGATGACCTGAGGATTTAATAAAAACTGAAATTTATGGAACCTTGATATTTATATGCACCCATTTAGGTGGTATAGAACCCCTCTCCCCATGTTGATACTATTGAGTTTTAGTAAGTTGATACAAACATCTGTCACCAGAAATTAATTTTAGAACACTTCCATTCCCCTCCGCTCCCACCCCATGACCTTGTGACTAGTTACCAATAACCCCTGTCTCTACCCTAGTGTCAGGCAATCACTGATGGCTTTTTTTTTTAAGATTTTATTATTATTATTATTATTTTAAATGAGAGGTTCTTTTTTTTTTTTTTAAGATTTTATTTATTTATTTGACAGAGATCACAAGTAGGCAGAGAGGCAGGCAAAGAGAGAGGAAGGGAAGCAGGCTCCCTGCTGGGCAGAGAGCCCGATACAGGGCTCGATCCCAGGGCCCTGGAATCATGACCTGAACCGAAGGCAGAGGCTTTAACCCACTGAGCCACCCAGGTGCCCCTAAGATTTTATTTTTTTAAGTAATCTCTCCACCCAACTTGGGGCTCGAATTCACAACCCTGAGATGAAGAATTGCATGCTCTGCTGACTGAGCCAGCCAGGTGCCCCTATAAGCTTTTTTCTCTGCAGTTTTGCCTTTTCTACAAATTTGTTGTAAATAGAATCATCACAGTATGTAGACTTATCTGTCTGGCATATTTCATTTCATATGATGTTTTTGAAATTTGTCCCTGTTATTGCATGTATCAGTAGTTCACTCATTTTTGTTGCTGAGAATTATCCTGTTGTTAGATACACCATATTTTGTTTATCCATTCACTAATTGATGGACATTTGGGTTGTTTCCTGCTCATAGCAGTGAACACTTGTGTAAACGTCTTTGTATGGTTATGTTTTCATCCCTCTTTGGTAGATACCCAAGAGTGGAGTTACTGGGTTGTACAGTAACTATATTTAAACATACAGCTTTGAAGAAGATCTTAAGGAACTGCCGAACTGTTTTCAGAGTGGCCGTACCATTTTCCATTTGCGCCAACACTGTGTGAGAGCTGCAGTCTCTTGTGAACCCTAGCTATTGCTAGTCTTTGACTTTACCCATTTTTGTTGGTATGTAATGATATTTCCTTGACGTTTTAATTTGCTTTTCTTAATGACTAATGAAGTATCTTTTCATGTGCTTATTTGCCATTCATACGTCCTCTTTTTAATTTTTTTTATTTTTATTTTATTTATTTATTTATTTATTTTTAAAGATTTTATTTATTTATTTGACAGAGATCACAAGTAGGCAGAGAGGCAGGCAGAGAGAGAGAGAGAGAAAGAGGGAAGCAGGCTTCCTGTGGAGCAGAGAGCCCGATGCGGGGCTCGATCCCAGGACCCTGAGATCATGACCCGAGCCGAAGGCAGCAGCCCAAACCACTGAGCCACCCAGGCGCCCCACGTCCTCTTTTTTAAAGTGTCTATTCATATCTTTTGCCTATTTAAAAAAATTAGATTGTTTAATGAGTTGTAAGAGTTTGGTGGGGTTTTTTTTTTTTTTTTTTTTTTTTTAAAAAGATTTATTTATTTATTTTTAAGATTTTATTTATTTACTTGACAGACAGAGATCACAAGTAGGCAGAGAGGCAGGCAGAGAGAGAGGAGGAAGCCGGCTCCCTGCGGAGCAGAGGGCCCAATGTGGGGCTTGATCCCAGGACCATGGGATCATGACCTGAGCCAAAGGCAGAGGCTTTAACCCACTGAGCCACCCAGGCGCCCAAAAGATTTATTTATTTAGAGTGAGTGAGAGAGAGAAGAAACAAGAGTGGGGGAGGGGCAGAGGAAAGAGAGGGTGGTGGGGAGCCAACGCCCTGCTGAGCAGGGAGCCAGGACACAATGTGACCCCAAGATCCTGACCTGAACCAAAACCAAGAGTTGGTGGCTTAACCGACTGAGCCACCCTGGCGCCCCTGTAAGAGTTTTTGTATATAAATCCTTTATGAGATAAATGTTTTGCATATTTTTTCCTCCAGTTTGTGACTTGTTTTTTGCTTAATAGAATCTTTGAAAAGCAAAAAGGCTTAAACTTTGATACAGTTTATTGAATTTTTATTTATTGTTTGTGCCTTTTGGGGGGGGTCATATCTAAAAAAAAATCTTTGTCAATCCTAGGTGGAAAAGATTTTCTTCTATTTTTTTCCTAGATGTTTTATAATTCTAGCTTTTTTATTTTTTTTTTTTTTTGTACTGTTAGCTCTTACATTTAGGTTTATGATTCATTTTGAGTTTTTATGTATGGCGTGAAGAAAAGTTGAGATCACCAGGGTGACACTTATCCTGTTCTTCTGACTTCTCTATTGGATCTAGAAGTTCCATCCAGTTCTGGTTTGATTTTTTTCCCCCAGGACTTTTTCATAGTTGGTGTTGTATTCGTCCATGGGGGGACACATAATGTTTCCAGTTGTCCTATTTTATTTATTTATTTATTTAAATTTCATTTATTTGAGAGAGAGCTTGAGGAGGGGGAGCGACAGAGGAAGAGGGAGAGCTGACCACAGAGCCAGATGCAGGGCTCAATCCCAGGACCCCAGGACTCTCAGAGCATGACTTGCGCTGAAGTCAGACACTTAACCGACTGAGCCATCCATGTGCCCCTCAGGTTGTCTTTTGTTTTGCGATTGATGTAAGCTGCTATTGATGGTCAACACTTAGATCCATTAATTGATTTTATTAGAGAGTCTGTCATTTCCTCCTTTATTAGCTGGATTACTTTTGTTAAAAGAAACATCTTTTTCCTCTATTTTGTTATCCAGTGGTACAGTTGTGTTTGATCTCTTTAGTTACAAATGCAGTGACTCTATTAGCAAGTTGTTTGTGGTAGGTATTTTTTCTAATGCACCATTTCCCAGTTGAATTGGCAGACAGTTTTAACTAATTAGCAAATTGAGGTTTTTTCCCTCTCTCTGCATTAATGTCTTCTGAACAAACCCTTCTGTTGGAAACTCTGCTTAAGAGTGTTCTTCTTGGCTTCTTCGTTTGTAGGCAAAGACTGTATGTATAGTCAATGATTGCTTTATAAGAGCAAATTACAATCTCGACTGTATTTTTTTCCAGTATAGTATTTTGTAATGAGCATAGAGTAATTGCTTTTTTCTTTTTTCTCAGCTTTGATTAATGATGCTGCTGTCTCTTACGCCGCTTTATTGCAATGAAATGGTTTTCTGTTCTTTCCTTGATTTTAACTATAAATAAGAAAAGTTACAAAGTTGATGTAAATTCGATTATGCTTTTACTATTCATACTTTTCACTTTTTGTGTCTTAGTCATTAACACCATTTTCACAATTCTTCCCAAATGGGATGATTTTTTTTTTCTTTCTTTGGCTGTCATTGTATCTGTTTTAAACACTAATCTAATGTCACAATAACTTTGTAGCATGTTGTAAGTAGATGTACCTCGAATAAAAGGACCTGTATGGAGCAGATGCTCAGAATGGTCAGAGCTAAGTAGTAGATGGAGTGGACGAGGGTGGAGAAGGTTTGTGTACTAACCGATCAACCTAGAATTAGTCCTCGGAGCTGTAGACATTTAGTGCCAGCACCTAGAGATCACGTGTTTTGTAGGTAACTGCTGTGAATGTAGCAGGCATTTCAATAGTGCAGCAGAACAGCCAGTGTGTGTCATGTATTTACTAAGTCCACTTTAAAGTAATTTATTTTAAAATGGACTTTTATGTGTTACATAGTGCATCAGATGTAATGGCTATGTCACAAATAAAAAGTACTGCCTAAGTGGGACGCCTGGCCTGCTCAGTCAGCAGAGCACGCAACTCTTGATCTAAGGGTTGTGAAGCCAGGTTGGGTGTAGAGATTACTTAAAGAAAAACTTTGGGCGCCTGGGTGGCTCAGTGGGTTGGGCCTCTGCCTTCAGCTCAGGTCATGGTCTCAGGGTCCTGGGATCGAGCCCCAACCCCATGTCAGGCTCTCTGCTTTGTGGGGAACCTGCTTCCCCGTCTCTCTCCTGCTGCTCTGCCTACTTGTGATCTCTTTCTTTGTCAAATAAATAAATAAAATCTTTAAAAACAAAACAAACAAAAAAACTTAAAAAAATACTGCCAAAGATACCTATAATTAACGGTGTCTATTTAGCATATGGATTGAAGTGCAAAAACTGCAGGTTCTTTGGGGTTTTAGTTGGAGTTTATAAATGTTAAGGCTTTTGCTTAGAAAAGAGTTTTTTGGTCTCTTTTCTTTATTTATGTGATATTTTATACATTGTTTATTTTTTTAAACTGGTAAGACATGGCACATTTTCAGAGTTGAGATGCTTTTCAATAATTATTTTAGTTTCTTGGCATTCCTTTAAATTAAAGGATGATTGGGCACCTGGGTGGCTCAGTTGGTTGGGCAACTGCCTTCAGCTTGGGTCACGATCCCAAGTCCTGGGGTCGGGTCCCACATCAGGCTCCCAGCTCCATGGGGAGTCTGCTTCTTCCTCTGACCTGCTTGCCTCTCATGCTCTCTCTCACTGTCTCTCTCTCAAATAAATAAATAAAATCTTCAAAAAAAAATTAAAGGATGATTATGAGAAGTATTCAGAGTTGAGACTCAAATTCTGTTGGAATAGATGACAGAACCATCCCCATTTATTTTATTCTGCAGACCATAAACTGTGCTCACTGCAGCCAGGCAGGGGGCCAAGTCCTGGAGACTGAGGAAGGGCCTGCCCTGAGATGCAGGTGGGCTGGAGGGCTCCTCCTCTGGAAGGTCTGCAAGGTGCTTTGGTCATTTCTGAGGAAGAGAATTGCATTCTGTGTGGGAATGTGTATTTAGTTACTTTGCCCTTTATGTTGTAGGGATGTGGATCTATCTATGATTTTTCTTAGTTTCTCCTGAAAGGTAGTTTGCTTTTGCAAAATGATTGGTAAATTTTTTTTTTTTTTTTTTTTTTTTACCTGTAAAGGCAGTGCTCAGGCTTGGGAATCTGAAATTTTAAAAATCACAAACCAAGCTGCAGCCAACTTAGATCACCTGAGAATTGGCTCCTTTTCCTTCTGTGGCTTTCATTTCCATCCAGCTCTCCATTTTGACAGTTATAACCTCATATGCTTACTGAGGTCTGGCCAAGATAGCCAGCTTCTTCCCAGACTCTGGGACTAATCTTCACCCCAAAGGAGATGCAGACATGAATTACTTAAGTATGGCAATAACTTGCTAGTGCAGCTTCAGGGTCAGTCTTACTGTTGAGTCTTTTTGACCTTGGTAATACAGTTTCTAATAACTGGACCTTTACTGTTTCCCCCAGTTATATAATGATTAAGTCAGTGCCTTGAACTCCTCAGTACCAGTGACTAGATTTCGTCCTTGAAACTTAATTTCCCCAATATTTATTCTGAGTTTCTACATAGGCCACCAGCCTGTTTGTTTATAATTGTTAATTACTCTGCACTCTGCATTATCTTGACCTGCACAGATTTTCCTTTCTCACACAAACAAATCTCTCAGCTTTAGAGTTAAGTTCTCATTCCTTTTTCTCTTCCTTCTAGACATTTATTATCTATTTGGAACTGGGACTAGAGAGAGAAAATAACCAAGACCCTGACTTAAAGAGTAGCTGTGGGTATCAGCATCAAAATTCCTTCCCCCCTAGTTTTATTGAGATACAGTTGGCATATAACATTGTATTAGTCCCAGGTGTACAACATGGTGATTTGATATATGTTTATATTGCAAAATGATGACCACAGTAAGTTTAATTAATGTTTGTCACCCCACATATTTACCTTGGTAATACAGTTTCTGTAAATACAGTAAAACATTTTTGTTTCTTATGATGATAGCTTTTAAGATCTACTCTCCTAGCAGTTTTCAAATATACAATACAGTGTTGTTAATCTAGTTACTTGCTGTACATTACATCCCCAGGACTTCCTTATCTGTAACTTCCTTAACTTGTAACTTTGACCACCTTTACCCATTTGTCCACCACACCCCCTCCCCCACCTTGCCTCCCCATCTCTGGCAGCCATGAATCTGTCTGAATCTGAATCTATGAGTTTGATTTTTTTAGATTCCCCATATAAGTGAGATCGTATAGCATTTGTCTTTCACTTACATCCTTTAGCACACTGCTCTTACAGTCCATCCATGTTGCAAATGGCAGGATTTCCTTCCTTTTTATGGCTGGAGAATATTCTGTTGTAGATGTATAACCACATTTTCTTTATACATTGATCCATTGATGGATACATCGGTTGCTTCCATATCTCGGCTGTTGTGACTCATGTTGCAGTGGACTGTACCGTGCAGAGATCTTTCGTGGTAGTGATTTTGTTTCAGATACTTAGAAGTGGAGTTGCTGGATTGTATGGTAGTTTTATTTTTCATTTTTTGAGGAACCTCCATACTTTTCAAAATGGCAACTCCAGTTCATGTTCCCACCAACAGTACACAAAGGTTCCCTTTGCTGCACACGCTCACCAACACTTTTTCTTTCTTATCTTCTTGGTACTAGCCATTCTAGCACATGTGAGGTGATATTTCCTTGTGGTTTTGATTTTCATTTCCCTAAAGATTCGTGATGTTGAGCCACCTGTTCATGTACCCATTGGCTATTATATGTCCTTTTGGGGAAGGCATCTCTGTAGTTCTGTGATTGGTTGACGTCAAAGGAACACTGTGAGAAAGGAAGAGTTCTTTGTTCCATCAAGCCTGATTACCACGATCTCAGGCTCAAAGTCTAATTAACTGAGCAAACTTAGCTTTGAAATATTTTGCCTAGCCATGTGTAAGTAGCAAGCTATTTAAAGTGAAATCAAAATCATTTTAAGGCTTTAACTAAATCTTTTTGTGTTCTGTTGGAATACAGATAAACTGAACTGTGTTTCACAGGAAGACCAGGATGGTGAGGGAACTTCGAACCCGTCTTTGGAAGGACTGTTAGTTCTTTTGGCTGTGTGAAGGGCTCTTGTGTGAATGGGGGTGCAGACACGTTGTGAGTGGGAAACACCTCTTGGTAGAAGCCTTTGGAACTTGGGGCAATTGAAGGATACACTTTATGGTGAAGCAGCTCAGAAGTGGAACAGATTATCCCAGAAGGTGTTCCTGGGAGCTCTCTGTCACTGTGTCACTGATGTTGTTTGACAGGGAATGGACAACTTCCTCTTCAAGGATGTGTGGAGAAGAATGTGCTAGAGAAGCACGCTGGGTTAATGGAGAGGTGTTCCTTGTGGAAGTGTTGGGGCATGAGAATAGTGAGTAGATAACCACAAAACTATGAGGACCGCTGGACGAGGTGCCACCTGTTGAAGTGTCTCCCAACTTTTAGATCCACCAATCTCCGTTACTTAATGAAACAAAAAAAGATATCTTTTTTCTTTTTTAAATCATCCAGGCAGTTGAGTTCATATATGTGAAAGTGCAGCACAGGGTGTCGTTCCTGATGGCACTAAGCAAATGTTTGAGAATGGGAGTGATAGGAGCATTAAAGCATTTATTTGAGGGGGAAGTGAGCAAAAGGAAAAATGTTAGTGTGTTAAAGTTCATCACTCATCATTGGAGTAAAGTAGAAAAGTTATTTTCTCCTTGTACTTCACCCCAGTCCATCAACATCCCTCTGAAACTGCAGGGTTGGCTGGGCAGCCCCATGGCACTGAGGTCTGTTTTGTAGGGTTATTCGTTTGCTTCAGAGATGTCTCCATTTCCAAAACGGTCCAGATTCCATGATATTTAGTTCCCACCATGGTATCTGTTAAAGTCAGGAAAACTTTCTTGACCAGACTGTTCATTAAGGTGGCTCTTTGAAGTCTAACTAACTGGCAGTCTGAATTTGACATTTCTTTAAAGCTTCGGGTAAGAGTATCACTCTGCTGTTTGAATGGTTTATTGATTTTTTTCCCCTTAAAACATTGTTTTGAGAGGAATTTGAAGTAAGTTCATGACTTTTGGTAGTTACATTTGACATTAGGCCTATGCAAGCACCGGCTTTCCTGGTCAGTGAGGACCGAGGGTCATGTCTCGTAGTCTGGCTGAGGCCACGAAGGTTCAAACCTGATGCAGCTGAGCTCGTGCTTATCTGCACATGACCATTGTGGAGGGATTTAATGTGAGCTTAGACAACTGAATTGACTTCCTTTTTTCCTTTATGCTTTAGTAGAGAATAGTATTACATTTATAATCTCACCACTTACAAGAAAATAGTGAAGAGAAACACATAAATGGTGTAGGGTGTGTGCTTTGAGTTATCTTGATGATGATGTTTTTCCTGAATGTGTGTTTTCACCAGCTAGCTCATTTATTTTCTCAACAGTTTAAACACAACAATTGAAATTAACAACCTCCTTCTGCCCTTGCCCCCATCGCACACTTTGGAATATAAATCAGAAAGGTTTTCATACACAGTGCTAGAGATTTTGCCCCTCTGAAAGAGACATCAGTAACTGTTCACTTGCGTTGAGCCCACCTTGTGTTAATTTGCAAATAAAGTTTTGAATTCTTGTCAGCTAGCTTTGATGACTTCAGGCACCTGTCTCTGTTTCAGTTACAGTTTTAGCCAAGAAGGAAAAGTCGTTTTATATTTTGTGAAAACTATTTTTTCTTCTATAATATGAAAATTAGTTTAGCATAGTCAGTAATATTAAGAATATTAAGAATTGAAAATTATGTAGCTATTTTTGTACTACACACTAGAAAGTAGAATTGATAAGTGCTAATCTTGGAAAACTAGCAATCTCTATAGTACTGTATTTAAGTTTACTTAAATAATAATTTAATGGTAGGAAAAAACATAGTTTTTAGACAGAGAGTAGGAAAGTGGAGTCGGAGGCATTGTTTTGTTGTTGTTTAAAAGGAGTAGTTTTAACCAGAAGTTTCTGTGTATTTAACATAAGCACTTCTAGTTTTCAGAGGAAGTTCGCTGTGGATTAATTGTGTGGGTATTGCAGTCTGCAGAAACAAACAACGAGCTGGGCTGAGTTCTGTACTGAACAGACAACAGGCTGCCAGGCAACCCGCTGAGCTCCAGAAGAGCAGGTAAGGAGACTGTTGGTCTGCCAGTTGGGGTTTTAAGGTTTTACTCACTTAAATGTGAGTTTAATTAGTTTCCTAATTAGCGTAAGTTAGGCTCTTTATTTTTCCCCCCCTTATGCCTATTTAACTTTTTGCTCTGAATTATTTTACAGATGTAACATGTGTCCCAGCCTTTTTCTAGTAGTAACCAGAGGTTTACTCCTTTCCGGGAAGCATTTATTTTAAAAGTTACCGAAGAGTTGTTTTGTTTTCTAAGTAATTTGTTCTTTTTGTAAATAAGCTTTCCCTTGTTCCTTGTATCACCGTTATTAAATATTCAGCATGCTTCTTTACGTTTGTGGACCATGACATGCTGGCCCTGGGGTTTTGCGCAGACTCAGGGTTTCCCAGGGATACCCCAGGGGGCAGCATCATTGCCCAGGAGTTAGGAGGCGTTCCTGAGGGACTGGTTTTTTACCTGAACATGCTGTTTATGTGCTTATAGTGATTTTGAGGGGTAGAGCCTATCCAAAGGTCCTTTACATTTACAACTGATAGTCTGCTTCTTTTAGGGCCTTAAGTCTTAAAATATCCTAATGAATTAATTGTGCAGCACATGCGATTATGGTCTAGGAGTCTTTAAAGTCCAACATAAAGCTTTATAAAAATACCTGTGTGCTTAATACAGCAAAATAAAGTGGAAAAACCCCTAAAGTATCCTGCCTTAAGATGACACCTTGGGCTGAAGGCTTTGAGGAGACTGAGTAGAGTTTAAAGTTTGGTGACTAATGTGCAAAAGGCAGCCTCCCAGGGGTCTGGAGACAGTAGTCACTCCAGCTTGCCTGCCACTCTTCTCCAAACCTCTGGGGGAAAGGAAGAAGCCTCTTCACCCACCTGGGGACAAAGGCTTTGTTTATGTGCTTTCCTGCTGATTCTAAGGTTTTTGATGGTGGCTGCTTATCACACTGATTCTTTTTTAGCCCTTTGACCCCTCTCTAAACTCAATGTCCTCCCACTGCATCAAATAATTATTAAAGAAGTGTACTTTAATTAAAGAAAAGTTACTGTATAACTTTGCTAGGAGGTGTTAGAAGGGTACTGGGTAAGAAAAATGAGGGTGTTTCAAGGACTGGGGCTGGGAATCATGGTTCTACTGAGAGGTTTGTTAAAGCAGTAAGAGCCACTATGCTTTGAGGCCTGCTGTGCTATAAACTTCTGTATGCATTAATTGATTGAATAAGCTAAAAGTAGCTTTATGCGAGAGGTACAGTTGATAACACCTCCATTTTATAGATGATGACGCTGAGGCATAAACTGGTTATATAACTTGCCCGAGCCAGCCATGTACACCCCCAGTCTGGCTGCTGAGGCCACGTGCTTCCTTATCAGGACTGTCTAGTTATTTTTGATACAGTGTGGATCATTCATTGATTTTCTCCCCTTTAGAAAGCTAAGTTAACCCCTAAAAATTTTTATTTTGTGTGGTGCCATATTTTATGTAAATTATTTCATCTTCACAACAACCCCTCAATCTGTGTATATTCCATATTTAACAGATAAGGAAGCTGAGCTAGCAAGCGTGGGCCTGGGGAATTTTAGCCAGGTCTTCTTCTGGTTCGTCTGGTCCACTCTCAGTTTCCCATTACCCAGCTGTGAGTCGTCTTGTTTGCTCTTCAGAGAAGCATGTGCTCAACCAGTGAAGACAAAGGCACAAAGTCAAAGAGACCTGAATTCCCTTCTGAGCACCTCTGCTGGTTTTGCTGAGTGATCTTTTTCGAGACATTTAGGATGCTGAACTTTGTGTAGAGCAATTTTAGTTCTACTCATTATTTAGCTTCTGCTGTTTTTCATTTTCTTCAAGAGAATAGTCTGCTTTTAGCAAAATATAATTGGCTTTTATATTACTTCCAACAGTTCATGTACCAGAGAATTTGCAAATGTAATATCACATCTAAGGCCACTAGGAATTTATAGGGAGAGAAAAGCTTGGAGTGTCAGATGAAGGTTTGTTTTTGTTTTGTTTTTGTTTTTGTTTTCCTGGCATGTGTGTGTATACTTGGTATCTCTTCTAATTGACCTGACTCTCTGATTTCTAATGTTAGTTATCAGGGAGTTTTCACACCTTCCCTCTTCCCTTCCCATTGGGCTTCCTTTTTGAGGGGGTGCCTGCAATGAAATGAGCACATTGGCAACCATTTGGGAGGTAAAGACAGTTAAGTAGCTTTCTAGGTTTGATTTGAACTTCTAGGACTTTTTGGTTTGCGGTCAGTTCCTTATCCTTGAGGTAAGAACTTAAAAAACATGTGGAGGTCTTTATTTTTGGGTTTCTGTTTATTCTGTCTACAGCTGAACTCTAATAGGGTTAAACTATATTAGTATCTCTGGTCTCTTGAAGATCTCTTTTAAGTATTAATCTATCCCACCACCAGACTTGCTTGTAGGGTAATGTAAATTTGATCAAGTGTTTGGTGGGAGTTTTGGACCACTCTTACCAGATGTCCACATTACTGTCATGTGACTTGTTCTTCTTGGTCATGGTAATTGGAGGGAGAATAGGGGAACAAGGATATCAGAATTCATGAATGATTACAAGTATTCCATTATTTTGGTCCCAGCTCCGACTAACCCCTTTTCACCTTTTGCAGTAGTTTTTTTTGGTGGCGGGGGGAGGGGGGCGGTTGCAGAAAACAGATTTTGAATTTTGATTTAAATTTTCATTGACTACTTCTCTGTATTTAGTGTATTCTTTAAACGTATTTCTTAACAAAATTAATGCCAAAGGGGCACTTTCCATTTCAGTTAGCATATATATTTTTTTTGGTGAAACATCGGAAATTCTCCAGTTTGCTTATAATAAATATGATTGCCTGCCAGTACTTTTCACATTAAATATTCTCTGGTATCCAAAAAAGAAGTATGTGTGTGTGTTTGGACATATAGCAAAAACTGCTTGGTCTAGACGTACAATGTATATATTGTATATATATATATATACAATATAGATGAAACAATATATTAGTTTCAGTTAAACTTACAAGTTTTATAATTTAAAAATAGTTTGTTCTACCAGAGTTTGGTTCAATAATCATTTGAATTTGTAGTTCACTAATTGAGCAGGAATTCATAAATACCTGCTATGTTTTAGGAACAGGGACATTCATCTGATTTATTACTCTACCCTCCTGCCCAGCCCAGAGCCTAGCATGGAATAGGCATTCAGTAATATTGGTTGAATGAAATGGTCTGCATGGAATTTACATGCCAGTGTTATACCCACATCTGGCACTGGAAGTTTTTCAGGCCCCAAGAGAAGTAGAATATGTGGTCTGTATACATTTTAATGCAGTGTATTTGCTGACCTGAGTTGTAGGAGGTATTATTGCAAGGTGAACATTGGGTTGGTATTAACAAGACTCAGGATATTTTGAAACTATCTTGCCTCTCTTACTGGGAATCAGGGTATATTTCCCAGAAGCTCCCAGCAGACTTTCTCTTCTCTTGTAGCCAGGACCGGGTCACACAGCCACACAGAAGGCCCAGAATAGTTACCTGACAGCAAGGATTCTGGTTGACTGGTTGAGTGGGTTCATTATGTGGAACAGGGTTTTGCTGTGCTGAGCACATCTGGGACTCAGGACAAGGGGAAGAGAGGAAAGGACTGACCGGGCTACTAGGAGTGACCATTCCGAATTGGAGAGTTGAATGTGGACTGGGCTTAATTTCGTGCAGTGATATGAAGAAAGTGGTTTCTAGGTGTGTACAACGGTTGAAACAGTAAAGTGTCATAAATTAAAATTCTTTTTAAGATTTCACTTATTTATTGAGAGAGAGAGAGAGAGAGCGAGAGCACAAGTGAGTGGGATGGGGGAGGGTAGAGGAAAAGGGGACGTATACTTCCCACTGAGCAGGGAGCCCAACACAGGGCTTGATTGCAGGACCCCAAGATCATGACCTGAGCCAAAGGCAGATACTTAACTGAGCCACCCAGGTACCCCTGAACTGTTACAAATTAAATAAATTCTTTTAAATCCTTTTCTTTAGAAACACTTAGAAATTAGTTTGATTATCATTTCATTTAAAGAATAAAGACCTTTAGGACATCTGGGTGGCTCAGTCAGTTAACCATCTGCCTTTGGCTTAGGTCATGATCTTAGGGTTCTAGGATCAAGTCCCGCATTGGGCTCCTTGCTCATTGGAGAGCCTGCTTCTCCCTCTCCCACTCCCCCTGCTTGCACTCTCTCTGTCAAATAAATAAATCTTTAAAAAAATGATAAGGACCTTCTGTTTCTTTTTACAAGTATTCAGTAACTCAGGGATACTTTTTAAAGATTTGAGAGAGAGAGCAAGGGGGGAGCGACAGGGGGAATGAGGAAGAGAGAATCTCAAGTTGACTCCCCGCTGAGCAGGGAGACCAAGATGGTGTTCGATCCCAGGACCCTGGGATCATGACCTGAGCCGAAGGCAGCTGCTTAACCAATTGAGCCACCCAGGCGCCCCCATTTTAATGAGGCTTTTATCCTTTCATATGAACTAATCTAGTATAAGGCCCTACTAAAATAGCATTGTAGAAGAAGCTCACAGATGGTAACACTTAGGTGCCATCTAGACTCCTGGTTACTCACCATTTTACTAGAACAATATAGAATCTTGAAGTTGAATAAATAATAAAAAGAGCCAGAATATAAAGATCAAATATAAAATATAAGTTAACTAGAATAGTAAAGAACTAGAGTATAAATCATCTGGAGCCATCACTTTGTGGTATAAGCATACCTCACAGTTGTCCTTACCACCTGAGCTCTGAGAAAAACCTGGAAGTCTAGGGGAGTTCAGGGTCTGGAATCAGACTGGGGTTCAAATGCTGCCCTTGTTTGCTTACTAAATGAACTGACTGGGGGCGCCTGGGTGGCTCAGTGGTTTAAGCCTCTGCCTTCCACTCAGGTCATGATCTCAGGGTCCTGGGATCAAGCCCCACATCAGGCTCTCTGCTCAGCATGGAGCCTGCTTCCTCCTCTCTCTCTGCCTGCCTCTCTGCCTACTTATGAGCTCTGTCAAATAAATAAATAAATAAAATCTTTTTTTTAAAAAAATAAGTGGACTGGTTATTTAGCTTCTCTGAACCTCAGTTTTCTCATATGCAGAATGGGGGAATCATGTATGGGATAAGTAGAATGGTTAGGTTTAAATAAGATATAATTTGAAAATAGTTCACACTTGTGTTACGATTATCATATACTGTTGGGCAGTGCTTTATTTAGTATATAACTCAAAAAATGCTAGGCACATACGGAGTAGGTACTCAAGTATTTTTTTTTTTTTAAGATAAATGGTAACAAGCATCTGTTGAGTAGGAATGAAGTTTCTGAACTGTCACTTGACGTGAAGAGGCGGAGAAATAGCTACTAGGAGATTTTAGAAGTTTCAGGGCTTCTCATAACTGAACATAGCGTATTCATGTAATCATTTTATAATATTACTGAAATGGGTACATTTTTGGCAGTGCTTATTGGTAAATCAAATACCTCCTTATTTAATCAGAATAAGACATATTGACTGTTTCAACATGTGCTCCTATAACTGGCTCCTATAAGTAAAGCCCATAATCCATGAAAAATATGATAATATTTGAACTCTAAAAGATCTGCCACTTTTCTACGGTAATATAAAGATAAAGAGTTGATTTTTAAATGCTTATGTCATATTTTGGTACAGTGAAAAATAATTTCAAAACTATGATTTAGTGATCTTGTTGTCTGGTGTAGAGACAGTGCTTGGTACTCTGGTACTAATTAATTAGCAATAGCTAAGGAAACAGGGCTGTGAAGTGGTTGTACTTACAGCTGTGAATCAAGGATTTATAAATTGGTTGGTGTGAGATTTCCAACTTCATTATAGTATGAATCAGTTTTTTAAAAATTATTTATGCTTGACATTTTTTAAAGACATGTAATAAAGAAGGTTGGAAAAATTGACCTTGAAGTTTTAATGGGAAGTTTATGGGTTTTGAAATTAGGATTTTAAACAATAAAACAGCATAAATTACCGAATCAGTGTGACGAAATGCCTTCATGGCAGATCAGTAAACCTAGAAAAAAAGGTGAAGTGTGAGAGCAGGACTGAAGCTGACAAGAAGGTTCCCAAGGTGCGAAATCAGGATAGAAGCCGTTCTAGCTATTTTAAAGATTTTCTTTTAAGATTTTATTTATTTATTTGAGAGAGAGTCTGAGAGAGAGAGAGAGAGAGAGAGAGAGAGAAAACATGAGCGGGGGAAGGGCAGAGGGAGAAACAGGCTCCCTACTGAGCAGCAGGGAGGCTGACACTGGGCTCCATCCCAGGACTCTGGGATTATGACCCACTGAGCCACCCAGATGCCCCTTGAAGAGTTTTTATTAGACTTGAATGAAGTATACCATTTGGAAATAGCTTATAAATGGGGAACACTATTCATATAAAGAGTGTAATAATTATACTTTTTTTTTGTGGTAAAAAGTTTTCCTGAAAACTCAAAGAGCAAACCTTTATTAATGAAGAAATTAATCATATTGGTTGATTTTCTACTGACACCCCTGCTTTTTCTTCCTTGGACCTCTCCTCCTTCAGACTTTACCCCTAAGTGGCAATTTCATCCTGTCTGTTTTGGAGGCAAAAAACTGGAATCAGCCCAGACCCTGCTCTTTCTCTCACAGAAATTCATTATCGTATGAATATAGAAATTCATCCAGTTTCCCTGCTCCCCTTCTCGAAACCTTTCCAACCCTGGACCTGGCCACCAGCGCACTCGCCAGGATTGTTCTAGGATCTTGCTTATTGGTCTTCCGGCTTCTGCTCGTGCTCACTTAACAGTCTGTTCTCAAGTGATCCTTTTGAAAGATAGATCAGATTACGTCTCTTTGCTCAAAATTCTCCAGTGGCTTCCTCAAAACCAAAATCTTTACAGCAACCTACACGTTTGTATGTAATCTGGTGCCCGGTACTTCTGTGAGCTCATCTCCTGGCATCTTTGCCTTGATCATTCTGCTCCAACAGCAGTGGCCTCGAAAGTGCCACACGAGCTCCCACTTCAGGATCTTTGCACTTTCTGTCTGGAATGTTCTTCCCCAGATACCCACTTCTTATTTCCCTTAGGTTTTGGCTAATGTCACCTCGCCACGGAAGCCTCGGTTACTGTTTTGAAAATGGTAACTCCGCGTCCTCCTTCCTTGGCTCATTTCCCCCCTTTTACTGTCCTTCCGCGCACTTTCTACTTTATTGTTTGCCTTCCCAGCCTAGACTGTAGGATCCACGAGGGCAGGGTTTCCTTCACGCTGTTTACTTAGAACAGTCTATAGTGGATAATATGTGCTCAGTAAATACGTATTGACTAATTGCAGTTCCGTGGCAGTTCATCAGTATCACGGCTGTTGACTCATAGAGCCTTCTTTAAACAAAATCGCTGATATTATCCACTAATGGAAGTTCCAAAAAGTAGTAGTACTAATTCTAAACACTCGTATTTAGTGGCGGGAAGTGCTGCCTTCTGGTTACCAGCTTCCCTTGAAGTCAGACGAGGTCCATGTGACTGAATTTTAACAGTAGAATGTGGGTGGAAGGCCTGGATCAAGGAAAGCTCCGTGACTGACAGCCCTGCCCCTGATGGTTTGGGGAGCCTGTGTTCAAGAAGCAGAGCGATGAGGTGGAAGGTGCTTGGCCCGATGAATTATCATGTGGAAGAGAGGTGCCTGCTCATCAGGAACACCTGCTGGCACTTTTGTTGTCTGAGAAATGTCTTGGATTAAGCAAGTGTGATTTGGAATTTATCAGTCTCTTGTCTCTTTTTTGTTCTTGCTTTCTGCATTTGAAAATGAAAATAGTGTTCTTTTAGAGATTTTATTTATTTAACTTAGATCTCGGGGAGGGGTAGAAGGGGAGAGAAAGGAACAAGCAGACTCTGCGATAAGCATGGAGCCCAAGGTGGGGCTCCATCCCACAACCCCGAGACCATGATGTGAGCTGAAACCAACCTTAAGACCAGGACCTGAGCCGAAACCAAGAGTCAGATGCTTAACTGACTGCACCTCCCAGGCGCCCCAAGAAATAATGTTATTTTAAAAGCGCAGTTGTGTTCTTAATACAGGTGACTTAATTTTTTTACAGCTTGATAAAGAAATATTTTATATACCATAAAATTCATTCATTTAGAGTGTACAGCCATGTGGAGTGTTTACAGTTGATAGAGAATGTTATACTAGTTTCAGGTGTATGATCCAGTTGAACGATTTTTATTCAGAGTTGTAGGGCTGTCGTGACAATCTTAAGTTTATAATGTTTCAATGCCCCCATGAGAAACTGTATACAGTAGTAGTGCCTTCCCATTCTTCTTCTTCTTCTTCTTCTTTTTTTAAGGATTGTATTTATTTATTTGACAGAGAGAGAGATCACAAGAAGGCAGAGAGAGAAGGGAAAGCAAGCTCCCTGCTGAGCAGAGAGCCTGATGTGGGGCTCGATCCCAGGACCCTGAGACTATGACCTGAGCCGAAGGCAGAGGCCCATCTGAGCCACCCAGGCGCCCCAGAAAGAGGAGGAAGTAGCCTCCCCTGCTAAGCAGAGAGCACAATGCAGGGCTCGATCCCAGGACCCTGGGCTCTATAACCTGAGCCAAAGGCAGAGGCTTTAAACCACTGAGCCACCCAGGTGCCCCCCTCCCCATTATTCTTTTCCTCTAGCTCTTGGCAGCCTCGCTAATCTACCTTCTGTCTCGATGGATTGCCTGTTCTAGCCATTCTATACAAATGGAAGCATTTAGTATGTGGCCTTTTTTCTTTTCTTAAAAAAATTTTTTTTTTTAGTTAAACTTGATTTAGTTAACATATACTGTATTATTAGTTACTGGGATAGAATTTAGTGACTCATCAGTTGCACATAACACCCAGTGCTGATTATTTACATCACATGCCCTCCTTAATGCCCAACACCCAGTTGTCCCTTCCCCCGACCCACCTCCCAATATGTGGCCATTTATGTTTGACTTCTTTTACTTGGTATATTTTCAGTTACCTAACTTATAGCATGTATCAGTGCTTCATTCCTTTTGTGGCTGAATAATATTCCATTGTATTAGATGTATCACGTTTTACTTACCGTCCATCAGTTGATGGACATTTGGGGTGTTTCATACCTTTTGTCTCTTATGAGTCATGCCATGACCTTTCCTGTATGTGTTTTTTGGTACATGGTTTCAGTACTCTTGGAAATACATCGAGGAGTGGAATTGCTAGGTCATATGGTGACTTGATGTTTAACATCCTGAAGAACTACCAGACTGTTTTTCACAGTGATTGCAACATTTTACATTTGCCACTAGCGTTGCCTTCATGTGTCGTCCACCCCAGATGAGTCGGGTCGCTGGTAAATACCATAGTTCCATTAGGGCTGCAGGCATGTGGTGTTCCCAGAGCAGTCTTGGAGTGTCAGTCAGCCTGCCTTCGCTCCTGCTGCCCTGTCTTGCTTGCTCCCTTGCTTCTGTGGCCTCTGCTCCCCGGCCCCATGCCATTCTGGGAATACAGCTCGTGTGTTCTCACTGCAGCTCCGCTGGCCTTCCCCTCGGCGTGGCATGCTGTCTCCTTCCACGTCTCCAGGTCTTTGTCCTTCTGCACTCACAGAGCTCTAATGCTTTTACAGGGCCCAATACATAGGTTTCTGGTAAATATTTGTTGAAAAAATTTGTTGAAAAAATGGAATAGATTTCCATTTTAATAAATACATTTGCGTTTTCTTAAAATAAAAATTTAAGTCACAGAAATACACATACGAATACATTGTCATCCTAAAAAAATTTATCCAGTGCAGATAAAGCAAAAATTCCCTTTTGCTCTATACCTGAGTCTGTCTCATAAACATTGATAGTGACTTGGATGTATTCTTCCAGACCATTTTAAGGGCTTCTGCACATACATATGTCTAGATGTAGAAATAGTTTTGTATGTGTTTGGCAATACATACATATACAGATACAGGCATACCCTGGAGACTGTGCCTTCAGTTCCAGACCACCCCAATAAAGTAAATATCAGAATAAAATGAGTTATAGGAATTTTTTGGTTTCCTAGTATATATAAAAGTTATGGTTATAGTATTTTATAGTCTGGCAGGTATGCAGTAGCATTATATCTCCAAAAAACAATGCACGTACCTTACTTTAAAAATACTGCTAAAAAATAGGGGCTCCTGGGTAGTTCAGTCATTAAGCATTTGCGTTTGGCTCAGGTCTTGATCTCAGGGTTCTAGGATCGATCCCTGCATCCGGCTCCCTGCTCTGCGGGAAAACTGCTTCTCCCTCCCCCACTCTCCCTGCTTGTGTTCCCTCTCTTGCTGTCCCTCTCTGTCAATAAAAAAGTAAAGTCTTTTTTAAAAAATTGCTAAAAAATGCTAACCCTTATCTGAGGTTTCAGCGAGTCATAATCACTGATCATAGGTCACCATAACAAATAGAGTAACACAAAGTTTGTAATATTGCCAGAATTCCCAAAGTGTGACACAGAAATACAAAGTGAGTATATGTTCTTGGAAAAAGTGGTGCCAACAGACTTGCTTGACATAGGGTTGCCACAGACCGTCCATCTGTAAAAACTGCAATATCTGTGGAGCACAGTGGAGTGAATTGCAGTTAAACAAGGAATGCCTGTATGTGTAAGAACTACTGTGTAGTCCCCAAACTGTGGAACACCCCACCCCCAACACAAGCTCCGTCCCTATGAAACTATCCTGTTCTTTCTAACCCTCACATTAGGGAGGTGTCCTGACTTACTGATCGACGTTGACATCCTCATTTCTCCCTCAGTGTAGATGGTGTTCAAGCACACATTTACACCCTCACATTGTACACATGGGGTGTTTCTCGTGTATGCCCGGGAGGGGACAACAGTTTCTTCTCTTTCTTTGAAAATGTATGCTACTTATTTCTTTATTTTCTTTGGGTATTTTTCTGAATCAGATATTGGAAATGGAATTGTGTGGTTGCAGAGAATCCAAGTTAAAATTTTTGATGGAATAAAATTTCTCTCTAAAGGGTTGCAGCCATTTGTGCTCTTCAACTAGTAATGACAGCATCCATTTCTCTATATATTTTCACCTGTATTGGATATTACTCATCTTTTATTTTTGCCAACCTGAGTGAGAAATAACTCACTTAAGCCCTTGACATTGAACATATTTTCATATGTTTATTGATCATTTGCATTTCTTCTCTAAAATTCCTATTCATACCTTTTTTCTCCATTAAGTTTGGCTTTTTTTTTTCTTTATTGGTGCTTTCTGTGATTTATTTCTGTGATTTATTGGTGCTTTCTATGATTATGACTGTTAATCCTTTGTGTATTATATATGCTGGAAATATTTTCTTCTAGTCTGTGGCTTGGTTTTTAAAGTTGTTTATGGTATCTTTCTGCCAATCAGAAGTTTTAAATGTTTTTAAATGTTCCATTTTATGGCCTCATTGCTTAAAGATGTCTGTACTGTCCCAGGGTTTAAAACCATATTCCTCTATGTTTTATTTTAATTTGTTTGGAGTCTTGTTTTTCATGGTTTGCTCTTTTAATTCACCTGGAGTTTATTTATGTGGCAGCATGAAGTAAGGATGCAGTGTTTTTCCTCTTAGAATGTAGAGCCAGTTCAAGACTCTGTGTGTGTTCGTCCTTTCACAGTTGATATGGGATGCCATTTTATTACCTGCTGTATCCTTGTATGCGTACATCTGTTTCTCAGCCTCATTCTACTTTATTGATGTGTGTGTATTTTCTTGCACTAGAACCATACTATCTTAATATTCTGATAGAAGGAACTAGCCTCATCACATATCATCTTTTACAAAAATGTGGCTGGGTTGTACATTTTCTCTTTTAGATACATTTTTTTTTTTTTTTAAAGATTTTATTTATTTTTCAGAGACAGAGGGAGAGAGCGCGAGCGAGCACAGGCAGACAGAGAGGCAGGCAGAGGCAGAGGGAGAAGCAGGCTCCCTGCCGAGCAAGGAGCCCGATGTGGGACTCGATCCCAGGACCCTGGGATCATGACCTGAGCCGAAGGCAGCTGCTTAACCAACTGAGCCACCCAGGCGTCCCTAGATACATTTTTAAATTAGCATTTTATTTTATTTCATACATTTTTAAAAGATTTATTTATTTATTTAGGGAAGAGAGAGAGCATGTGCAGTAGTGGGAAGAGCAGAGGGAGAGAGAGAATCTCAAGCACACTTCCTGCTGAGTGTGGACCCCCCCCCCCCCAACATGGATCTCAGTCACATAACCCTGAGATCATGACCTGAGCCAAAGCCAAGAGTTGGATGTTTAAACAACTGAGCCACCCTTAAATTAGCTTTATTTATTTATTTGTTTGTTTTTAAAAGATTTTATTTATTATTTGACAGAGAGAGCACAAGTAGACAGAGGTAGGTAGAGGGAGAGGGAGAAGCAGGCTCTCCACTTAGCAGAGAGCCCAATGCAGGGCTCCATCCCAAGACCCTGGGATCATGACCTGAGCCAAAGGCAGACACTTAACTGACTGAGCCACCCAGGCGCCCCTTAAATGAGCATTTTAAAATAAAATACCTTCTTGGGATTTTGATTGGAAAGGAAAACATTTCTGTAAGGTGATTTTTAGTGGCCCTGTAGTATTACATTGTATGTTTATGCCAAATTTTACTTAAAAATTTCTTTTTTTTTTTAAAAATATTTTATTTATTTATTTGACAGACAGAGATCACAAGTAGGCGGAGAGGCAGGCAGAGAGAGAGGAGGAAGCAGGCTCCCCGCTGAGCAGAGAGCCTGATGTGGGGCTCGATCCCAGGACCCTGGGATCATGACCTGAGCCGAAAGCAGAGGCTTTAACCCACTGAGCCACCCAGGCGCCCCCAAAATTTCTCATGTTAGTTTAAAACATCCTTTTAAAATATTGGCTCATCATTTAGCATCTTAAATTGAGATATAGATAGAACATTGTATTAATCGAAGGTGTACAACATAATGATTTAATATATGAATATATTGCAAAATGATGACAACAGTATGTTTTGGTAACATTCACCACCACATAGAGTTACAAAAACTTTTTTTCTTATGATGAGAACCTTTAAGATTTACTCTCTTTGCAACTTTCAAATACACGATACAGTGTTGTCAACTGTAGTCATCATGCTGCACTTTACATATTTGGGATGTATTTATTTTATAACTGGCATTGGTACCTTTTGACCACCCTCACCCACCTTGCCCACCCCTCATCCCTGGCAACCACCAATCTGTTCTCTGTGTCTGTGAGTTGGCCCGGGGGGGGGGGGGTGTTGGTTTTGATTTTTTTTTTTAAAGATTTTATTTATTTATTTGACAGAGAGAAATCACAAGTAGGCAGAGAGGCAGGCAGAGAGAGAGAGAGAGAGGAGGAAGCAGACTCCCTGCTGAGCAGAGAGCCTGATGCGAGACTCGATCCCAGGACCCTGAGATCATGACCTGAGCTGAAGGCAGCGGTTTAACCACTGAGCCACCCAGGCGCCCATGATTTTTTTTTTTTTTAATTCTTTGTGTGAGAGCATATAGCATTTGTCCTTCTCTGACTTATTTCACTCAGTATACTCCTCTTCAGGTCCATCCATGTTGTTGCAAACAGCAGGATTTTGTTCTTTTCTTGTGGCTGAAGAATATTTCATGTGTGTATGTGTATGTATACCACATTATTTATCCGTTCATCCCTTAAGTTGAACCCTGAAGTTGCTTCCATGTCTTAGCTCTTGTAAATAATGCTGTAGTGAATAGGGGAATATAGATATCTTTTGGAGTTCATATTTTTGTTTTCTTCAAATAAATACCTCAAAGGGGAATTTCTGGATCATATGTTACTTGAAATTTTAATTTTCTGAGGAATCCCCATGCTGTTTTCCATGGTGGCTGCAACCAATTCCCATACCCACCAACAAGGCACATGAGGGTTCGCTTTTCCCACATCCTTGCCAACATTTGTTATCTTTCTGATAATGGCGTTCTGACAAGTGTGTGGTGCTATATCATGATGGTTTTGATTTGTATTTTCGTGGTGCTATATCATGATGGTTTTGATTTGTATTTTCCTGACAGTTAGTGACAATGATCACCTTTAAAAAAATTCAGGGTATACTTGAGCTCTGGGCTTTGTTTAAAACTTTTATTGGCTTTATAAATTCATTAGTACTGATTTGTTTAACTGAGATAGATGTGCCTTGTGTTGGGTTTACATAATCATAGAAAAGTAAAGTTGGGGTCAGATTTAATGTAGATATGAGTGGCTAAGATTGACTTTATTAGACTTTATTTTTTTTAATTTCCCTAGTTAGACATGGAGCAGTGGGTTAAAAACAACAGCAATAAACAACTTAATGAAACAATGGAAGATTTCTATCCCTAATAATCAAATTACATGACATTTGACAGATGGAAGCAAAACGTTTAATTTAGGTAGCCTGTCAGATAGGGTGTGTGCGAGAGCAGGGAGTAATGATTGACTGTTGCGGAGCGTGAAAAGCCAGTAGAAATCTACATCTGTTGGGGAATGAAAAAATAGTGACTCTACCACTAGCATTTGCTGTCAAGGGCATTTACTTTACAAATAGACCCAAAATGGAGCATCAAATTTGCTGAATTGTTCGCATTTACCATATTTAACAGCATACTTGAAATTAATCCTGGGCTTCCATCCGTTAAGTTGAGGGACTAGAGTGAAAATTTAAACATTTCAATGGGAATTTTCCTTTTAACTACCTGGTAAATACTTCCTGAATTAAAGTATTTTCTTGTAACTACTATATGAACTGGATACAAACTTCCAGAGCCACTCTGAGTTTCTTTCCTTCTAACTAATGCTTTAAAAGTTATTTATGTTGGGCTTATTAAATGATTTTGGCGGAGGCTCTCTCCTACAGAAATCTCTCTTGGGTTGTTGTAACTTCTTCACATAATGCTCTTACTTAGTGTTTAGTCTTATCCTTGAAGACAAAGTGCATTAACATGAAGCCGGCTAGTGGAGGCTTAGGGTGTGGACTGCAAGTGTAAGCCCAAACAAGATGAAGGCTGGTTGTTGTTCATATGGCTTTTAGGTCTTTTAAAAAAGCTGTTAAAACAGAAGTGTTCCATGGGTTTACACTAATGTATCTCCAAACATGAAATAGTGAATTCAGTTTCATTTTATTCTACCTGGGTTTCATTTTCATTTTTGTTTAGTTTTGTGTGTATGTGTGTGTTTGACCTCAAGGCTTATTTTGTACTGTTAGCTTTTAGTATATCTTATACTGGCTTCAGTATGTCTTCTTGGAGCACTTTTTAAGTATCTAGGCACTGTTTATTTCACTGAAATATTCTAAATAAGATGAGCAAGGTTCAGATAGTTAGTTCATGAGAACTTATTTAAATGAGTAACTCTAATGTGTTCTGGTAACCACAAGAGGAATTATAATACCAAAATCAATGAATGATAAAATAAAGTAAAGCAATTTAATATGAATAGGAAATAAAGGAAATAAATGAAAAAGGAATTAAATTTCCATATTCTAGGCTCCCAGATATTTTGCTGTTTTTTTCCCCTTCATTGCATAGAAAGACAGCAATAAAGAGATCTTACAAATGTTCCACAGCAAATGGCTTCATGAGTTTATTTCTCCTAATCCTATTAAGATGCTGAACTGATCATTCATTGGTTAAAATCTTAGTGATGCTGTAAGATTGAAAAAATAGGGATGCCTGGGTGGCTCAGTCGGTTAAGTGTCTGCCTTCAGCTCTGGTCATGATCCCAGGGGCTCAGGTCATGATCCCAGGGTCCTGGGATCAAGTCCTGCATTGGGCTCTCTGCTCAGCGGGAAGTGTGCTTCTCTCTCTGCTTGTGTGTCTTCTCCCTCTCCCTCTCTTCTGACAAATAAATAAATAAAATCTTAAAAAAATATATCACAGCTTTAGCTCTCAGCTTCATAAGACTTGTGGTTTTCCCAACTTTTCTTATCCTTGGCTTTTAAACTTCACTTATTTTATATATATATATATTGTGTGTGTGTGTGTGTGTGTGTGTGTGTAATCATTTTGCACTTGGTGGCTCTCTGCACAAAATATGCTGGCATATTCCAAGAGTTTATGAACATAAGCAGTGGATGACATCTTCAAAGCCTAGTGAACCAACAGATATTTATGTAGTCTTGGCTTTGCTGCATCAGACCCCCGATGAAGTGACAGGATGTCCTCTGTAGAGGTAATGCACTACATTAGTGCCATAGGAACTTGAATCAGTCAACATTGTATAAAGGTAACATTAATTCAGCATTTACCGTGTAGTCAACTCCGTGCTTAGTGCTGTTCACAGATTGTCTTATCTACGTAGCAGTCCTCTGAAGTAGGTACAGTACTGTTATCCCTCTTTTAAAGGGGTGCCATTGGCACAAATGAGTAAGTCATTTGTTAAAAGTCACAAACGTTGGGGCTCCTGGGTGCCTCAGTCGGTTGGGCATCTGACTATGGCTCAGGTCTTGATCTTGGGGTCGTGGGATCGAGCCCCATGTCCGGTTCTGTGCTCAGCGCGGGGTCTGCTTGACCCTTTCTCTCTCCCTCTGCCCCTCTCCCGCTTTCTTTCTCAAATAAATAAATGTTTTACGAAAAGTCACAAATGTAGTCAAATAAAGAGTAGACATGGGATTTTAAAAAGTTAATACAAATAATGTCCTTCATTTGCTTTTTCCACTCAGCAGTATAGACAGTATTCCCATGTGCTTTTTATGGACCTACCTAAATTTTTCTAACGATTGTGGAGTATTTCCTAGTATCGGTGTATCATAATGTATGTGGCCATTCCATTCCCATTTGGTAGACGTATGGGTTGTCTCTGGTTTCTCACCATTAACGATAATACTGCTGCAAGCATCACTGTTATGAAGCCGCCCACACATGTGTTTTGTATGAAAGATTCTCACTACCAGAATCACTGCTCAAAGAATTTGTGTCTTTTAAATCTTTGTAAGTTAAAATTTTTCATTAAATTTTTCTCCAGAAAGTCTGTACTCCGAAGTTCTCCCATTCGTCCACCTTCCTTGCCAACAATGGACTTTTTTAGTTTAAAAAAATTTTACCAGTCTGGGGGGCACCTGGGTGCTTAGTGGGTTAAAGCCTCTGCCTTTGGCTCAGGTCATGATCTCAGGGTCCTGGGATCGAGCCCCACATCAGGCTCTCTGCTCGGCAGGGAGCCTGCTTCCTCCTCTCTCTCTGCCTGACTCTCTGCCTACTTGTGATCTCTGTCTGTCAAATAAATAAATAAAATCTTTTAAAAAATAAATAAAATTAAAAAATTTTACCAGTCTGTAAGGTGAAAAAGTCATATATAATTAAAAATTACTTTCCTCTTCCTAATGAGATTGAAAACATTTTTATAAGCTTTAACTCTGATTTTTTTTAATGTGGATCGCTTACCTATTTTGCCCATTTTTTCTTTTTTGTTGTTGAATGATAGGAGCCTGTATATGGAAATGAATCCATTATATGTTGCTAATACTTTCACCAATCTCCATTGTCTTATTTATTTTTAGTAAAATATAATTGACAAATAATATTCTGCTAGTTTCAGGTATACAACATAACAATTCAATATTTGTATACCTTGCAAAATGATCACCAAAATAAGTCTAGTTAATATCCACTACCATACATAGTTTTAAAAAAAAAATCTGTTTTCTTATGGTGAGAACTTCTAAGATATACTCTCTTACCTTTGAGTTTTATTTATGATGTCTTTTGGCATGTGGAAGTTTTATGTTTGCCTGTTTTCTTTGCTGTCATTCCCTTATGCTTTCTCTATTTGGGTCCAGAATGATCTTTTTTAAAACACAGATTTGATAATTTCCTTTCTATGCTTAAAGAAGCCCTCAGTGGCTTCCCATTGAGAGTCAGTAAAATACTTGCTTGAGGACATGGGATATAGACATTTTGCTTGGTTTGAAACCTGGTTCTCTTACTTCCTTGCTGTAGAGCCCTGGGAAGGTCAAGTCCTTGACAGGATGGGGAGGAACTGCAAGTAGGAATGAAGTATTTTTTTTCAAGGTAATGGAAATATTATAAAACTGGATATAGTGGTAGTTACACAGCTCTGTAAATTTACTCAAACCTATGGAATTACATGCTTTTTAAAGTGGGAAATTATGGTATGTGATTGTAATAAAGCTGTTTTAAAAAGTAAATGGGTTCTGGGTTGCCTGAGTGGCTCAGTTGGTTAAGCGGCTGCCTTTGGCTTAGGTCATGATCCCAGGGTCCTGGGATCGAGCCCTGCTTTGGACTGCCTGCTCACTGGAGAGACTGCTTCTCTCTCTCCCTCTGCCTACTTGTGCTTTCCTCTCTGTCAAATAAATAAAATCTTTAAAAAATATATAAATAAAAATAAATGGGTTCCAAGCTTATTTTGGAGAGGTTCCCTTTATAACTGTAACTGTAGACTAATGTAGTTGATGCTTGTTGGTTCTGCATAATAGCCTAGATAAGTGGAATGAAAAACTAGATAAAATAATACATCCTTAATCTTATTCATTGGATAAGACAGAGCATTGAAAGCTACCTTTTTCCTTCAGGAATTCATTAGGAATTAGAGTTTTTGTGGGTAGGAGTCATGGTGCTAAGGGTTAAAGAGTGATTCATATACGTGTTAGTGTGTTGTGATTTTTAGATATCAAGATCTTGATAGGGACGCCTGGGTGGCTCAGTTGGTTAGACGACTGCCTTCGGCTCGGGTCATGATCCTGGAGTCCGGGGATCGAGTCCCACATCGGGCTCCCAGCTCCATGGGGAGTCTGCTTCTCCCTCTGACCTTCTCCTCGCTCATGTTCTCTCTCACTGTCTCTCTCTCAAATAAATAAATAAAATCTTTAAAAAAAAAAAAAAAGATCTTGATAGTGCTGTCTCTGCATATACAGATAGACACACACACTCTCACATTTACATACACAGTCTCCAAAATTAGGAAAGATACCCATTTTTTCTCTCATTCCCTCTATTCTGCCAGTGTGTGTCTGTTTCATGCACCCTCCCCACTCACTGCAGTGCCAGGTCTTATGAATGAGTAAACTACACTTGGGTTTCAGGCTTTTGTGTGTTCTTTTTGACTTTCCAGCACTTTCATTTGGACCTTTGGATGCCCACTGAGCTGATGCTTGAGACCTACGAGTAATCTTCAGATCAGAGCGGAACCATAAGGCCTTTCCTTTGCGTGGGGAGGAGACTGCCCATGTTCTGTGGAAATGAACGGGGAGCAGCAGCTGGATGCAGGTATTGGTTTTGCTGAAGAGAATTCCTTTTTCATAGTGCAGGATTCTCTTACTTACCTGTGTTGTCCAACTTGTCTTTCTGCCACTGAACGGGAAGCTCTTTGAAGATGTGAGTTCTTTCTCTGTCCCTAGCAGAGAACCTGGCACTAGGGGGTACTCATAATGTTTGCTGAAAAGGCAAGTAACGTTTTTGAACAGAGATCTTTAAAAAATTTAATTTTGATAGTTATTTTGAATGATTTTGAAATAATTACAGATTCATGAGAAGTTGCAAAGATGGTACTAACAGGTCCTTGTGTACCTCTCACCCATTTCTACCATTAGTTACATCTCCTTAAGTGTAGAACAATATAAAAGCCAGGAAATTGACCTATGTACAAAGTATATGTAGTTCTCTGTCATTTTATCACATGTAGCTTCCCCTAACTATGACCTCAGTCAAGATACAGAACTGTTCCATTACCACAAAGAGTTCTTCTCTACTACACCCGTCATCCACTCCCTGCTTTCCCCCAACTTTCTCTTGCCCCAGGCACCTTGTTAGTCTCCTCTCCATCTCTGTGTCATTTCAAGAATGTTATATAAATAGGATTACATAGTATGTGGCTTTTTGAGATTTGCTTTTTTCACTCAAGATAATGCCCTTGAGAGCTATCCAAATTCATGCATGTTATCAGTAGTTCCCTTTTATTGCTCAGTAATATTCCATGGGTGTACTACAGTTTGATTAACTATTCACCTACTGTAGTACATTTTCGTTGCTTCCGGTTTTTAGCTATTACAAATAGAGCTGCTGTGAGCAATCATGTACATTAAGATTTTATTTTTCTGGGGTAAATGCCCACGAGCACAGTTACTGGATTATATGTTTAATAATGAAACAGCCCAACTGCTTTCCAGAGAGGCTGTACATTCTTACCAGCAATGGATTAGAGATCTGGTTTCTTCACATCCTCTCTGCCATTTGGTTTTCAATTCATTTTGATTTGTATATAGTGTTGTTGAATGTTATCTTTTTCTATGGCTGTTTAGTGGTTGCCCTAGGTATAACACAATCTATACATAACTTAGCATACTTTGCTGGTGTCATCATTTTATTAATTTGAGCCAGGTGTGGAAACTTTACCTCTACAGATTTTGAGAACCACATCAGACACTTAAAATTTTGCCTCAACTGTCGAACATAAAGTCAGAAGGAGGAGGAAAATGTATTATATTTTCCAATATTTGTACTCTTCAAATTGTCCCTTCCTGATTTCTTCCTTCCTGATTTTCTAAGATTCCTTCTGTCATTCCATTTCTATTTATGGAATTTTTTTTTTTTAGCCATTTTTTTTTTTTTTTTTTTTAGGGTTGATCTGCTAGTGATAAAATATTTTACCTTCCTCTGACAGTGCCTTAATTTACCTATTTATTATTGAAGGATATTTTTGCTGGAAATGGAATTCTGGGTAGAAAATTCTTTTCTCTCATCTCTTGAGAAGTCCTGTGCTTTCTGGCCTCCATGGTTTCGGATGAGAAATCTGCTGTCATTGGAACCCCCTCTCCTCCAGTCACCCTAAGAGAGGTGTAGTTTCTCTTGCTGCTGTTAAGATTTTTTTTTCTTTGTCTTTAGTTTTCAGAAGTTTGACTTTTGGTGTATCTTTGCACATATTTCCTTGGGTTTATCTTGTTTGGAGTTTTCTTAGTTTCTTGAAATTATGGTTTTTGCCAAAATTGGAAAAATTTCACCTGTTATTTCTTCAAATACTTTTTCAGCCCTGTTCTCATTTTCTTTTTCTGGGATTCTGCTGGCACTAGGGTTGGATCTTATATTGCTATTCCATACTCTTTTCATTTTTTTCTTTTCTCTGTCTTTAATTTTAGTCATTCTTACCTCTGTCCTTCTTATTCTGCTAAGGGGCTTACTATGGAGTTTCCTTGTGGTTATTGTGTTTTCAAAAACAAAATTTCTATTTTGAGCTGAAGAGGGATGAGGAATGGGAATAGCCCCAACTTAAGCCACAACCCGGCTCCTCTAACCAGGCCTAGGAGCTTGTCTTGCGTAGTTAACCTTTCAGTTTGTCGTGTGCCATCAGCTAATTTTGCAACTTTGAAATAGTTGACTTTCATCATTTTTAGCCAGTGATTTGCTACTTTTCTGGGAGACTGGGTTCACTGAAGTACTTACTCTGCCATTTAGGAAGTTGATCAGTGTTTTGTTTTAAATGTTATTGTTAATGCATGGATATAAAGTGCATGCATGTGTGTGCACACACATGTACACACACACGCACACACACACGCACGTATGTGATGAGTTTGATTCCATTGGTGTCATCCTTCGTTTGATGATCAGACTGCCCTGTTCTAGAGCAGTGAGTGATCTTTCAGATTGGTTCCTGTGTTCTTTTGGTGTGATGTCATGTGTCTTTGATAGTTCAGTCCTTGCTTTCTAGTGTAGTAAGGGTCCCAGGTAACTCTTGCACATTTTTGCCCCAAACTTAACAATCTACCATTTCTCAGGAAAACTGTGTTTTTTATTTTTGGACAGTGGATATAATATTTAGAGACCATAGTCTGGGTGCTGGGGTGCTCATTGATACTAGGTTGTCATTTCTTATAAGGCCTTTTCCATAGACATAGCTAGAAACTACACGTCTTTTGAAGAGAAAGGAATCAGATGGCTTCATTTTATAGTCACTGTTTTAATTTAAAGTTGCAGGGCTTTTACTTCTTTGATTTTATGTTGTGTCTCTTTTTTTTTTGGAATTGTGTTGTTTCATAATGATGTTAACATCATCACTTATTTACCCTGTAATATTTCTGTAATTTTTTCAATAATACCAACATTCCAAGTATAACAGATAACAGTGTGAGGTTTAAAATTTCTTTATGGTTTTTGCCTTAAAATATATTCCACTGGGGTTTGCAGTCAGACATTTTTTTTTTTTTTTAAGCTTTATTTATTTATTTATTTGACAGACAGAGATTACAAGAAGACAGAGAGGCAGGCAGAGAGAGGAGGAAGCAGACTCCCTGAGCAGAGAGCCCCATGAAGGGCTCGATCCCAGGACTCCGGGATCATGACTTGAGCCAAAGGCAGAGGCTTTAACCCACTGAGCCACCCAGGCGCCCCAAGATACTGTATTTTAATATGACATAAAGTAATCCTGTTTTCCTTGAGGTTATGTCACCAACAATTAGGTATTTTTGTTTCAGTTCATTTTTAGTTGGATTTTTTTCTTTTGATTTAAATATGTTTCTAAAATTTTATAAAGTATCTACATAGTGATGAAGTTAAAATTATGTATAACACCATTCCCATTTTCAATCTGATACTGTTCACCCTTTTTATTTTTCCCTATATATACAATTGGTTTTTATTATTTGACTCTTCTGTTGTTCATTTAAAAATTATAAACATGTATATGTGTGAGTATACATATATACATATATATGTATATACATAACATATATTCATATTCATATTCATATTTCTTAGATACTAGAGATTGTCCCTCAGCCGTATGTAGTAATCTTTCTCCCCTTTTTACAGCTATATGGATATATATACCATACTTTATTCAGCCACTTCCTTACTGATGGACATTTGGGTTGTTTCCAATCTTGGTATTACAAATAGTGCTGCAATGAATAGCTTTGTACATATGTCTTTTTGTATTTTTGCCAGCATATCTTTGGGATAGAGTCCTAGAAGTGGGATTGCTGATCAAAAGGTAAATACATATGTATTTTGCTAGATATTGCCAAGTTCTCTTTCACCAGGTTTGTGTCATTGTGCTTTACCTGCTTAAGCACAGCCTTACCATAGAGTATGTTGTCAAACTTTGGGATTTTATTTCCAATCTGATACCTTAGTGCTGTCCAATTTACATTTCTTTTCTTTTCTTTCTTTTTTTTTTTTTAAAGACTTTATTTGACAGAGAGACAGTGAGAGAGGGAATATAAGCAGGGGAGTGGGAGAGAGAGAAGCAGGCTTCCCACTGAGCAGGGCAGTGCGGGGCGGGGGACGTTTGATCCTAGGACCCTGGGATCACCACCTGAGCCCAAGGGAAGGCAGACACTTAGGACTGAGTCACCCAGATGGCCCTCTAATTTACATTTCTTTTAAAATGAGTAAATTTCCACATGTTTCCATATGTTTAAGAATGATTTGCATTTCTTTTTGATAAATTCTCTCTTCATGTATTTTGGTCATTTTTCTACCAGATTATTAGTTCGTTTCTTCTTGGCTTATTAGTAGATTTTAATTTATGAGGGTTTAGTTCTATAATTCATTATTTATAATGTTGCTGTTGATCTTTTATTTGTAAGTTAGCATGCTGTTTGAGGGAGAAGGTTCCTCCTAGCTAAGGACCATGAGTGTTCAGACTTATTATGGTTTGGTAATGAAAATTGACTTTCTACTAATCCATACTTCCAGGATGCTCCCAATTTAGTCTTTTTTGGCTGGTTACATTTCTGGTGAAAAATTTGAAAAACAATTAAAAACAAATGGAAAATAATATAACAAACACACATGGATAAAAATGAATGGAAAACAATATAACAAACACTGGTGTTACCTACGGTGAAGAATTAATGTTATCATTGTCCAATATTTGTTCCCATTTTTTTCATCCTGTAAAATATCCTTAATACAGAGTCTGCCATTTTAACCATTTTGAAGTGTACAGTTCAGAGCATGAAGTACGTTCACATTGTTGTACAACCATCACTACGGGGATCTCCGGCACTTTTTCATCCTCCCAGTCTGAAGCTCTGGACCTGTTACACAGCAGTAACTCCCCATCTCCCTTTCTCAGGCCTTGGGAGCCCCCGTTCTCTTTTCTGTCTCTCTGGGTGTGGCTGCTGTAGCCCTTGCATGGAAGTGGAATCATACAGGATCTGTCCTTTTGCAAGTGGCTTACTTAGCGTCGTGTCCATGTTCATCTGTGTTGTCATGTGTGCCAAGATTTCCTTCCTTTTTAAGGCTGAGTAATGTTCCATTTTATGTATGTACCACCTTTTATTTATCCATTTATCTATTTATGGATACTTAGGTAGCTTCTACCTTTTGGCGCCTATGACTGTTACTGCTACGAACCTTTGTGTATAAACATCTGAGTCCCTGCTTTCAATTCTTTGTGGTAGGTACCCAGAAGTGGAATTGCTGGGTCATAGGGTTATTGTACTTTTAATTGTTCGAGAAACCACCATATAGTTTTCTACAGTGGCCGCACCATTTTCCATTCCCAGACCAGCAGTGCACAGATTCCAGTTTTTCACATCCTTGTCAACACTTGTTTTTTGCTTTTTCGGATAATGGTCGTTCTAGGGGGTTTGAGGTGTGTCTCATTGTGGCTCTGATTTGCATTTACCTTATAATGTTAAACATGTTTTCATGTGTTGTTCCCCCCCCCTTCTTTTTGAAAGAAAAATTTCAGCCTCTTTTCCCTTCTAATCCTGTTTTCTCCTCTCATCACCAAAGGTAGCACTGTTGGAAGTCGATGTATAGTCTTCCCATCTTTGTTTTTTATACTCTTATTAATATGCATGCATTTATAAAGAGATACTGTGAAGTTTCCTTTGAAGTCTAAACTGTATCTTGTGCTTTTCATTCTGCACCTGCTGTTTTTATTCGATGTGGGGTTTTATTTGAGATTTATCTATGTCAAAACTAGTTCATTCATTTCATCTGCTATACAGTACTACTCGCTGTAGAAGAACTGCCGTAATCTGTCTCTTCTCCTACTGATTGCTTTTGTCTGGTGCTGTTCCACACAGTGCTGTGGTGAGCGTCTTGTACTTGCCTCCTTGTGTTTGTCTGAAGCTCAGGTTCCCCTAGGGTGCACTCATTCAGCCCCTATTCATTGTGAACTCTAGTGGCAGGCGTTGTTTTGGGCAGTGGGGATACATCAGGAAACAAAACCCTGCTCTTAGAGAATTTATGTAAATTGGGATTATTGGATTCTGGAATATTTGAATCTTTGCCTACTCAACAAAAAATTTATTGAGTGTGCTGTGACAGAGATATAGGAGCGACCAACACAAAGTCCTGTCTGAAATAACAGAGTTTATTTTCTAATGGGGAGGATAAAAAGATGTATGGTGCACTGTCAAGTAGAAATGAATGCCTTTAAGATAATGAAACTAGAGTCTGGGTTTTCTGCATTAGATAAGTACTGATGGAAGGCCTTTCTGGAGAGAGGATGTTCGAGGAGAGGCTTGAATGAAATGAAGCTGGGAATGACACTGGGGAATGAGTCTTTGAGCTGAGGAAATGAACGCAGAGGAGACTTTGAGGATTGAACATGATTAGAGAATAGAAAGAATCCCAGGGTCACTTGAGTGCAGGGAGCAAAGAGGCTGGTTGGGGATGAAGTGGCAAGGAAGGTAGCCAGAGGTCAGACCATGTGGGGCCTTTGCACTCTCCCAAAGAGTTCAGATTTTTTTATAATTGGGATTAAAAGGTAAAATATATAGTGGTTAGGTCTTGGGCTAGAGAAAGAGAGCAATAGAAATGATGGGAAGTGGTTAGATTTGGGATATATTTTAAAGGTGGTACCTATAGAATTTTCTGATGGTTTTGATGTAAGATGTGAAAGAAAAGTTGGAAAGCAAGGATAACTCGACATTTTTGGGCTGAGCCAAAATACAGATTGGTGATGTCTTTTACTCATTTGGAGAGTACTAAGGAAGAATCAAGTTGAAAATTCAAGTTTGAAATGCCTATTAGGTATGTCAAGTAGTTGGCATTAGATATTAAATGGTAGTCCAGAGTGACTGTAATCGTTACACTCTCGCCAGCTTTATATAATGCGTTTGAGTGAGCTCCTGATGGATTCCAGCAGGAGACAACATGTAACACTTCCATGCTGTTGGGATTCATCGATAATCAATGCAGTATGGGATCCCGCCATTTAAAAAGTGCACGTGAATATTTTGTGTGTGAAATCAATTAACTTGTTGTGAAGTAAATTGTGTAAGTTAGGGTTACTAAGTTTATGTTTTTATACCTTGAGTTTTCTTTAATTGGGGCTCATTTGTTTCCTTTTGTTTTGATTTAAATTCCAGATGCTGGATCTGGTGTGGAAGAAGTGGAATTAAGCTGGGAAGATTATCTAGAAGAGACCGGGTCCACTGCAGTTCCCTATGGATCCTTTAAACATGTAAGCAGTGATTGTATTTGTTTTACTGACTGTATCCCATTCCTTTGTCCCACGGTACCATTATTAGAGATTTTAGAGTTATTTTACGTTGGAGCACTTGAAAGGATTTGAGTGCTTTTTCCTCCTCCTGCCCCCTTCATTAAGAAAACTGGACATATTTTATTTCTTTTAATATGTTGTTTTTAAGTAATGTCTACACTCAAACTTGGGGCTTGAATTTACAATCCGGAGATCAAGAGTCTCATGCTCTACTGACTGAGCCAGCTAGGCCTCCCTGGACATATTCTAAAATCTTTTTTTCGGTTTTGTGTGTCTTCTGCCACTCAGTGCAGAACTTGTCTATTTTTTTTTAAAGATTTTATTTATTTATTTGACAGAAAGAAATCACAAGTAGGCAGAAAGGCAGGCAGAGAGAGAAGAAGGGAAGCAGTCACCCTCTTAGCAGAGAGCCTGATGCGGAGCTCAATCCCAGGACCCTGGGATCATGACCTGAGCCGATGGCAGAGGCTTAACCCACTGAGCCACCCAGGCACCCCATGGACTTGTCTTTTTGACTAGTCAAGAATATTGCGTTATTTTTGTCAAAAATTAATATTTTATTTGTAATTGAAGAACCTCTATAATTGAAGAAAATGGTTTATTGTCTTGCACTTCTTTTTTAAAAGATTTTATTTATTTATTTGACAGAGATCACAAGCAGGCAGAGAGGCAGGCAGAGTTGGGGGGGAAGCAGGCTCCCTGCCAAGCAGAGAGCCTGATGCGGGGCTTGATCCCAGGACCCTGAGACCATGACCTAAGCTGAAGGCAGAGGCTTTAACCCACTGAACCACCCAGGGACCCCTCTTGCACTTTGTTTTATGACCACTGGCTTGCATATTGGGATTAATTTCAGTAACATTATTGCTCTCTCTCATGTTGAGCAGAAACCTGAGTAGTGTCATATAGTGGGTCAGATTAGTGGCTGTTGCAGCACAGTTTCGTGCCATAATAGCCCAGTTAAATTGTTAGTCCATTGGCAACGTATTTGCCCTGTGTGATGCCTGAAGAAGGTAAGAAAATACTCCAAATTTTTTTAATAGTTTATATTGAGATCTAGTTTTTTAACCTGTTCACTTACACTCCCTCTTAAAATATAGAATTCTTGATTCTGTTGATTTCATGTTTGTCTCAGTCTGTTTGGGCTGCCATCACACAATACTGTAGACTGGGTGGCTTAAACAACAGAAGTGTATTTTCTCACAGTTCTGGAGACTGGCAGTCTGAGATCAGGGTGCCATTATGATTAGGTTCTGGTGAGAACTCATTTCCTGGTTTGCTGGCAGCCACCTCACCGTGTCCTTAGATGGCAGAGAGTGAGAGAGCAGCCCCTCTGGTGTCTCTTCATATAGGGACATTGATCTTACCGGATCAGGTCTCCACTCCTAGGCCTCTTTTCCCCTTTCCCACCTTCATAAAGGTGCTGTCTTCAAATGTAGTCACATTGGGAGTTGGGATTTGAAATATGGATTTTGGGGAGACATAACTCAGTCCAAAGCAGTGTTCAACAGGGCGGAGTTCCTTTGTTCTGGGGTTTGGGAAGGCAACAATGCCCACTCGGAGTTGTTTGACTTTGGGAAGTTGAACCATATTCTTGAAAGTGTTTTTATGGGGCACCTGGTTGGCTCAGTGGGTTAAAGCCTCTGCCTTCGGCTCAGGTCATGATCCCAGGGTTCTGGGATCGAGCCCCGCATCGGGCTCTCTGCTCTGCAGGGAGCCTGCTTCCTCCTTTCTCTCTCTCTCTGCCTGCTTCTCTGCCTACTTGTGATCTCTGTCTGTCAAATAAATAAAGTCTTAAAAAAAAAAAAAAAGAAAGTGTTTTTATAAGCTGAAGAGTCCTGCTATTTTCAGTTTGTTTTGTAAAAACTCAGTCATGATATTTTCCTTTCTATTTTTAAAAAATTTTTTTTAAGATTTTATTTATTTGACAGACAGAGATCAAAAATAGGCAGAGAGAGAGGAGGAAGCAGGCTCTCTGTTGAGCAGAGAGCCCGATGCGGGGCATGATCCCAGGACTCTGGGATCATGACCTGAACTGAAGGCAGAGGCTTTAACCCACTGAGCCACCCAGGTGCCCCTTTCCTTTCTATTTTTTAGTTCATTTATGTCTTTCTAAAATTGAAGTGGTGAGATTTATGTATTTTAAGTAAAGATTTCATTTTATATTGACTAATCTCATAATCAATTTCAATATTTTTTTAACATGGAAAGCCTATTTGTGATCATGTAATATTTTTGAATTCTTGTTTTAAATGTTATTACTAATCTGATATGTATTTATACAAGCTTATTTATTTATACTAAAATGAAAATGGGGGTGCCTGAGTGGCTCAGTTGGTTAAGCGACTGCCTTTGGCTCAGGTCATGATTCTGGAGTCCCAGGATCGAGTCCCACATTGGACTCCCTGCTCAGCAGGGAGTCTGCTTCTCCCGCTGACCTCTCTCCTCTCATGCTTTCTTTCTCTCATTCTCTCTCTCTCTCTCAAATAAATAAAATCTTTAAAAAAAAAAAAAAAGTGAAAATGGAGGACAAACTTTCTGACCAAAATTCTGGGTCTTAAAAATGGTTCCACCTCTCCTCTTTGACAAAGCAACAAGGAGAATGAAAAATAGATGTGTCCTCTTTCATCGTCAAATACAGAAAATATTTAAGCTTGAATCAGTGTATTGTGAAGGGCTGCCAGGTACAATGAAAATCAAGCACTGGTATAGGAAGATGCTGGAGAAGCGGTGCTGGTGGATAGCTGATCATAGGCAAAGCTGGTAGAACTCAGATCAATCTCCAGAACAATGGAGATGGATGTTTAAAACGCTGGCAAGAGTTCTACAGGACCCAGTTTGGAATAAAGGAGGGTGGGAAGATAGGGCTGCAGAAGAAATTAGAGGCCAAACCACATTTGCAAGGAGGATGCATCTAAGATAGTAAAACAGTTTTCCTTATGGTACATGTATGGTACATGGAGGAAGCAGTACCAGTTTTGGAAAAGGCACTGAGCTTTATCTGGGTCTTCTGGAACAAAACCTTTAAGCTGCTAGGGGAGGGGATGCAAACCCTGTTAACCCCAGGATGCAGGTGAAATCCATTGCATCCTGGAGATAGGACAGAAGAAGTAAAAGCCTTTGTTCCTGGAAGGAGGGTAGGAATACAAGCTGGAGCAATCGAGGCCCCCTACAGTTCCTATTCCTTTTTTTTTTTTTTTAGGATTTTATTTATTTATTTGACAGAGAGATCACAAGTAGGCAGAGAGGCAGGCAGAGAGAGGGTGAGAAGCAGGATCCCTGCTGAGCGGAGAGCCTGATGTGGGGCTCGATCCCCGGACCCTGGAATCATGACCTGAGCTGAAGGCAGAGGCTTTAATCCAGTGAGCCACCCAGGCGCCCTGAAGTTCCTATTCCTAAGACTCAGGACACAGAACCTGACTGAGACTGAGGCTCAATCTCAGAGAATGTGCTTTCCTGCTTGTCTTCAACTATGAAGTGAGGAAATACTGGGTAACAAAGGTCTATTTGTAGGAGACAGACAAGAGTGTAGAGAGAAGTGATCTCTGAGATGCAGTTACACAGAGAAGACCTATGTCTGAGAGTGGAGCGGCAAATATTGAGGGGGGGGAAAGCCACCTGGCAAATGAGCCTATACCTTCAATAAAAAATGCTGATGTACCTTGGAGACTATAGTGTACTGTGAGTAACTAAACAACAACAAAACCCAAACCCCGTTCCACTCCTTAACTACATTGACTTAACCTTCTCCCTCAAATTTAAGGCCTAAAAAGAAACATGCCCATTTTCAGGCATGAATGTTATTTGCCTCAATCTCAATTATTCTACGTATGATGTCTGGCTTTTAACCAAAAATTATGGGACACATGAAGAAGCAAGAGAAAAACAGCAAACTGTCAAGAGACAAAGCATTCAACAGAACCAGACTCATAACGTCCAGATGTTGGAACTATCAGATAGTTGTTTTTGTTTTTGTTTTTGTTTAAGATTTTATTTATTTATTTGACAGAGATCACAAGTCGGCAGAGAGGCAGGCAGAGAGAGAGGGGAAAGTAGGCTCCCTGCCGAGTGGAGAGCCCTGTGCAGGGCTCGATCCCAGGACCCTGGGATCATGGCCCAGGCTGAAGGCAGAGGCTCAACCCAATGAGCCGCCCAGGCACCCCTATCAGAGAGTTTTAAATAACTATGAGTAATAGGTTAAAGGCTATAGTGGAATAGATGGACAACATGTGTGAATAGAAAAGGACTTTCAGTAGAGATGGACACTATTAGAGTCAAGTGGGAATCTAAGAAATGAAAAACATAATAAGAGATGTTGAATGCCTGTGACAGGCTTATTGCAGACTTGTAGACCTCACAAATTAGGAATCAGTATACTTGAAGATAAGTCAATATAAATTGCCCAGACTTGAAATATAAAGAGAGGAAAGGTGGAAAAAGTCCAGACCAGAGCATCCAGTGCTGTAGACAGTATAAAAAAAAGCTTAATGCTTGTGTAATTGGAATCTCAGGAAACAAGAAAGTGAGGAAAATATATTTGAAGAGCATAATTGACCCCATAAGCAGAATAAAGGAGAAAAATCACATTATAACTCACTATATAGAGAAAAATATTTGATAAAATTCCACATGCACTCATGATACAAAGAAAACTCTTAGTAAACTATAGATGGGAATATCTTTAATTTGTTGAAGGATATCTATAAAAAAATCTATAGCAAACTTTATTAATAGTAATATGATGCATACCTTCTTTTAAATACAGAACAAGATGAAGGTGTTGTCTAATATGACTTCTGTTTGATTTTGTGTTAGAGGTTCTGACTAGTACAAAAAGAAGAACTATTAAAATGTATAAAAATTGGGAAGAAAGGAAAAAATGTCATTATTTACAGATATAAAATTAATGACCAACTTTAGCAAGATTGTTAGAAACAAGGTAGCATAAAAAATCTATTATGTTTCTAGGGTCACCTGGGTGGCTCAGTTTGTTGAGTGTCCGACTCTTGATTTCAGCTCAGATCATGATCTCAGGGTTGTGAGATCAAGCCCCATGTTGGACTCCTCACTGGTGTGGAGCCTGCTTAAGATTCTCTCCCTCTCCCTCTCTCATATATGTATATGTATGTATGTATGTGTATATATACACACACGTATATGCATATATATATATATATATATATATATATATACCCATTGTATATCTATTATATTTCTGTATACTGGGGACAAAGAAAAGTGGAAACTGAAAGATGTGATTTACAATAGCATAAAAACATTAAATGGCCAGGAATAAATGTAACAAAAATTTGTAAAGTAACTTCAAGTCATAAAATGAAGGAATATACGTTGTTTATGAAATGGTAGATTCACTAATATAAAGATGTCAGTTCTCCCCAAATAGATCGTAGATACACTGCAACCCATGTCAAATACCAAAAAAATTTAGGTAGACATTGACAATCTGATTCTTTTTTCTTTAAGATTTTATTTGAGAGAGAGAGAGAGAGCATGAGAGTGTGAACACAAGTGGGGAGGGAGCAGAGGGAGAGGGTGAAGCAGACTCCCTCTGAGCCAGGAGCCCAGTGCAGGTCTTGATCCCAGGACCCTGGGATCATGACCTTAGCTGAAGGCAGACGTTCAACTGACTGAGCCACTCAGGAGCTCCTGTTTTCTGTTTCTGTCATTTTTCTCTGTATTTATTAATTGGTCTTTTATTACTTTAAGAATCTATCCCTTTATTGTTAATTATTTTTTACAGTATGGACTCATGGGTATTGTTTAAATCTATGGGTTATAACCCATTACTTTTACTATTTTATTGCTCACATTGTCCCTAATATGAACATTGGGAGATCTTTCTGGTTGGCTCCCATGTCCTTTCTAAATGCCCCCATCACTTTTGGAGCATTTCCTTACTTTCTGGCATCACAAGATATTCTAGGCACTTCATGTGTTTTTTCTGCTCCGGAAGTAGAATCATTCATTTCTCCATGGAGCCCGTGTTCTTTTTCATTGGAGGATGGCATTTATAAATGAAGAATTTGTACACTAAGTTTGCTTTTTGCTGATGAGTATCATTACTTAGAGTCCCTGTCAATTCACAGATCTAGGAAATGTATTAGCACCCACATATGTGCACATCTGTGTACTATTCTCTGTCTGTCATTTTGACCTCATTCAGATGCTCCCGATTCCAGCTAAGCACCACCAGGATTGTGCTGATCTGCTCTCTCCTTATTTTTACTTCTTTCTCCCACAGTGAGAAATGTGGCTCTCATTTCCCACAATATATGTATGTATTTAATCTTTGTATACACATGAAATAGTTCAGAATTGCTCACCTTTGCCTTTGTGACCATATAATTTATCATCTGAATTAGGACACTTTGAGAGAGAAACAGGGCATTATTAATTATTATTCAAGGATAACAGGTATAAACATAGACTGTTTCAGGGAAGCTGGGAGGTGTGGCCCCTACATATGGTATATATTATACTAATATATTATCATTATAGCTGTTTTTGTCCTTCCCCTTTTTTAGCCTCATAAATTTTTCTGAAGGATGGAGAAATCACTCTTGAAAACATAATGTGTTGAAGGTTACTAAAATGGTGAACATTCAGCGATTTATGTACTGAATAGAAAACATTTTCTATAATCATAGTAGGCTGCTTTGGTGAAAATACTGAGTTCTATTAAAATTCCTTCGGCGTCGGCAGGAACAGAACAGTGCGCTGTTCTCTGTTCTGTTTGGATCACTGCTGTGAGTTAGAATTGGAGTTTTCTCAGGTTTCCCTTGAGAAGGTTTTATTTCATTTAGTGTTTCATAATTGTAAGTTTTAAAAAAGAATTTTGGCTAAAGAAATACTCATTTGAGGTACCTATCTGGTGGTTAATAACATTTCCCTGTTCAGGTGGACACACGTTTGCAAAATGGATTTGCTCCTGGGATGAAACTAGAGGTGGCTGTGAAGACAGACCCTGAAACCTACTGGGTTGCCACCATCATCACCACCTGTGAGCAGCTGCTGCTTCTCCGCTATGATGGCTACGGGGAGGACCGGAGGGCCGACTTCTGGTGTGACATCAGAAAGGCCGACCTCTACCCCCTTGGGTGGTGTGAGCAGAATAAGAAGACCCTTGAAGCCCCAGAAGGTAATCAAATACTTGCTCGCAAGACATGGTATGGTACTGCTGTGTGCACAACCTTGAGGTTTTCGATCTTCCGCATGTGTTTTTCTAACTGCCTGGGGTTAGCATTTTGAGTGAAAATATTGATAAGGAATAATGCACATTTCCCTATCTTTAAAAATTATTTTGGAGGCTTCGTAAAGCCTTGGTTTTTCATGATACTCCTAGGAAGCATCAGTTGTATGTCATCCTGTAAAACTGTGAGGCTCTTTGAGTTTGGGACTTGTAGGTCTGTTTGTCTTGAAGTAGTTAGGCCAGATTGCTGTGCTGTTGATTCTCTTCTGATTTTATTTTCCTGCCTCTTCTCACCCCTCAGTGATCTGGGACCTGTGAGTTCTTAAAATGAGTCACCTGAAGTTCCCTTCCAGGAAAGACCTTTACTGGGAGTAGAATCCAAATTGAGCGGGACAGAGACAATAGGACAGGAGGAGGAGGAAGGTCATGTAAAGATGGAGAAAGGGAAAGAAGGCTTCAGATCTTACCAGATCTTACATGTTTTTCTTCCAGCTACTTATTTTGATGTAATTTCAGCTTTACAGATAAGTTGCAAAAATAGTAGAGAAAATTCTTAGAGACTTTTTGCCATTTTCCCCTAAATGTTGATGTTTTACCAAGTTTATGTTCTCCATCCCTCTGCCTCTCATATACACACGCGTGTGTGATTTTTCAATGAACCATTTGAGAGTCAGTTGTAGGCACGATGCCCTTTTATTCCTACCTTCGTGTACTAATAAGGACATTCATTAGCATAATAAAATAACAAAATAAGGAAATTAACTTTGGTATAACACTGTAATTTAATCTGTAGATCTTATTTAGTTTTTACCCATAATGTTTTTATAGTAAAAGAAAATCCCAGATCATATGTCGCATTCAGTTGTCATATCTCGTAAGATTCCTTTAATTTGGAATAGTTTCTTAGTTTTTGTCTTCCATGACTTTGACGTTTTTTAAAGTTAATGGGCCAATTTTCTCAATAATACTGGTTATGCCTTGTTTCTTTTCCTGGTCCAGGATTCAGTCCAGGATAATACATTGTATTTCATTGTCATGTCTTTTTAGTTTCCCTAAACTTTCTTTGTCTTTCTTGGTGTTTTTGATATAAGGTGGAATAAAAAAATTTGATATAAGGTGGAATAAAATTACTTTTATATCCCTAAATAAGTATCTTATAGGAAGATACTTTGAGATAATGTAAATATCTCATCACTCTTCAAACTTTTATCCACTATTTTTAGCACTGATTTATCATTTTTATCTGAAACAACTATTATTCTAATGTTTACTAAATAGTGTTTTCTAATTCTGCCTACATAACATAATAGGCTTTCTACAAGAGAAAGAGCTTTCCTTTTCCTCCATTTACATACATACAATTGTGTATGTGTGTGAGGGTAGACTCATGATTCTTACTTTACTCAGTGGGTTATAATCCCTTACTGTCATTATTTATTTTGAATTTGGCAAGTGGCCACCCCTTTAAGCTGGCTGATGCGTCCTTTGTTATGTTCCCATCATTTTTTGAGTAGTTCCTTATGTTTTAGCTCAAGAAACTCTTCCCTGAAAACAGCCATTTCTTCAAGAAGTCCTGGCTTTTTTGGTGAAGAATGGTATTTTGAAATGAAGATTTAGGTGTTAGGGTCCTTGGGGGTTTGTGGGCTTCTTAGAAGCCTTTTTTCTCTTTAAAGATTTATTTATTTATTTATTTTGAGAGAGAGAGAACTGGGGGTTGGATGGGAAAGGGAGAAAAAACCCCAAGCTGAGCCCATAGCCTCATGTGGGGCACGATCCCAGGACCTTGAGATCAGGACCTGAGCTAAAACCAAGTGTTGGAGGCTTAACCGACTGAGCCACCCAGTAGCCCCTGGCTGCCATATTTTAAGTGCTTTGTGAAAAAACGTTTTAAGAGGAAGCTCTAGAGACATGAAGCTACTGGCCTACCATCTCATCATGAGAGTCTAGGAAAATGCATGCATCTAATTTAAATGATTTTAGTTGGATACAAGGTTATTATAATGAAAGAGTGAGTGGGAGAGTGTGGAGTAAAATCGTTCCAGAGAAACATAACCACAAAGGAGTTGAACATTGTGTCACCAAAAAAATTTCAAAGAACCAACTAAGAGAAAGTAGTAACAATGATAGAAACAGTGAGAAAAAGTATAAATAAAATTTATAAAAATTCAGAAATGAGATGGAAAAAAGGGAGATTTGAAAAGAGAAAAAGTAGGAATTAGACAAGAACTAGAAATAAAAAAATACTGGAAATGAAGACTAAGTTAATGTGAACTCAGGAACAAACCTACCATGGATAATAGCTGAAGAGAAATGGAGGATGAAAAGGAAGAAAAATTTTAAAATAAAAAAGAAATGAGGAAAGAAAAAAGGCTCGGGGTAGAGTCCTTGAAGAAAACCACCACAGTGAAACAATAAAGTACTATGAACTTTCATTCAAGAAAACTTGACTAAAATACATATAAAAAGGGCTCACTTGCGCACAGGAAAATCGAGAACAGCTGTATCAAGGTGTGTTCAAGTGACACTTGAACAGGTAATTTTTAAGATTTTATTTATTTACTTATTTATTAGAGAGAATGAGCAGGAGGGACGGGCAGAGGGAGAAGCAGGCTCCCCACTGAGCAGGGAGCCCGATGTCATATTCGATCCCAGGACCCTGAGATCATGACCTGAGCTGAATTGAAGGTAGACGCTTAACTGACTGAGCCACTGAGGTGCCCCTGACACTTGAACTTTAAAGTAAAATAAAATCCCTTCGTTATTCAGGCAAAAGTCCCAAATTTCTTGAAAAGGAGGGGAAACAAGATTGTTATCAGACAAACAATAGTACTTTGTGATAAAAGATATTAGGGTAACATAGTCAAGAAATTCAGTAAAAGAGCCTATGAGATACAGGTTTTACGTCTGGCCACACTGAACTTCAGGTATAAAGGCTATAAACCTACTCTTAGGAAGATGTGAAGATTCAGGAACAGTGTTCCTGTGAACCCTTCCTAACACATCCATTGGGGAATGAGCTTCAGAAAACCAAGTGAATGAAGAAGAAACAGTAGCATAAGAACTGTGAATGAGACATTAAATATATGTGTAGCTGTAGAACTTGGAACTAAAGGAATGTTCCAGAGGAGACAATGTAGTAGTATGTAATGGCTCCATGATCTGACAGTACAGATACAGTGTAACTGTAAACCTGTGAGGCTGCCGATGGCGGGTGGGGGAGGGCGTGTGCATTGTGGTAAACCTCACTTGCTGCCTTTTCAAAAAACCAGCTTTACTGCACAGTAGTTAAATGAATTACCTTTTATTATTTATTTTTTTAAACTAATTATCTTTTAAGTTAATTGAGAGTAAATGACAATTACATGAAATGAGATGGTAAAGAAGAGGAGAAAAAAGAGGTTTTGGCTAATGTTAGTGCTGTTTAGAGAACAAAGAAATGGAAAATAGTCCAAGAATAGAACTAAAGTGTTATATGAAGGTACTAGTATATACTAAGTATATACAGAAGAACAAAAACACAAACCTTTCTAAATGCCAAAAAATAGATTTTAAAAAACATGTATATTCAAATAAAATAGATCACATAGTGAGACCCTGCACAGACACACACACACATCAGTAACTTATATTTAACAATATGACAAAATTGAGGACATATCTTTTTTAAAAATTTTCTATTTTTTATTAATGTATAATGTATTATTAGCCCCAGGGTAAAGGTATGTGAATCGCCAGGCTTACATACTTCACAGCACTCACCGTAGCACATACCTTCCCCAGTGTCCATAACCCAACCACCCTCTCCCTACCCTGATCCCCAGCAACCCTCAGTTTGTTTTATGAGATTAAGAGTCTCTTGTCTCTTGTCTCCCTCCTGATCCCATCTTGTTTCATTTTTTCCTTCGAGGGCATACCTTTTGATAACATCCGTAAACATTAATGGGCTTAGTCTTCTATTAAAAGTAAAAATATAGTTCAGGTTCACTCAGAAAATAAAACGCACTTTTAAAAATTTAATTTAATTTAATTTATTTATTTGAGAGAGAGGGAGAGAAGAGTGAGGGACAGAAGGAGAGGAAGGCTTCCCACTGAGCTGGTAGCCACATGCAGGGCTCGACCCCAGGACCCCAGGATCATGACTTGAACCAAAGGCAGACACTTAACCAGCTGAGCCACCCAGGCACCCCTGCAAAACCCACTCATGTGCTGTACAGGAGACCCACCTAATGGAGAGATTCTGCAAGGATTAAAATACAGGGATGGACAAAGATATACAAAAATCAAATCAAATAGAAAAGAAAGTAGGAGTGTAAGTCTTGGTATTTCATAAAGATCAGAAAGCATTGTGAGATAAAAGGGAAACTTTATAATGATAAAAGCTGCAGTGCATGGTTAAAAAAAAAAAAAGGTGACCATCTACATATAGTCATGGAGTGTTCTGGTTATCTTGTTTCTTGAAAAGAGAAAAATGTATGAAGAATGGAAGAGGAAGCATATGAATGTGTATATGTGAAGTTCATTTTTTATGTTTGTTTTGTGAAGTTCATTTTTAAAAAATAAAAGGGTAAGTCTATTAAAAAGGTTTCCTGTGGGAGGAGGAGCCCCAGTGGCTCATTCAGTTAAGTGTCTGCCTTCAGCTCAGTTCATGTCAGGGTCCTGGGATCGAGTCCCTGCATTGGACTCCCTGCTCAGTGGGGAGCCGGCTTCTCCCTCTCCCTCTGCCCTTTCTCCCACTCACGCTCACATGCTCTCTCTCTCTCTCACCTGCTCTCTCAAATAAATAAATAAAATCTTTAAGGAAAAAAAAAGTTACCTGTGGGGAAGGAAGGTAGTGGAATGAAGGGGGGGCCAGGGATAGAAGCTAGGTTTTCTGAATGTACCTATTTTGTAAATTTGAATTTTGAACTATGTATTTTATATAACTATAAAACAAAATTAAATTTTAAATAAAATTTCTAAAAAATAAAAATACAAGCAGCATAGAAATGTAACTGTGTATGGAGATTATGAAGTGATCATTCAGAGAATTACTTCATTGGCTTTCAGATACAGTAATTTAAATGTACATTCCTATTAGGGGTATACCATAATCACAAAATCAAAAGTAAGCTGTTTTTGGTCATCATTGTTAGTGGCAAAATTAATGTTATTTTGAAGTAATATGCAGGTATTGTGGGATCAAGTCATAATGAAATGTATGAGAGCTAGGGCTTTTAGCAGGAAAGAAAGAAAACAGAAGTTGGATAAATGAAGTTAAGTAGAAACAATGTCTTGATGAATTTGTATTGGAAGTATCAATATGAACTCCTAATATGGTTTATGTCTTTTAAAAAAGGGAAGATACTGGGCGCCTGGGTGGCTCAGTGGGTTAAGCCGCTGCCTTCGGCTCAGGTCATGATCTCAGAGTCCTGGGATCGAGTCCCGCATCGGGCTCTCTGCTCAGCAGAGAGCCTGCTTCCCTCTCTCTCTCTCTGCCTGCCTCTCCATCTACTTGTGATTTCTCTCTGTCAAATAACTAAATAAAATCTTTAAAAAAAAAAAAAGGGGGAAGATACTATTCTAGATACTGAAAAGGTCTAGAAACACAAACAGTATAAAGAATATTAAAAAATGAGCACCCTCGGCACCCTAATTATGACCTCTAAATACCATTTTACCTGAGTAAGTTATTGCTCCTTGGAGAAGGAGCTGATTCCTGGACAGGGGCAGGTAATGTACAAGCTGAGCCTGGGACACCATTCATACCAAAAGTAGGAAAGATGTCACTAACTGTTTACTAGGGTCATGTGTCAAAAGAGATTCTTGTGGTTAAAGACAGGACAGTATAAGCATCAGTAAGACAATAGCTGCAGTGACCTGGAACATGTCATATGTGATATAACCAATAGTTTCCCAGTGAGACTTGTAAACAGAACGCTCACTGATTGCCTTTGGAAGATACTAGGGAAGCCACTGATGATTTTGAAGGCTGGTAAATACAGGGAAGGATAAAGAGAATCAAAACATATATCCTGGCTTTTTTCTGTGAACTACACCTCAGGGTAATGAACTAGTTGAAGAAGTGAAAGTTTTCTTTATAGAATATTTTCGTTAGTAAACAAAAAAAGGGATGATGGAAAAATCACCATTTTTAGTCTCTAATGAATCAGTGTATCTATGCAGTGACCATTAAAAGCTGCTAACACCACGGGGCACCTGGGTGGCTCAGTGGGTTAAAGCCTCTGCCTTCGGCTCAGGTCATGATCCCAGGGTCTTGGGATAGAGCCCCACATCGGGCTCTCTGCTCATGGGGAGCCTGCTTCCCTTCCTCTCTTTCCGCCTGCCTCTCTGCCTACTTGTGATCTCTGTCAAATAAATAAATAAATAAAATCTTAAAAAAAAAAAAAAAAAGCTGCTAACACCACAAAAGGAGACAACCAGAGTGATTGTGCTTCTTGATGGACATGGTAGAAGGTTACAACTCCACTCACGAACTGTTCTCGACAGTGCCTCCCTCCCAAAAAAGAGGTCTGAATTTGATCAAGCCTATAACCCTAAGTACTGATTTATAGAAAGTACAGAGGTTAATGGAGCAGCTGGTTACCCACGTACAGGGAGGCAACCAGTAAAAGCAGACTCAGAAGAACTCTAAACAGACAAAAGGCTCTCTCTCAACAGCAAATACGCTGCTAGAAAAAGAGAGAGAGGGTAGGGAGTTGGAGGGGGAGAAACAGCATATGGATTAAAACAGACTTGAGCAGTATATCAGCCATTTGCAGTATTATGTATCTCATTGGGATCCTGATTTGACCAAGCAAATTGGAAAAACTGTTTATCAGTCATCTGGATAAATTTAAATTTTGGACTAGATTTTTTTTGTTGAAGAATTATTAATTTTTAAAGGTATGATATTGTTGTATTTATATCAGAAGTTATTTTCTTTCAGAAATACATACTAGGGTGCCTGGGTGCCTCAGTGGTTTAAGTGTCCAGCTTGTGATTTCAGCTCGGGTCAAGGTCTCATGGGTCATGGGACTGAGCCCCATGTCACACTCTGCACAGTGGGGAGTCTGCTCGAGATTCTCTCTCTCTCTCTCTCTCTCTGCCTTTTCCCTTCTCATGTACTCTGTCTCTCAAATATATAAATAAAAATCTTTAGAAATAAATACTGAGAGGGCGCCTGGGTGGCTCAGTGGGTTAAGCCGCTGCCTTCGGCTCAGGTCATGATCTCAGGGTCCTGGGATCGAGTCCCGCATCGGGCTCTTTGCTCAGCAGGGAGCCTGCTTCCTCCTCTCTCTCTCTCTGCCTCTCTGCCTACTTGTGATCTCTCTCTGTCAAATAAATAAATTAAATCTTAAAAAAAAAATACTGAGATTAAACTGGATGAAATTATATGATACAATTATGTGATGTTAGAAGTTGGCTCTTAAATAGTTTGTGGTTGAGTGGGGCAGACTGTGTGAGGGTATAGATCATCAGGGATTGGCAAAGTACCTGTAGAGGACCAGACAGTAAATATTTTAGGCTTTACAGACCATGTGATCCTGTAACAGCTACCTAATGTTACCTTTTAGTGTAAAGCAGCCCCAGACAGTGTGTAAACAAATGGAACTGTGTTCCAATAAAACTTTAATTATAAATAGACAATAGGCCGAAGTTAGCCCCCAGGTTGTAGTTTGCCAACCACCCCTGGAAAGACTGACCATGAAGTGACAGTTGTGAAAGCTGGGGTGCCTGTCGTCATTATACTATTTTCTCTACTTTTATAAACATCTGAGGATTCCCATCATAAAAAAAAGAAAGTAGTTAATTTTTGGATAAAATTGGGCCCAGCTAGGGCACCTGGGTGGTTCAGTTGGTTAAGCATCTGCCTTCAACTCCGGTCATGATCCTAAGGTCCTGGGACGGAGTCCCGCATTGGTCTCCCTGCTCGGCGGGGAGTCTGCTTCTCCCTCTCCTCCCTGCTTGTGCTGTCACTCTCTCTCAAATAAATAAAATCTTAAAAAAAAAAAAACAAAAACTGGGGCCAACTACCTGTTGCTGTATTCTCGTTGTTTTGTGTGTACCTCCTATTAAACTAATGAGGAAGTATATCTATTGAGACGGGGATTTTTTTTAAAGCTCTGAAAGAAGTAATATGTTGGAGTCAGATATTAAAAGTACAAATGGATCTCTAAATCACTTTCAGTGGTTTAACTTCTCTGTATTTGGTTGAGTTTAGTTTCTCTGTGTTCTGTAGCTGACGTTATGAGTAATCACTCATTTATCCCCTCATCTAGGCATCAGAGATAAAGTGTCTGATTGGGATGAGTTTCTGCGGCAGACCCTGATGGGAGCGTGTAGCCCTCCTGTTCCACTTCTCGAAGGCGTGAGTATTATTGCTTGCAGAATCAGTGTGGAAAACTCTTCTCATCTTCAGTGATATTTCCTGTCCAAGGAATCTTAAAATTGGTTACTCGTTTATCACTCTAATGCAAATAAGCATTGTTACTACAGACCTAGACAATGGGTGTTGGTGGGTTTAAACTTATCCTCACAGCTTGCCAACTGGTGCCTTACTTAGTGCTTAAAATGTTCTGAATTTGTTGCTAACACATAAAAATCTAGTTTTCCAGATTCTTTTATGAAATTGGAAAATGTGGCCTCTTGGGGCTCTCTGTCATCGAGCAGGTGCTGATTTCACTTCAGGAATTTTAACTCCCACCCCAGGTGACTTGAGACTCCCTTTTGTTTTGCTCAGAAGATAGCGGACCTGTTGCATTCTTACCACCTACCTGCCTTCAACAGTCCTTTTAAATTAGTATAGCTTTTAAGCTTGTTAGTGAATATAATACAGATTTCTTGTTTTTATGAAATCCGTTTATTGGTTGTGACATTTCTAAGTTCTATTTTGTCACTTTCTGTCATACCAGTTACATTCTTTGTGGCATATGTGAAATGCAATGTATGAACATTCCAATTTCTCTACATTTTTGCCAACACTTGTTACTCTCTTTGGGTTATAGCTATGCTACTGAATATGAAGCAGTTTCTCATTTTGAGTTGCATTTTCCTAATGACAAATGATGTTGAATATATTTTTCTATACTGTTTGCCATTTGTATATCTTCTCTGGGGAAGTGTCTTTGCCCATTTTTTAAATGGGTGGTCTTTTTATTACAGAACTGTAAGAGCTCCTTATGTCTGGTAACAAGTCCAGGTCAGACACATGATTTCCAGAGTATTTCGTGGACTGTCTTTTCACTTTCTTAATGATACTGTTTGCGGCACAAAAGTTTATTTTGATGTACTCCAGTTTATCTATTTTATTGTTCTTGTTGCTTATACTTTTGGTTTCTGATTAGGCTTTGTTAATGCAAGGTTACAAAGATTTACTGCTATATTTTCTACATGTTTGATAGTTTTGACTCTTACATCTCATTCTGTGATCCGTTCACATTCCCCTTTAAAACTTGATTGACAGATACTCTCAGCTGACCTTTATATTTTATCCTCTGATTCATTTCCTTATGCTTAGCCAGGTCCTGGCACACACTAAACAAACACTGAGTAAAATTTTAATGAATGAATGAAATCTTGAACAAATGATTTAATAGATATCCAGCTCTACATTGACCTTGATTCTGCCATCCTGATTTTTAGCTGTGAATGTGTTCTTCCATTTGTTCATGTTCTTTTGCATATATACGAATATGTAAGTGTTGCAGAGCCATTCTTATTAGCGAAAAAAAAAAAGTAAGTTTGAATATTAAGAAATGGTTAAGTGAAGGCATTGGAATCAGCATTCCCTTTTATACCTTATTCTAGCTTTTTTAAAAAAAGATTATTTATTTGCGAGAGAGAGAGAGAGAGAGAGAGTGTGTGTGTGTGTGTGCATGAGTGAGGGGTAGAGGGAGAGGAAGAGGCAGACCCCTCTGAGCAGGGAACCCTGTGTGGGGTTGGATCCCAGGACTCCGGGATCTTGACCGGAGCCGAAGGCAGATGTTTAAACCGACTGAGCCACCCAGGCATCCCTATTGTAGCTTTTAATATGTATCTAGAGAGTGATAATTAAACTTTTCTATTCCATCAGCATAATCAAAACACTCTGTTGATAGGAACATTGTTGTGAAATGAGTAAAAAATCAGAAACAGCTGAAGTGCCATGAGTAGATAAGTGGATAAATTGCTGCCCATTTATAACACAGAATATCAGTAGAACAGTGTAAGAGAATGAAGAAGATTTATATGTGCTATAATAGAAAGATAGCCGTGATGTATTAAGTGGCAAACATGAATTGAAAGAGTATACAGTGTCCCTGTTTTTTTCAAAAAACATGAGACAGACAGGTAGATGTTGATGTTGACTAGTGTGTAGAAAACCCAGGTTCAGCGTGGGCGCCGGGCTGTTCACCCTGGTTCTTTCTCAGAGGTGGTATTGTGAGGGATTTTGACTTTTGCCATGTTCGATTTTTGTTTAATGGTGATCATATTTGCTTTTACAATCAGACTAAGTAATGATGATAATTTAAAATTTTTTACTAGATGACACTATACAACATAGTCCTAGAGACAGAGGTCTGTTAAAATAGTTTCATTGCATTATAAGTAGAATTGTCTTTAAGGTACACATTTTCATGTCATCTGGAAATAATACTGTAGAGACTTGTATGATACTAGGCCTTTCAGTGTCGTGGTTTTGAGTGGGTAGAAATATAAAGGCTCATTGAAGATCCTTTACAGCTTGACTTTTTAAAATACTGTGTGAGCTTCTCATAATCGTTTTCACCTCTTGTACCTACAGCTCCGCAACGGGAGGAATCCTTTAGATCTCATTGCTCCAGGCTCCAGGCTAGAATGTCAAGCTTTCCGGGACTCATTAAGCACTTGGATTGTTACTGTAGTAGAAAACATTGGGGGAAGGCTGAAGCTGCGTTATGAAGGACTTGAAAGTTCTGACAATTTTGAGCATTGGTTGTATTACTTGGACCCGTTTCTTCATCACGTTGGTTGGGCTGCTCAACAGGGATATGAGCTTCAGCCCCCATCAGGTGAAGATGTCTATATAACATTTTTCTTCTAACTGTTATGTTAATGTTATGTTTTTACTAACGTTGTTATGTTTTTACTAACATAGACAAGACTGAAAAATAGTATGATACTGTGTATTATAAAAGTGTAATAGACACTTTTAATAGACAGTAGTAATTGCAAAAAAAACCCCCTCACATTATTTAAGTGCCTATTTTTCTTTTGTTTTATTAATTTAGTAATTTGCCACACATCTTGATGTACCTTATGGACTCCTGCCCCAACTCATACTGACCCCTTACCAAAATTGATGGAAAATTTTCCAGGTAGCATTTAGCTAGGTACAGGAGAGTAGGATAGGTCTTAGGATAGGTCTTGGTTCAGAGTGAATTGTTAACTAGAGGAAATGACAATAATCTCAAAACCAGAGTTTCGGTTTAAAGCAGTCTGCACTTCTGTGCTTCCCTTGGGGGCTTACGCGATTTTGTGGCCTGCAGCAGTCCTTCTGATCTTGCTGCAGGGATTTTGCCCAGGCTTACTACCCAGCTCTCAACAGAGGGGACAAAGTCCTAAAGTCAGGGTGCAGGTTGTGTGAGTGCAGATTGTGTAAGTCCTCTGGAGCCCTTTCTTTTCCCCATGGAAAGTGACTTTTCTGTTTACGTGAATGCTTTCAGAACAAATAGAACGTGTGTACATTCTCCTCACTTAAAATGTCCTGTCTTGTTTTATAAAAGCCGTCCGGCATCTGAAGAATGAAGCTGAGTGGCAGGAGATCTTGGCCAAAGTGAAAGAGGAGGAGGAGGAGCCATTACCATCATACTTATTTAAGGTAAAAGCAAAACAGGACAGATTGGTGCCCACCTTCTCACAGCAGGGTCTGGCAGTCAGGGGAGGCGCAAAGTGGACAGTAACCCAGGGGGTCAGTGAGAATGCTGGGGTGTCTGAAGGAGGAAAGGTTTGAAGACTGGAGTGTTGGGGATCCTGCTTTTCTTCTAAAAGTAGTCTGTGTTTTCTCCCAACATTCTCTAAAACCATTTGAGTCTTTCCTTTTCCACTCTTTTTTTTTTTTTTAAAGATTTTATTTATTTATTTGACAGAGAGATCACAAGTAGGCAGAGAGGCAGGCAGGGGGTGGTGGGGGAAGCAGGCTCCCTGCTGAGTAGAGAGCCCGATGCTGGGCTCAACCCCCAGACCCGGAGATCATGACCTGGGATGAAGGCACAGGCTTAACCCCTGAGCCACCCAGGTGCCCCTTCTTTTCCACTCTTAACTACATAGCCCCAACTTGTTATAAAATAAACTTGTTTTCTTCCAGGTGGCTTTTGTGTACCAAATACAGGGAGTAGGAGTACTTCCTGTGTTTTTGTTTCTGAATAATTTTTTCCAGGAAAGAAAATACAGGATTAAATTATTTACCAGGAACTGGGCAGTTCTATTTTAATTAATTAAGAGTAGTATTCAGCTATATATGAGTATAAAGTGAATGTGAAAATACTGTATTTTTATTCCCTCTTGGTGTTTGCATTTCAGGACAAACAAGTTATTAGCACTCATTCATTCTCTGTAAATATGAAGTTGGAAGCTGTGGACCCCTGGTCTCCTTTTGAGATCTCTCCTGCTACAGTTGTTAAGGTAAAAGAGGGACAACTCTCTTGGTATGAATACCTGCAAGGGTGACTTGTTTAGGAAAGTGGTTAGAGTTTTGGTTTTCAGGCTCTGCTACTCTGAGCCATGTTTCTCCTAAGCGACGCTAGAATGACTTCTATGCACATTTTGTATTTGTACTGTCCGATTCTCTGTGGCCCATTCCTTCTTCTGGGCCTGGTCACCCCAGCCAACCACAGCGTGGGCACCCGAGTAGTGGGGTGTGGTCTGTGGGGCAGGCCTTGTGATACATAACCAGAGGGCACTTGTCCAGCAGGCAGGCCTCGGTGTCTGAGAAGTCTGGGCACAGGCAACAGTGTCAGTGTCCACCCAGGTACAGGGCTCATGTGGGGGTGGGGCAGGTGGTCTGTGTCATGAGCTCTGTCCAGGATTGCTCCAGAATGGAGTCCGGAGTCCAGTCTTTTGGAAGGTTGACAAAAGTAAGGCTCCTAGAGAGTAAGCACAGGAGATGGGCAGGTTGTCAGGCCCTGGTAACTCTGTGACTGACCCAAGGCATAAGACAAGGGGTTAGTTCAGGATTGGAGCCCACTGACCCAGAGTAGAGCCAGAAGACAGGTGTGACTAGAGGAGTGGTCGCTTGGATGCGGACGTCTTGAGATTTAATTTTTATTTATTTATTTATTTATTTATTTATTTATTTGGTCTTAGGAGAAGATTATTCTAAGAACAGGGAGGGATTCTGAACCTGCAGTGGGGTCAGAAGGCCCCTTCTGGAGACTGAAGGGCCGTGGGGTGGCAAGGAGCTGGAGCGGGTTAATAAAACCTTTTTGACATTTGAAACTAGGCTAGGACCCAGAAATCCACTGTATAAGTTGTGGTGGACTCCTCACTCAGCCTAAACTAAGTTTTGTTTGGAGTCCAAATTATTAGATTTGAACCCAGGTTCTGATTCTTTCTTGCTGGGTAAAATGGGGCAAGTTGTTTAACCTCTTTTTAAATCCCATTTCCTTACTTTCAGAATGGGGTTGATCATGGTACCTACCTTATGTTGTAAGGAGGATTAAAACTGAGTTAACGCATGAAAAGCATTTAATGAGAACAGCGCCTGTTGTGGTGCGTAGTGTTCTTTACACCCAGTGTGGCTGTGCAGTTTTGTAACATGTTTGTCCCCACCAAGGAAATGACACACACTTGTCCTTCATTTTAAAACCACTGGCCTGTGTTGTCTGTTCTATTGTATGCGCAGGTTTTTGATGAGAAGTACTTCCTGGTGGAAATGGATGATTTGCGACCAGAGAATCATGCCCGGCGATCTTTTGTGTGTCATGCTGACAGTTCTGGTATTTTCCCCGTGCAGTGGAGTCTGAAGAATGGTTTACACATCAGCCCCCCTCCTGGTAAGTAGTTGTTCTGTTTTGAATTGTTCATTATGGGCTTCTTTTTGAGAAGGATTTATCAGATGGTATCACCTGGATCTTTTTTGTGTGTTTCACTCTCTTTCTCTTCCTTGCCCGAGCCTGTCCTTAACATTTTTGGGTCCCAAGACAAGTACAAATGAAGGCCTTGATTCCATATATTTACATATTTGCAAGTTTTAAGTTAAGCTAAAAAACTATTAAATATTAAGTATGTTCTGTCCTCCGACCTTGACAAATATGTCTTCATAACAGCCTAGGGTTTCATGCAGGTTCCTGGTTTGCTCCCTTCTGTGTCTGTTGTGAGAGCGCAGAGGAGTGAGGGGAGAGCGTACAGGGAGTGTCGGGAGCTGGCATACGAGAAAATGCCTCAGGGCCAGAGCTGGAAGGTAGCACATGACTGTGATTTTTTGGTTTCTGGGCATCCCTCCGGAGTGAGGCTCATTAGACTTCAGAGAAAGGTTTATGATTAAGAGCAGGACTCAGAGAAGCTGTAGATAGGAAAGCAGTAACTCATTTTCCTGGTGTTTGCAACTTTACAAAATCTTTTTATATATTTTTTAGGATTCTATTTAGAGAGAGCATGTGGGGGCTGGGGTGAGGAGGGTCAGAGGGAGAGAGAGAATCTCAAGCAGGCTCCATGCCCAGTGCAGAGCCCACATGGGGCTTGATCTGACAACCTTGAGATCAAGAGTCAGATGCTTAACTGACTGAGCCACCCAGACGCCCCTGCAAAATATAATCATTGGTCCTTTAATCAAGGCTCTTAAATATGACAGTAGTTAACCTTGATTGAAATTTTTAATATTTTTTAACTGACGATATCTGGACATGTCAAATGTTAATCTGGCTTTTGTATTAGCACTTCAAATTATTTGATTGGCAGTCTGTGTATCCTTTATTAGTAGACTTTTGGTGAACACAGCTTCACTTTCTAAATGCTGAATGCTGGAACACTGGGATAGAAGTACTCTTCTGTGTTAACAAGAGTCATAAATTCAGATCCTTTTGCTGTTTATTCAGCCTCCATTCATCCAACAAACTTGTGTGGAATGTTTGCTATGAGCTAGGCATTGGGCTTCTCTGAGACTGGGGAGACAGAAGTGAGTACAACGGTTCCTTCAAGGAGCAAGTAGGAGAAAACCATAATGGAGCCTCCCAGGTTCTCCCATCTGTGAACAGAGAGTGGGCATGCCTGCCTGGAGGTGGTGGCAGGAGGGCACAAGCCTGCAGGAGGAAGTTCCTGCTGTTCTAGAAGGCTGGATATCCCAAGTTCTTTATCTTACCTGCTGCCTTTATGTGAAAAGGAAAAGCAATTATTAAAGGTATTGGAACTTTCAGCATTGTTACAGACTGCTCATCTGTCTATAAGTAGGAGGAAAGTAGCAGATGATGTAACTGAAAATGGCAGCTAATGTAGTGTGAGGTATAGAGGTGGAGAACAGGGGGAGAGCATGGTGCCAGTCTAAGTTGGGCAGAGGAGGGATTGCAGGGGATGTATGTCTGTCAGGTGGCGTAGTGTGGTAGCCCGCTCTGTGCCTGGGACGTTGTCCACTCCGGGCGGCAGCCTGGGGGCCGGGTCTGAGAAGCCGCTACCAGGAATGTTGGGGGACTGAAGCAGGCAGTTATGCTGGACTCTTGCTGAAATGAATTCATGATTAAGTTTTTAAGAGCATTGGGATTCTGTAAAACAGGAATCTGAAAACAGTGCTGAGAGCATTGTGTCAGGGGTGGCGAAGATACATGAGGGCAGAGCTTTGTGAGAGCAAAAAGATTATTTGGTGTCTCTTCCTTTAGAGCCCGACTTAGAATAGAGCCCGACTGGATTTATTAGAACAATTCAAATCCAGTTATAAGTGTCTTAAATTCTTTTGGTAAACTGCCAGCAGCTAATCAAATAAAATAGTGTTGAAAATAAATGCATAGTTTGGAACTAGAAAGTTTAAAAAAATGTATCTGAAGAATTGTATTATATTGCTACGGTTTAACCAGAGTTGCTCTGCTTTATAACATGAATGATGCTTTGGATTTATAGGTTGTTTTCCCTCCTCCCTAAAATGAGCCAAGTCCTCAGCTTAGCAAATGAGAAGTTCTGGGTGGACACCTGGCAGAATGGAAGAGCCGAGCAGGCATATGTGGTGTGAATCTCTCTCTTTTTTTTGTCCTTCCCTAGGCTACCCAGGCCAGGACTTTGATTGGGCTGACTACCTCAAACAGTGTGGTGCTGAAGCTGCTCCCCAGAGGTGCTTTCCTCCGGTGAGAACCCCGGCCCCTCATCACCGTTGTCATCTGCCCGGCACTGCTGTGCTTCCTGGGCTCCCATGGTTATTACTCAGTCCCCTCACTCAACCCAGATGAGCATCTTGTTGACTATAATAAAATGGTCCAAGGAAAATTCATTTACTTTTGAAGTTAATTTGTTAATTTAACTGGGTTTTATCAGTTTTTTTAAATTTAGTTTAAATAATGTGCATTTTTTTAGTTCAAAATTATTTTTGGCAGTTCAAAAATATGAAAAAATGTTTAAATATTAAGTAGAAAGAAATCATTAAGCTTATTTAAAAATACTTCTGTGAAAGTATTACATGCATATGGTTTATAACACCAAATAGCAGTCAAGGGCTTACAATGTAACAACAGCTCCCTGCCCTATCCCTCACTGTGGTCTTCCTTTCCAGGAGTTCTCACTCCTGTTGTTCTGATATTTGTACTTAAATCGTTTTCAGAATAGCACACTGTCATCTTTTGAGGCATTAATTTTAGACATGTCTATTGGTTGTATCTTATGATGAATGAGCACTTAGCTATTTTATATCACCTTTCTCCTCTGTCTTACCCACCTTTTCCTCCTGTTAGAGTTCTGTTACAATGTGGAGTTGAATCTGGATTGAATACTTACACTACTGTATGCATTTGTATATTATTCACAGTTGAGCATTGCATTATTTTATGATTTTCTTTTATTTGTCCTCAAGTTAATAATTGCCTTGTTTTTCATAACTTTTTTTTTTTAAGATTTATTTATTTATTTGAGAGAGCGAGGTCATGAGCCAGGGGGAGGGGCAGAGGGAAGACAGAGATTGAGTATCCTTAAGCAGAATCCCTGCTGAGTACAGAGCCCGAGGCAGGGCTCAATCCCATGACCCTGAGATTGTGGCCCCAGCTGAAATCAGGAGTCAGACGCTTAACCAACTGACCCACCCAGGTGCCCTTTCATAGCTTAATTTTCTTTGTTTCTATTGCTAGTTCTTAGCATACCTTCCAGTAACTTCTTGAAACTGTTTCACAAAGGCAGTCCCATCTGGAAGTCTGTGATCTCCCCACCAACACACACCTTTATGAAACTTAGAGTTTATATGAGGAGTGGGGAGACACTAATAACATATGCAAACGGTCCTTTACTTGACTCTCAGATGGACTTTGAGTGGGTAAATTGAAAGTCCGCTAAATCAGGGAATCATCCTTTGATGCAACAGTCTATTTTAACTTAAGATGTATTAATATGCATTAATTTGCTGACCTTTTTGGTAAGGCTTTTCCTTTGCATGTGGATTTTCACCAGGGTTGCTAGTGCAGTGAGAACCCTGATACTGGGACGCAGCAGGAGTGCAACCTTCTTGTCAGTTTGTGGTTACTTTTCCTTCCTCAGTCCTTTCACACTCCTCTTTCCCACACCAGTGGTTTTCCAGTGACTGCTTCATGATTCTCGGCAGCAGCTATCATTTTCTGTGGGTGTGTGGTTGCGGAAGGCAGCTGTCTCACTGACAGGAGCCCAGGAGGACCAAGAAAAGGCTGTGCAGCCAGCCACTTCTGCAGGTATCTGAGGCTCTGCCCTGAGCACCTGCTGCTTTGGCTCCATCCGCCCTGGGGTGGGCTGTGAAGCGAGACGACTGTGAAGATCACCGGCATCTGGGCCAGGGTTGCAGTCCTGTGTTTGGAGCAAATGCTCGCAGAGCTGTCCTGTAGCATTTCCCAGAAGTCTCTTTGGTCCAACTAGACCTGTGTGTCTTTCCTAGTTACAGTTATTTCTTTGTATTTTAGGGTAGAGGGGTTAAAGTACAAGATATTCCATAGACACATTTTTTTTTTCCTCAAGTCCGTGACCACTTAGATAACCTTGAATAGGAACTTTGCCATTTCTAATATTTTTCTTTGAGACATCCCTTTTAGCAACCTCCATTCTCTCCTCCCCAGACAGGTTGCTCACTAGGCTTACCATGAAATTGTAGTCCTGGGGACTGCCTTTCAGTGTCACTCAAGGGTTTGCCTCTCTCCTTTCTTAAGATTTAAGATTCCTGTTCTGTAAGTCTAACCCGCTGCCTCTTTCTTGTCTCATTCCCTTGTTTGGAAGGAGCCCATTTCCCAGTAGCTTCCTGAAATGAGATACAAGAGAGGTAAATTTTTATAGACTTTGCATGTTTGAAAATGTCTTCATTCTATTGGAATTTTAGGTCAGAAGTTACTTTACCTGAGCATCTTGAAAATATGATTTAGTTGCTCTCTCCCTTCCAGTGGAACTGTTGAGAAGTTGAAACCTGTCCTTATTCTTGATCTTTCATAGATGGTCTGCCTTTCACTCCGTCCCTGGAAGCTTATAGGGTCTTTGCCACCACGTTTCCTAGCCAAGCCACAGGTAGCCTGTTGGCCTGTCTTCATTCACTTGCTGGGTTCTCAGTGAACACATTCTCTCTAGAGATTTGCATCTCTTCTTTGATTTCCTTCCTTGGATTTTCTCTCTTTTTTTCTGGAATTTCTTTTTTTTTGTATGTTGGCCCTTTGGATCAGACCTCTACTCTTCTTTCCCTTTTCTCTTGTTTTCTGTTTCTTAGTCTTTTTGCTTTACTTGATGAAAAGATTTCCTAAACTTTATCTTTCAACCCTTCTTTAGAGTTTTTTAATTTTTATTACCACCTTTTTTATTTTCCTGAACTGTTTCTGGTCTCTGAATATTTATTTGTAATAGCGTACCATTCTTATTTTAAAGATGTGATAGTTTTTCTTATCACTCAGGGAATGTTAATTACTCCTGCCTTTTGGGAAATTTTCTTGTTGCATAAAAAGTTTTCTCCCCTTTGCTTGTTTTGTCTATGTTGGTCCCTAGCTTTCATGTTTTTAGATGTCTGCTAACGCTTGGTGATTTGCTCATATTTAAGAAGGGGGGCAACTAAAAGATAAAAGCAGATTAGAAGCTCTGAGCACATGGGTGGGACTTGTCAACCTTGAACTTCTCTTTAGGGTGGGATCTGGCTGGCCGTTTGTCGAGGATGCCTAAATCCGTATTTCTTCTTGGGTTTGTCATCTAAATCTGTGTTTCTTCTTGGGCTTGTCATCTAACTACATATTTCCCCATCTGCCTGGAGGGTAGAGGCAAGGGCTGGCCCTCTCAGCATTCTGTGTGCAGAGCCCTGTTTTGGGTACTGTGTGTATGCTTTCAGCAACTCACGTGCTCTCCTGTCCCGGGATATCTTGTCTCTGATCGTCTCTAGAGGATAAATCTCATCTTTTACAGGGGAAGGGATGGGATAGTTGCTCTGGGGTATGGAGTGGAAGAGCCAATGGTATGACCAAAATGGTTCTTAAATATCTTCAGCGAATCTTTTCACTGGACTATTTCTTCTCTACCTGCAGTTGCCTGGTACCTGGTGCTGCCTGTTCTTAGCCTGCGTCACTGCCCGCTTACATTCGCCCTTCTGTAGTCTACTGCGTTAGTTCTAGATGCTCTTCTAAATTTTAGCTTATATGTTATTATTGTCTCCTGTTACATCTGTCTAAGTAGGTTTATGTAAAAAAAAAAAAACCCAAAAAGACAACACTTTAATTTTAGTGTGATGTCAGAAGGAAAAGAGAACAATCAAATATGTTTCAATTCTCCACTTTGACCCAGAAGTTGCAAATTTTTCAAACATATATTTTCCCTCATTCATAAGCATTATTTATCCTAACTGCCTTTTAGGACATACATAGAAGGAGGAACCAGGCAGCTTGCTGTGTGATAGAGCCCTGTATGGGAGGAGAAGCAAACCAACAGTGGGTGAGAGCCAGCTGGTTCAGGGCACAGAGCCTTAGGGACTTTATGTTATTGAAAACTCCTAATAACCCAGTGAGGTAAGTGTTCTCAGGGTCATCTGATAGATGAAGAAACTGAGGCAGAAGGCTTGAGCAAGGTCACACAGGTAGCAATAATGCGGGTTTACCCGATCTCAAGACTGTATACTGTTGATAGCACCAAGAGAGACTGACATTTTTGACTTTAAGAAACAAAACAAAGCAAAACAAATGTATAGCTTTGAAGTGCTACTGTAGGGTTAAATGTTACTTATGCCAAGTCTCTGAGATGAGCACGTGAGTTAGTACTGAGTATGTGTTTGGATTTGATCATCTATTTTTCAGTCCATTTCTGAGCATGAATTTAAGGAGAATATGAAGCTTGAGGCAGTGAACCCTCTTCTCCCCGAAGAAGTGTGCGTTGCCACCATTACTGCGGTGAGAGGCTCCTACCTGTGGCTCCAGCTGGAGGGTAAGTCATACCTCTGAGAAGCCGCTTGCGGCCGTTCTTCTCTGCCCTGCCTGCCAACCCCTGTGATGTGGCTGCTAGGCTGCAGCAGTTAGCTAAGTAGGGGTCTTGCTCAGACACTCATAATTTGCAGTGCAAGACTCTGCTAAAAACTTCTCTTCCTTGTCCTTGACTTTCAAACTTTAGGAAATGAATGTAAGTAAAGAGCCTTCACTGCAGAGTCTCCTGTTTTCTTGAAGGTGGTGTATGTTTTGATGTAACTAGAATATACGAGCATCAGCATTAACATGTAGCTCACTTAAGAGATGATATTTTGATTGCCGCTACCCAGTAGCAACAAAAAATATGTAAAATAGAAGATATACTAAAAGGTAATGTTCAGTGATTGGATGGGTTTGTGGATGGAAAGCCTTATGTGAGCATCAGCACTGCAGTACTAAAGACAGCTTGGGTTTCTTCCTTACGTCCTACCAAACAGACTTGGTACCTACTCTTTCCAGTTTGTAGAACAGACATTTAATGCAGATGTCGGCGACGGGATTGAATCCAGACTATTGTACAACCCCTGCTGAGCAATGTCACTTGCTGAGTTGACCTCACTGGTTTGTTCCCAAGGACCAGAGCTAATGTTCTCATCGAGTAGAACTGTCACTGTTGCCTTTTGTTTTGCAGTTGTTTCATGGAATTGATTATATTTGTCAGCCATCTGAGTGATACTGCTGGTAGTTCTGCTTGCTTATTTTCTGTTCTGTAACTAGGGGTCACGCTGTATGCCCACTACCCATTTTCTTTTCCTTTTTAAAAAATTTATTAATTTACTTGAGAGAGAGAGAAAGAGAGACAACATGAAGGAGGGGGAAGGGCAGAGGGACAGGAGAGGGAGAGAGAGAATCTCAAGCAGACTCCCTGCCGAGCACAGAGCCTGACGCGGGGCTTGATCTCAGGACCCTGAGATCATGACCTGAGCTGAAACCAGGAGTTGATTGCTTAACTGATTGAGCCACCCAGGCGCCCTCATTTTCATATTTGTACCAGTATGCGTAGGGGATATTTACTTTTTTTGCTTAATGTTTGTCACATATGTAAAAGTATGACTTCTGTGTAAAAGGAACTTGCTCAGGAGATTTTGTGTCTGCATTACTGCAACAGTAGAATATTGTCTAGGAAGTACTTTATGAAGAAGGCTGTTTAATGATCTAAAACTTTGTTTTAATCTAAACAGGTTCTAAGAAGCCCGTACCGGAATGTATTGTGAATGTGGAATCCATGGATATATTTCCTTTGGGCTGGTGTGAAACCAATGGCCATCCCCTCAGCGCCCCTCGCCGAGCACGAGGTAGCTGTCTATGTCTGGCCCAGGGGCTGATCCGTAAATAATGTTGTGTGGCTGCCACCATTAGGATGCATCTGGACAGTTGAGAGAAACAAAGCGGTGTTCTGGCTGTCTCTTCCTCATAGGAAATCTCTTACAGTGACAAGCATGGATTTTCTTAACGGTTTCTGCAGGGCAGGAATCTGGGTGCTCTGGACCCAAGCCCCTCATGAGCCTGTCTGTACTCAGCCAGTGACTGCAGCCATCTCAAGGCCCACAGTGTAGAGGGTCTGCTGCCATGTAGCTAGTTGCATTCCCTCATGGCTCTGGGCCTGAGGGCCTCAGTTCCTTGCTGGCTGTTGGTGGTAGGCTTTCCTCAGTTTCTGCCATGTGGGCCTCTTCATAGGGGAGCCCACACATGGCAGTTGGCTTCCATCCGAGCTAGCCAGGAAGAGAGGAAGAGAGGTTGAGAGAGGTGGAAGCCAGAGTGTTTCTGTAACCTAACCCTAAAAGTGTCATCCCGCCCCACTCTCCCTTTTAAAAATGGCTTTATTGAAATATAATTTATATAACAAAAAATTTGATCATAGAATTCAGTGGTTTTTAATATATTCATGGAGTTGTACAACTGTCACCACAGAACATTTGAAAACATTTGCATTGTCTCAAAAAGAAGCCCTGTACCCCTTGGCAGTTGCCTCTTTACCTCCTGCCCCCAGCCCCAGTCACCTACTTCTCTTCCTTCTCCTACTATGTACGTTTGCCTGTGGGATCATGCAGCAGGTGCTCACGTGTGACGGGCTTCCTTTACTCTGCATCACGTCTCCAGAGTTCATCCGTGTGGTGTGTGTGTCGGCACTTCGCTCCTGTGTATTTTTAGTGCCATTGCACTGTAGTGTTAGGCCCCATTTTTTTTTATCCGTGTCTCAGTCGAGGGACATTTGGGTTGTCTCCATTCCTTAGTGGTTATGAAGAATGCTGCTGTAACATCTGTCTGCAGGTTTCTATGTGGACATGTCTTTCCATCTCTCGAGTGTAACTCTCTGTTTAACACTTGGAGGAACCGTTAGACTGTTCTGCACATGTCCATGGGATGAGGACTCCGCTTTCTTCACATCCTCTTGCACTTGTTACTTTCTGAGTTTCTTTTTTTTTTTTTTTTTTCAAAGATTTTATTTATTTGACAGACAGAGATCACAAGTAGGCAGAGAGGCAGGCAGAGAGAGAGGGAAAAGCAGGCTCCCCACTGAGCAGAGAGCCCCATGTGGGGCTCGATCCCAGGACCCCAGGATCATGACCTGAGCTGAAGGCAGAGGCTTTAACCCACTGAGCTACCCAGGCGCCCCGTCTTTCTGAGTTTCTTGTTTGCTTGCTTGGTTTTTGGGTTTGTTGCTATTGTTTGTTGGGTGGTTTTTTGTTTGTTAGTTTTTTATAATAGTGCTGCTGGTGGGTACAGGGTGGTGTCTTACTCTGGTCCTGGTTTGCGTTTTCCTAGTCCTTAGCTTTGTTGAGCACCTTTTCATATGCTTACTGGGTATTGGTGTGTCTTCTTTCAAGAAATGTCTCTTCAGGTCTTTTGCCCATTTTTTTTTACTGGGTTTTTTGTTGTTATTGTTGCTGAGTTGTAGGATTTTGTTATATATTCTAGATAATAATGCCTTCCTTATAAGATATGTGATTTGCAAGTATTTTCTCCCATTCTGCGGGGTGCCTTTTCTCTCTCTTGATAGTGTTATCTGATGCACAGAAGTTTTAGAACTTGATGTAGTCCAATTTGTTTTTTCTTTTGTTGCCTCTGCTTTCAGTGTCATATCTAAGAAATAGTTGCCAAATCTGATGTCATGAAGATTTTCTCGTATGGTATCTTCTGAGAGTTTTATAGTTTTAGCCTTTATGTTTAGGCCTTTTAAAAAAATTTGTTTATTTAAAAAAAAAGTTTAAAGATTGTATTTATTTGACAGGGGGAGAGTGGGGAGGGTTAGAGGGAGAGGGAAAAGCAGGTTCCCCTCTGAGCAGGGAGTCCAATATGAGGCTTGATCCCAGGACTCTGGGATCATGACCTGAGCTGAAGACAGATGCTTAACCAACTGAGCCATCTAGGCACCCCTTTAGGTCTTTTTTTAAGCTCTTTTTTTTTTTTTTTTAGGGGTGGGACAGAGGGAGATGGATAGAGAGAATTTCAAGCAGTCTTAACACTCAGGACAGAGTGCAACGTAGGGCTCTCTCTATCTCATGACCCTGAGATCATCACCTGAGCTGAAACCAAGAGTCAGCCTCTTAACCAACTGAGCCACCCAGGTGTCCCTATGTTTAAGTCTTTGATCTGTTTAGTTAATTTTTGTGTTTTTGTATTAATTTCATTAATGTGAAATTTTCTTTTGAAAATCTTTTCCTGTGTGTAAGTATTCATAGGATTCGATGGATTTAAGAGCCTTGGTCTTTGTGTACAGACTCCTTCTACCCAGAAAATGTGCCTCAGTCTGGATATTCAGCTATATCAGCTCTTAATTCATAGTACTTACTAGTTAAATACACACATGACTGGGCTTTGTATATGTTAATGTTAGCTTAATATATATGTAACTTTTCCTTTGTTTATTTTTCTTGACATTTATAGTTTTGTTTTCTTCTTGCAGTACACAAACAGAGGAAAATTGCAGTGGTTCAACCAGAAAAACAGTAAGTAATATACTAGTATGTTTGAACAGTTGACATTTGAAAGTTAGAATATCTAGAAAAAGAAATCGCTATTTCAGAGAATGTATCTCATATGTTATTTTCTTGGGTGGAAGCATAATTCTGTAATTCAGCTTTTGCTAGGTTACATACTTTTCCTTACAGCATATGCATTTTCTGAAATGGCCTTATATACAAAGGGGTAAAATGCCTTCTCAAGATGTTCCCACCAGTTGAGTTTTCTTTGGCTTTTAGAGCCTGAAAGCATTTGCATAAGAGAGGAAATAGAATCTCTGTACTGTTATTTGTTAAGGAAGAGCAAAAATTAGAAATTAGGATATGATATGATTTCTCACAATGAAAGAAAAGTTGGGGTGAACGATAGTGGCTGTGAAAGAGAAGGTGTGCTCAGGGGAACCTTTGTGCTCTGTCGGGACGTCCTGGATGGTGCACCTTCTGACACAGCTTTGAGAAGCACTTAATCAGTGATGCCTTTAAAATACATGTAATGTGTGTTTCTGAACACTGGGTTTTCAAGTCTGTGTTATTTTGCACAAGCTGCCATAACTAAATACTACTGACTCGGTGGCTGAAACAACAGAAATTTATTTTCTCCCAGTTCTGCAGGCTGGGAAGTCCGAAGTCCGAGTGCCAGCCCGATTGGGTTCCTGGCCGGGCTCTCTTCCTGCTGACTGCCAGCTTCTCTCGTTCTTACATGGTAGGGCCAGCTGGCAGGGAGAGCCAGCTCCCCCTAGATCAGAGCCACGCCTTTATTTACCTCGCAAGAGCTCCGTCTCCAGACGCAGTCGGAGTGGGGCTTCAGTGAATGGATTCAGTCTGTAGCAGATTCTGTGTGACTTACGGCTGCTTCTGCGGCTGTGTGAGGAGTAGACTGACCGCAGAAGTGGAGTGAGGTGGAGAAGTTCCAGGTAGAGAGGTGAGATAGCAGTGTCAACATCCGGCCTTGCGGTTCTCCTTGACTCAGTTGCTGAGACAGATCCATGGTTTTATTCAGGAAGTATTCTAAAAGAGACAAGTTAGCCTTTTTCATTGATTGCTACATATAGAATAAGTTTCTGATTTTTAAAACCTAATTTGTCTTTGATTTTGAAACTGATAGAAGAAAACAGACCCTTGTAAGAAATGTTTTTGGTTTTTGACTATTGAGAAAGATGAAAAATTTACTTATGGTTTGAGAATTCCAGAAGGAATTCTATAATTTGTTGCTCACATGAGTGAGAGAAAGTTGATTTGCATATGAAGTAATACAGCACTGTCTACAGACTGTCTGTTGGCTCATTAAACCATGTACATAGTTTCAAAAACCATTGTTAAAAATATAAAAGTGTGATCAGGGAAGCACCTTCTGTTATACAGTTTGCAATCTGCCGCATTTGCTTTCTTAGATTTGAAGGAAACTAACCGTCACACTTCACTGACCTTAAGGATTGTCTTACTGTTTTGTTGTGTTATCTTGACCCAGAATACCGTCCTCCAGGACTGTCCACGAGGGTCTGAAGAATCAGGAGCTGAACTCCACAGACTCAGGTATAAATAAGTGCTTGCAGTCTTGTGCAAAAGAGAACCTTCTGGGTTTTTTAATGGACTGTATCTTAAACAGTACCTTTGATTTATAGGATGTAGCTTCACAGAGGGATCTCTTATGTTTAATAATTATCTCTAGGATGATATTTCTGCCCATATGTAATTATTGACTATTCTCTCCTGATCACTTGTTGAGTGCCAAGGGCTCTGGAGGGGTCAGTATTTTCATCCCTAGTTTAGATGAAGAGCCAGGAGCTTTCCAAGCAGTGTACCTTCTTAAACTGGATGGTTGACAGGTGGGTGTTTATTGTTCTTCAAACACTTTCTGTGGTGTACACATTATGTTACATATTTCACAATTTAAAAAAATAAAGCCCTGGAAAAACATTGTCCCGGAGGCAATGCCTGACAAGTGAATTAAGAATCCTCGTGGAGGCCAGGGCCCTTGTCAGGGCGGCTCTCCCTGGGACCGCTCTTGACTCCACCTTTGCTGGTCGCGTGCTCAGCGTCTGGATGAGCATGTAGCACAGGTTACACATTTGGACGGTGTTTAGTAAATGTCTAGAACAGAAAAGAAATCAAAGCTCCGAGAGGCCACACAGCTTTATGAGTAGATGGGTCAAAAAAGTAGCTCAGCTCTTTCTCAAGTTCAAAACCCACACTTTCTTCTTTTCCACACACTGCCTTCTCATTGAGTCACTCACGGGTGGAGGATCAGGGCCTTTTCAAAAAGGTGACAACCTTCATCGTAGTAACCAGCTGGCTATACTCGTTTACTGTCACTTACTTGTATGTCCCTATAGAGCTTATCCCTGTATTTAAAAGGCATGATGACAGTGGCATCACTGTTTTATTCATGATATTAAAATGAAAGTATTTAAACTTCCTCTGTTCAATAGGTGATTGGCATGTAACTGCTAAAGAAGTTCCCTTCTGTTTCTAGTTTTCTAGGACCAAAGAATTTTTCCTTAGCATTGGATGATCATATGATTTTTCTAAGATTATTAATGTGGTGAATCTCAGTGATAGATTTTTTTCCTAAGGTTGAATCCTCCTTACATTGCCAGGATAACTCTTACTTGACCATAATGTTATCTTTTGAGTACCCAGCAGAATAACATTACTAGTAAATATCTTTTTAAAAATTACCCATTTTTTATTGAGATATAATTGACACAAAACATATTAGTTTCAGATGTATAACATAGTGATTTGATATTTGTATCTATTGCAAAATGGTCACCACAGTAAGTCTGGTTAACATCTACCACCACATAATTACGTTTTTTTTCTTGTGATGAGAAGATCTGTTCTCTTAGCAATGTTCAGATGTACAGCACAGTAATATTACTGCTATACTCACTGCTGCACAGTACATCCCCAAGACTTAACTTAAAACTGGAGGTTTGTACCTTTTGACCATCTTCACCCATTTCGCCCACTTCCTACCCCTGCCTCTGGCGACCACCAGCCTGTTCTCTGTATCTGTGAGTTGGGGTCTTGTTGTTTTTGTTGTTTAAATCCCACAGATGAGAGAGATCATATGATATTTGTCTTTCTCAGTCTGATTTATTCTACTTAGTGAGTGAACTCAGGGTCCATTCATGGTGTCACAAATGACAGGATTTCTTTTTTTTTAGATGGCTGAATAATATTCCATTCTATATCCATCTGTCTGTCCGTGGACACTCGGGTTGTTTCCATATCTTGACTGTTGTAAATAATGCTGCAGTGAACATGGTGGGGGTGGGCGGCAGATACCTTTTCCAGTTAGTATTTTTGTTTCCTTCAGATAAATTCCCTGTGAAGTGGAATTACTGGATCACAAGGTAGTTCTCTTTTTGACTTCTTGAGGAACCCCCGTACTGTTCAGAGTGGCTGCACCTGTTTGCATTCCCACGGGGTACCAGCGTTCTTTTCTCCACCTCTTTGCCAACACTTACTGTTTCCTGTCTTTTTGATAATAGCCATCCTAACAGGTGTGAGGTGAGAGCTCGTTGTGGTTTTGATTTGGTATCAAAGGGTAAGGTAAATTAAAAACATAAGGCAACTCTTTAATTTTGATGTATTACTGGCTATTCTAATGCCTACTAGAACTATAGAATTAAGACACTAATGTTTCCCAAGTGACCTCAGCCATATTCTTTTTGGTTTGTGTTTTGTTATAGTTCTGGTTACCTTGGAAACAGTCTGAGGCTGCTATTTGCATGCAGGAGGGTCACTGGGGTGTGCTTTTGGGGAACAGCCTCAGGGGTGGGGGGCAGGAATTGGGCAGAGGGAGAAGTTCAGTTGCAGTGCTGTTTGTAACAGAAGTTCCTTCCAGCCCACAAAGAAGCCTTTTAGCTGGTGTGGCCACTCAGAGTCATCCCTAGTTGAGGCACAGTGGCCACACATTTGTACTCCCTCTTTGGGCAGTTGTTAGAAGTGGGCTGCCTCTCCCTGTCTACTCACAGAGGGTGGAACCTTGGGCAAGGAGTCTCTCTCTCCTGTGAGAGGGTAGGGCAAGGCTAATTCCAGGATAATGTACAGCTGATACCTGTTAGCTGCCCATACTGCCCCAGTGGGGAGCATACGGGCCTTCATCCTGAAGAGTGGGGTCTGGGTGGCAGAGTTGAGATGGAGAAGCGGGCACAGACATGCTGTCCTCTGTGCTGAGACTGCGTTCTTCGTTCCCGAGTGGACATTCCTTGCTTTAGGATCCCATCGGCAGTGGGCAGTGCACACGTTCCCTTTCCCAAAACAGTGTCCAGCAGCAGGACTTCTTTCTGCTTTTGTGACTATGAATTTCATATATTTATTAGTGGAATTGCCAGCTACGATGAGGGAATGAGAAAACATATTGAAGTATAGCATTCACACAGAAAGAGTTGAAGAGAGGGGTCTCTGTGCCCACGTAACACCCCATGGTGCTTAAAGGACTTAGAGATCTGTTTGTAGCTTACTTTCAGCCTTTGGAGGAGTCCCAGATGTGGGAGGGTGCCTACCTCATAGTAAACTGCTGACGTGCTAGTTTGGTGGTTTTAAGGAGAAAGGGAGAAACTGTAGTTCTGGAAATGATTCATCACCACTGCCTAGAAACATTCCAGAATAGATTATTGAATAGTTGAGCATCAGGAATCATTGAATCATCATGGGTTCTCATGGGGAGCCTGGGCACGCAGTCAGGTAAGCATGTGACTTTTTTTTTTTTTTTAAGATTTTATTTATTTATTTGACAGAGAGAGACAGTGAGAGAGGAACACAAGCGGGGGAAGAGGGAGAAGCAGGCTCCCCGCTGAGCAGGGAGCCTGAAGTGGGGCTTGATCCCAGTACCCTGGAATCCTGACCCGAGCTGAAGACAGACACTTAACAACTGAGCCACCCAGGTGCCCCAACCACGTGACTCTTGATTTTGGCTCAGATCACGATCTCAGGGTCATGAGATCATGGATCATAAAAGCCCATATGGGGCTCTGCGTTGAGTGGGGAGTCTGCCCGAGATTCTCTCTCTCCCTCTTTCTCTGCCCCTCCCCGTTTGCATACGAGCACATGTGCTTGTTCTTTCTTTCTTTTTATTTTTTTTAAAGAATCATCATGGGTTCCTTTTTTTTTTTTTAATTCATTTTTTAAGAGTGTTTTCTTTTTAAAGATTTTATTCATTTGAGAGAGAAAGCGCGTGGGTAGCTGGGGGAGGGGCAGAGGGAATCTCAAGCAGACTCTGCGCTGAGTGCAGAGCAACCCTGAGATCAGGACCTGAGCCAAAATCATGAGCCCAGTGCTTAGCCGACTGAGCTACCCGAGGCGCCCCATCATTATGGGTTCTTAAAGTCAATCCTTTACTTCCCTTATTGATAGAAGTGTGGTCTCTGAAATAGAGTCGTGTTAACCCTGAAGTCAATCTCCATGTGATTCAGGCTGTTGTTTGATTTGGGCAGCATGACGAGCTCTGTAATAGAGTTGTGGTAAGTCTCAGGTGTTTCAAGGGCACTCTCAGGCAACATGTTAAGCTTCAAAATATGTGTTTAACTTTATATAATGGTGGCTATGCTTGCCACCCCTCACCCCCCAGTAATCCACTTTGGAAACATGGAGTGGAAAATGATTCTTCTGAATATTTGTTTCTCTTCGTTTCCCAGTTATGATTAATGGAAAATACTGCTGTCCAAAGATATATTTCAACCACCGTTGCTTCTCAGGGCCATATCTTAACAAAGGAAGAATCGCTGAGCTGCCTCAGTGTGTAGGGCCTGGGAACTGTGTTCTGGTCCTCAGAGAGGTAAGCTTCTCGCCCGGGGCAGAACAACTCACAGCAGTCTCATAGACTCATCGGTACAAAGATGTGCATGCCTAACGTGTGACAGTGCTAGGTCTTATCCGAAAAGATTCCCTTTCCTCCTGTATTGTTCAATGAACCAGTCCTTACTTTTGCTCCTGAGGGAGCATTCATGTAGGCAGCTGAGCCTGATGCCCATCTCTGCTAGTGGAGAAAGGGCTTTCGTCAGAGGCTGCCTGAGTGTGGTGCAAGGAAGAGCGGGAGCGTAGTCGGGGAGCTGGCGGCCGCGTGGCGCTCGCGGGGGCCGTGAGAAAGCTGCACACCTGCCGGGCTTGCCCAGCTGCCCAGCCAGACCGCCACGCGCTGTGCACACCAGCTGTGAGGACTGCTGGCGCTTTCAGTCCGTGGCGGGGCAGGGCGGGTCTGGGAGGCCGAGCTGCTGTGTCTGCCAGGAGTTGCAAAGGATTCAGAAGCATATGCCAGAGTCGTTTTTATTTCATGCTGCCTATTTCATCCTGACTGTGATGTTTTGAATGTCCAAGAGGGTCTGATTATTGTCTTAGCTACCACTTTGGTCAGCGGTTGTATCTTGAATATTATTATTGTTAACAAATATTAGATTTAATCTCCTAAATGATATTCTGGGGGATAACAAGATTCTAATGGTCTGCTTTTCTCATTCCCAACCCATATTTCTGCTTTAAAAACGGAGCGCAGGTCCTCACTTTACTTATCAATGCAGCCTACAAACCCAGTCGCGTCCTTCGGGAGCTGCAGCTGGACAAGGACTCCGTGTGGCATGGATGTGGGGAGGTCCTAAAAGCCAAGTGAGTAGCCTCCTCTGCCCTTCATTCTTACCCATCTGACAGGCCACGGAGCCCGATCCCCCTCCATGCGTCATGTTAGAGTAGTTCTGTCCTCTCGGGCAGTTCTTCAGCTCTTGGTGGTGAGGGACCAGATTCGTTTCGTTTAATAAGTTTCCGTCCTGTTGTGGGCCAGTACTGTTACAAAATATGGTAAGAATGAGTTATAAGAAATAGGAAAATCACAAGATGTAAAATGCAAGAATAATTTGTTTTTAGATTTAAGAGCCATGAACTTACCTTTGCAAATTACTGTAAAAGGCTATAAACATGGACTCTTGTTTTCTGACCCTGTCAGCATGACCGTTGGCAGGTTAACCTGGTCCATGTCCACACTCTGAGGATCACTGCCCAAGGGTACAGGAAATCCTTCGTTCTAGTCCCTTTTCTTTTAGTAGTTAGTGTAGAAGTTCCTATTTAGAAACCTATTTAGAAACCTTAAACTGAGGAACCAGAAAGCAAGACCCTCATCTGTTAATATAAAAACCTCAACATTTATCTGTTATAGCTTAGGTGATAAATTTAAGTGCAATGTGCATAAACTCATTTTTAGAATCCTCAAACTATAAAGGACATGTACTATCCTGAGAAGTGAAGACATTTTTCAGGCCTCTGAATGCGCTTGACTTTCTCTGGTTAATCACTAGCCCAGTAAACATGGTCTGTGGCATCTTCCATGGCAGATACAAAGGAAAGAGTTACCGGGCTACTGTTGAAGTAGTGAAGACAGCAGATCGTGTGACTGAGTTCTGCCGGCAAACCTGCATCAAATTGGAGTGCTGTCCGAATCTGTTTGGCCCAAGGATGGTTCTGGACAAGTGTTCCGAGAACTGCTCTGTGCTTACAAAGACCAAATACAGTGAGTTCGGTTTTCCAGATTTGTTAACTCTCATGGTTGGCCACACTTTATATCTTGGAAAGTTTTTATTCTGTAGACATTTCAGCTATAATACAGGTATACAAACTGCTTCTGTAAAGGACCAGATAATGAATATTTTAGGTCGTCAGTCAAATGATCTCTGCTGCATATTCTTCTCTCTTTTTTTTTTTTTTTTTTTAAAGATTTTATTTATTTGACAGAGAGACAGCGAGAGAGGGAACACAAGCAGGGGGAGAGGGAGAAACAGGCTTCTTGCTGAGCAGGGAGTCCGACGTGGGGCTCAATCCCAGGACTCTGGGATTATGACCTGAGCTGAAGGCAGACACTTAGTCAATTAAGCCACCCAGGCTTCCCTCTGTTTTGTTTTATTTTCACTTTTAAAGATGTAAAAGCCATTTTTAGCTTGAGGGCCATAGTGAAACAGGCTATGGGTCAGATTTGGCCCGCAGGCCCGTTTGCTAACTTTCATGTAAATTAGCTTTTGCATCTGATGGGATATGTGATTCATTCATGCAGTCTGTAAGTATTTATTATGTGTCCACTGTGTGCCACTGCTGTTCTAGTACTGGGATGCTGCAGTAAAGAAAAACAAATTCCTGTGCTCATTGGGTTTTTGTTTTAATGAGGGAGACAGATAGTAAATGAATAGAGAGAGACAGGTACTATGGAGAAAAGTGAGGCAAGATAAGTAAGCAAAGGAGGGGAGTGGGGAGTAAGGAAGGCTAGGATGGGGTGCTGTTCAGAGGTGGTTGGGGAGGTCTTCCTGCTAGGTAACAACCTGAAGGAAGCAAGAGAGCCAGCTGTGCAGACATCAGGGTGAACGTGCTCTGAGCAGGGGCCACAAGAGCACAGCAGGAGCAGGAGTCTGCAAGGAGCAGCAGAGAAGCCGCCGTGGCTGGGAGGCATCAGTGGTAGGAGAGGGGTACTTGCGGGCCTCCCTCAGAACCATCACAGCTACACCCGTTCCCTCTCATTGGTTATCTTCTCCCATGTGAAACTGCCCACTGTGCATGCGCACACACACATGCACACATCATACAAAAGGAAATTTCCAGATCAGAGCCTTGTCAAGGCACTGTTGCCCAAAGACAAAATTCTGATCCTACCTTTCCTTAAATTTTACAAGCCCTGATGTCACTTGGGAGAATTAATACAGAGGAAGATTTTTACCTTGTTAAATTCGAAGATTTCTTTTAGGGATCTCTAATCCTGTGCCCCTTAAACTTTATCATGCATGCAGACTAGCTAAGGATCTTGTTAAAATGAAAGTTGTGATTCATCAGGTCTGTGGGTCCCTGCTTTTGCAGCAAGCTCCCAGACACTGTTGATGCTGCTGATCTGAGGTCATTTAGCATGATGAGCTTGCTAATCAGTCAGTGTCTGAATTGCAAAATCATAGAAGAGTCTAACCTTGTAATGTCTATTTTTATTTGTTGGATTGTAAACTCCTTAAAGGCAGGGATTGGTGTTAGCTTATAGGGTCAGATTCAGCACTTTGTTTAGCAAATTGGAAGTATTAGTAGTTATGTGAAATATACTCTACATACTGTCTCTCAGAGCCTGTGGAGGATATGCAGATTTTATTACCTTTTTGTCTAAATCTATTTTTCTAAGTCATAGAAACCTAGACTTTAGGAGAGAGTGTTTATTGATTTTCCTCAGTTAGTAATCTGAGTGATATCAAATAGATTTATATTCTGTATAATCCATTTTTTGCAAAAAAAAATTATATTTTGTTTTTATGTTAATATAAAACTAGTATATATATTTAGAGCTAGGATATATATAGTTCATTTTTTGAATTATTTTTATATTCTAAAATTTATATGAAAATGTGCAAGATCTAGAATAGCCAAAACAATCCTGAAAAAGAATAAAGTTGGAGAACTTACTCTGTCTGTCTTCGAGTTTTACCATAAAGGTAGAATAATCAGTAAGTGAGGTGGATGAAATAGTCACACAGAAGACACACAGAAGAGAGGGGCCAGAAATACACCCAAATTTATGTGGTTAAATGATTTTCAATAAAGATGAAGAACTTAACAGGAAAAGGAAGTTCTTTCAACAAATGGCACTGGTACATTCGGATTTCCAAATTGAAAAAACAAAACCAGAACTCCTTGGCTTCTACATCACTAAATATAAAAATTAATTCAAGGTATATCTTAGGCCTGAGGTAAAGCTAAAACTGTAAAGCTCCTAGAAGAAAACAAGAAGGGTATCCTCAAGATCTTGGGGCAAGCAAAGATTTCTTAGAAAACAATGCACTAATGTAAAGGAAAAAAAAAATCACCAAAATTAAAAACTTATGCTCAGAGAATTTCTCTCCAGTGTAGTAAATACACCTGCAACTCCGTAATAAGAGAAACTTGGAAGCCAGAGAAAGCTGATAGTTGTACGACATTGTGAATATGCTGAATACCACTGAATGGTACATGGGAAAATGGTTCATTGTATGTTATGGGGACTTTTACCTTATTTTTTAAAAATTTAAAAATAAGAAGATGTTCTGGAATTAGTTATGATTGTTGTAGACATCATATACTAAAAATCACTGGATATGTATACTTTAAAATGGTGGATTTTATATTGTGAATTATATCTCACAAAGTAGAAAGAGAAAACCATTTTAAAAATGAATAAAAGACTTGAATAGGCACTTCACAAAAAAGATACATATGTGGCCAATAAGCACATGAAAACATGCTCAGTATCATTAGTCATCAGGGAAATGCAGATCTAAACTATCATGAGAAATTACTACATATCCACTAAATTGGCTAAAATGAAAAACATGGACAGTCCCACAAGCTGGCAAAGGTGTTGACAACTAGATCTCTCATACAGTGCTGGTAGGAGTGTCAAATTATGCGACCCTTTAAGCAAACTCTTGGCAGTTTCTTTAAAAGTTAATCTACATCCACGTATGATCCAGCAATTCCATCCCCAGGTATCTACCCAAGGAAAATGAAAATACCCACTCTAAAAGCCTCGGACAAGAGTGTTCATTGCCAAATAGTAATAGCCAGAACCTGGGAACAGCTCAGGTGCCTGTCAACAGGAGACTAAACTAGTGTATTCTTCACAATGAGATGCTGTTCATCAGTAGAAGGGACTGAAGTATTCATACACACAGCAGCAGAGGTGAAACTCAGAATCATACTGAGCGAAAGAAACCTTGTCCAAAAAGCATCTACTGATTGGGGCGCCGGGGTAGTTCAGTCATTAAGTGTCTGCCTTCGGCTCAGGTCATGATCCCAGGGTGCTGGGATCGAGCCCCACATCGGGCTCCCTGCTCAGCAGGAAGCCTGCTTCTCCCTCTCCCACTCCCCCTGCTTGTATTCCCTTTCTCGCTGTCTCTCTCTCTGTCAAATAAAAAAATAAAATCTTTAAAAAAAAAAAAGCATCTACCAAATGTTCTATAGGTGAGGCAGAACTGATAAGTACTGGTGGAAGTTGGAATACAGTTGTGCTTGCTTCTGGTGAGGTGGACTGACTGGGAAGGGACCCTGGGAACTTTCTAGGTTGATGGAGATGTTCTACATCTTGACAGAGGGACGGTTATGCATTTGTGCATAACAGGTTTGTGCATTTGTCAGTACTAATGGTACTATCCATTTAAGATCTGGACAGTTAAGATTGTTCCATGATTCAGATTTTAAACCTTCATCACATACAATGTTCTCTGCTGTGCTGGTCAAATCTCTTGTGGTATGAAGTGTACAGAAATTGTGACCCTACTTCATTTTTCTCTGTCCTTCACATTTAGCACACTATTATGGAAAGAAGAAAAATAAAAGAATCGGGAGGCCACCTGGTGGGCATAGCAACTTAGCATGTGCCCTGAAAAAAGCCAGTAAGCGGAGGAAGAGGCGGAAAAATGTCTTTGTCCATAAGAAGAAACGCTCCTCTGCATCCGTTGATAACACCCCGGCAGGCTCGCCCCAGGTACGAGATCTGTGGTGTGCCTGTCCAGCCAAGCAGCCAGGAGAACACGACCGTACAGCACGGACACACAAGGACCACCTGCCGGCCTGTCTGAGTCAGATCCCTGCCCCAGCAGAAGGTGGTCTTTGGCCGGGAGCTGGTTTGTTTGTGAATTTCCATGAGACTTTTCTCTGCGTTTCCTCTAGGGAAGTGGGGGTGAAGATGAGGATGACCCAGATGAAGGGGATGATGATTCCCTGAGTGAGGGCAGTACGTCGGAGCAGCAGGACGAGCTACAAGAAGAGTCAGAAATGTCAGAAAAAAAGTCGTGCTCTTCCTCGCCCACCCAGAGTGAGATCTCTACATCACTGCCTCCCGACAGACAACGGAGAAAAAGAGAGCTTCGCACTTTTTCATTTTCTGATGATGAGAATAAACCTCCTTCACCAAAGGTACCCATTTATAAAATACAGTGCCTTTTATTCCTCTCTAGAATTCCCCTCTGAGGGCGGGTTGTTAATGATGTGGGCATTCCGTTTATTTCAGTACAGGCTTCAGTTGAATTTCCTGGGTCTCTCTTAAAAGAATTCCAAATTTAGGAATTTACTTGTGTTGCAAGGATTATTTGGAGATCAACTACCTACCAGAAAGAAGGTCTTTCTGAGTAGCTGCTTACTTTAGGTTAAACTTGCAATAAAACTTTCCTTTTTTTTTTTTTTTTTTCCCTCTTAACTCTAGCCTGTCGTTTAGGGAGAACTCTTGTTTGATACTTTTGATAGATGGTTCTGTGGAGATAAGTTATTTATCCTTTTGATTCGGGTGAAGCGGTTTTGCTTGGTGTATAATATATACATACATGTGTGTTACATAATGCAGACACTATAAGAGTGGCAGTTAAGTCACTGTTTCAAAACTGGGTTGCATTTTAAATATATTGCCTGAACTAAAGCAGCAAATGGTTTCTCCTGAAGATTTAGTTACGCCTTCTTTCTTCCGAAGTAGCATCCTGTTCACTGCAGCACCCTACAGACAGCGAGTCGAAATAGACCAGGGAACAAATGGGAGCCTGAAAAGCCATTTTTCTCTGTTAAATTGTCCAAATTATTTGTGCTGGAACTTTGAATAAATTCTTCCCCACTGATGTTTCTTATTATAAAAGATCCACATTTCCTGGGTACCTGGTGTGTGTGGACCTTGGCCATCTTTGCTGGGAGAAATCATGCCCTAAAACCTAACCCTCCAATCCTGTCTCCAAGGGTTTTGAATTTATAGAGAGAGACTTTTTTAGAATAAAGTAGCTCTGACACCGTTTGGTTTGCTTTGTTGCGGGCAATGAAGGAAATAAGGATTGAAGTTGCCGAGAGGCTCCATCTGGACAGTAACCCCCTCAAGTGGAGTGTGGCGGACGTGGTCCGGTTCATCAGATCCACCGACTGTGCTCCGCTGGCGAGGATATTTCTAGACCAGGTAATTACAGAGACCTGTTTCCTTAGCAAAGGACTGTGGGTGTAGTAACGATTTGTTTACAAGTCTGAGGAAAAATGTTTCTCTCATACAAAAGAAATGTAGTTACCCTTTTAGGAGTCTAGAAGGAGGGTTGTAAGAGGTCATGGTTCCCACTTCCGCTACATTTGAACTGGATGATCACTGTGTTGCCCTTTTTCCCAAGACTTTGTTTCCATCCCTCAAGTATTTGAATGGCTTAAAATCAAGTATGCAGTTCTTAACCGTGCTCTTGTTTTCCAAAGTAATGATTTGCTTGTTTTTAAGAATAATTAACAACTGTAATATGTAATATGTGAGGCTCTACACTGATGATCGGTCTTAAGACAAATAGTCTGTGACCTTAAACAAATACTTTTTTTTTTTTTTTTTTTTTTTTTGATAACTGGGGAGATTCTGAACTGAACATGTTTGAAGAGCTCATCCGGCTTTTATGAATGTTACAGAGTAGGAAAACATTGACGTTTATAGTTAATTTTTTTTTTTTTCAGATTTAGAAAGCATCCTCTAAAAAGATGTTTCTTTTGGTTCATTCAGTAGCCAGTTACAAAGCTAGTTCATTCAGTGAATTTCTGCAGAGCAAAAACTGTAGAATGGATTCCTTTTTTTTTTTTTAAGATTTTATTTATTTGACAGAGAGAGAGGGCACAAGTAGGCAGAGAGGCAGGCAGAGAGAGAGAGAGAGAGAGAGAGGAGAAAGCAGGCTCCCCGCTGAGCAGAGAGCCCGATGTGGGGCTCAATCCCAGGACCCTGAGATCATGACCTGAGCCGAAGGCAGAGGCTTAACCCACTGAGCCACCCAGGCGTTCCCTGTAGAATGGATTCTTATACTGGGTAAAAGTTTATCCTTAATTGTGAAGATTCATTAGCATGGAGGACTGCAGGAGGCACTTGGAAGAAACTGTGTGATACTTGGGAAAAGGGGGAAAGTAAGGAAAGGAAAGCAGAGAGGCTCAGATTTTGACACAAGCGAAAGGAAACAGGGGCTGTCTTTCCTGAGCTGCCATCCACATGCACATCATATATAATGCGTATTTTGTGCTTTAACAGGAAATTGACGGGCAGGCCCTGTTGCTTCTTACCCTTCCCACTGTTCAAGAGTGCATGGATTTAAAATTGGGCCCCGCCATCAAACTCTGCCACCACATAGAGAGGATCAAGTTTGCTTTCTATGAGCAGTTTGCCAACTGAGAAGGACAACCAAAGTGAGCTGTGTCTTCGCAGCACAAGTGCAGCAAATCCTTCTCGCTGCTCTCCAAGCTGTGCTGAGTCAGCCCTGAGGCTCTGGGCCTTGCAGGGCTCGGCCTGCTCTCTTTGCACTTTCAGGGAAGGAGGACCCACACCGAAGAAGCAAAAACTGCCTGGAAGGGGCTCCCCAGCCAGTGGGAATGTGGGCATCTCTTGGTCAGCAGATTGCAGTTTTAAAAAGAAGAAGGGTTGTGAAGAAAAGACTCGTGTCAGAAGAACGAACATTTCCAGTGGTGTGGCCTGAAAACGAAGAAGAACCTCGGCGGCCGGAAAGCACCCTTATGGTTGTGTTCTTTTTGTTCTGTTCCTTCCCATTGTAGATTGAACTCTTTCCTGGAAAGAGAGGACATAGCTTTAAGTCAGCACTGATTTGGGACTGTGCCTAAGGCACCTCAGTGCTTCATTGTCATTGTGTTTTTAAGCTTTTTTAAATTAAAACAGTTCATTTTGGGGATGCTTACGTGACTCTAGGGTTTTGAATGTACATTCACACTTTGATCCATTTTAAAATCTATTCTTAGGAGTTCCTTTGTTTACTACCTCTGTTGATGACTGAGCTTACAGCCATGTATAAGGTTTTTTGTATGATGCCATTTTTAAGCTACATCAACACTAAAACTATGACAGAAGCTGGAGGGTGAAAAAAAAAACCAACAAACCCAATACTGTTTGCGTTCTTAAAAATACCATGTGAGCACTTACATGAGTTCCTGGCCTGATCCGAGACCTGCACTGTCATTGTTTCCCATTTGGGCCCAGTGTAGTGCTCCCTGTGAGGTGGTCTCTCAAAAATTGTGGTTATTTCTGTTTAGTTGGTGTCTCCCCATCAGTCTGCAGACGGACTTCAGTGGCTCTTATTTTATGTCTACTTTCCTCCACGGTTGTCTGTTTCATTTTGAGAGTCCTCACTTAGGGTGCAAATCAGTAGGTGTTTCTTGGACCCGGTGGAAAACCCATTTCCCTTTCTTTTTCTGTGTCTCCAGGCAGAGAGTGAAGAAGCACAACAGAGAAAATATTTTGGGGGGCGATGCAGAGCATGGAGTTTCTGTAACAGTGTGTCCTCATGTCCTCAGTGGCCACATAAAGATTAAGAGGTGGTTAAGGATTCTGGAAACTTCTTTGCCTAGTCACATTTACATGTCCTCTTAGTGAAACCTTTAAATTGAACGTAATCTAAAGCCTGAGGATTCCCACACAACAGCTCAACAACTTGGTTTTCTTTTAGGTGTTTGTTTTGGCCCAGTTCAAGCTAACATTAAACTATAGGCAAATTTTCACTTAGGATTGTACTTCGAGCTACTATAGGACAGTAGCCATGCTGTTCCAGCCGGGAGGAATGAGGAAAGATGCACATATAGATTGCCTCCTTTAAATGGTTTGCGTTGCTGAGTGTGTTGTTTGTTTGTTTGTTTTTTAATTATCCTAGTTACCTGCAAATTTATAACTTAATCACTCATCGTCAAGATTTGAAAATGTTTTTTAAAACTACAGACTTGGTGAATTCTAAACAGCTATACAAATATAAGGTAATATTATTTCAAATTTAAACTGATTGTTGGTTTTTCGCTTTTCCTCCCCTCTCCTGTTCCCACCAGTGGACGGACCTTGGCAGACAGTCTGTAGTCTGCACACTCTCCTCCTTAGATGACTCACAAACCACCTTAACGCAAGCCCTTCAGCCAAACCGCATGTTAAAGCATCAGTTCTGTGCTTAGGTTATCACCAGATAGACCCGGAAAGAAGCTTCTTTTAAGTAAAAGTCGATACGTTTGAACTTAGAGACCCAGTTTTTTCAAATGTAAGGCTATGCCTGTGGAAGAGGAGCACATAGAAGATGCTTGGGAACAGTTAGTGTTAAGTACATGGTCTTGGGGCAGAGGGTGCATAACTTACATAAAGTTCTGCAGAGCTCAGCAGTTAAGGCACTAGGCAAAGGGAGTTCCTTGGAGAAGATCAGTGTTTGTTTTATGTAGGGAAATGAGTTTTACTTCCTGTGAGGGGGAGTTGACCAAATGCAACAGTGAATACGTTAAGCTGTCTCTCTTTTGCCTTCTCCAAAATCATAGTTAAAGGGGGTGGAGCCTGGGAAGGTGAAACTCATGGCCCTGAGTAGTCTCTAATCTGGATATACTCAGGGCTCAGCCAGCTCCTCTGTCTGTACCATGATTATCCAAGCTCAGCTTTCTCCTAGAGAGAAGCCAACTCTAAGTTGGTTTTCCCTTAATATTTCTTGCATTCTCATGGTGAGATGCAGTTTCTCAGGCAACTGCATTAAAGAATTACATACCCCCCCCCATATTAAATAAGGGAAGGTAATTGGGAATTTGGCACAGGGCATTTTTTTTTTTTTTAAAGTACACAGTTTAGACTCCATTTCCCTCATAAAGCTGCTGGGACATGGCTGGACGACGGTGACAGTCTGATTACTCTGATTCTGAAACAGATTTTAAACCGGATAATGACTCACCATGTTGGGGTAAAATGCTTGTATATTACACATGGGTACATGAACTTTGTTTCTTAAAGGCTGACACCCTCTTAAATTTAAAGATTTATATTGTGAGGGGCTGCATTTATCTGAATTGCAGCTGGCCCCACAGCTGCCTGAGGTCACAGAGTTTTCCATGATCCATTTTTTTATCCTGTATTGACAAACTTGGAAACAGGTGAATGGACTGTGTAAGCCTCTTGGACCTTGAAGTTGACCGGCCGCTATTAGCCTTTGTGTGTGTTAGGGAAACCTTTTATTGTACATGAAGATTTGCTGTAACATTTTGACTGTATTTTGTGGGCTTCTGGGAACTATGCTATTTTCCTTTGTAAACTGCCCTCATTCTTCTCAGTTGAAGGAGAGTTAAGGTGTCTAATGCAGGGGATATATTACTGGGGCTTTACCTGTGTCTGCCTTTCTTTGGTGATGTAAGTGGCTCCCAGCATCTATGTTGTGGATATATGAGGTCAGGGAAAGATACTTGGCAACTCCTGGAAGAGATGGGCTTCTTGGTAAATATTTCTTGAATTATGATAGAGTCAGACATGGAAAACCAGCTCAGAGCTTGGCCTTTCTATGCCTCTTCTCCTGGAAGTAAAGTTATTCTCACTGCGAGAGAGAGGGCCTTGGACCAAAGTTTCCTGAGGACTTGAATATATTTTACTCACTCTGTTTTATTAATCCTGTTACTAATGTGGTACCTAAATACAGATTAAAAGCTTTAGGAGGACATAGCTAGGGCAGGACTCAGAACCGTTCACCTCTCCCAAGCCAAAAAGTATTTCTGGGGGACACACAGAACATCAGGAAATTGTTAACAGTTGTTAAGAATTATCTAGATGGGAACGTTGGGAAAACTCACAGATACTTATATTTACTTGGCGCCTATCACCAAAGACTTGTATTGAAGACCCCTTTCACTGGTTTGATTGATGCCCACAGAAGCTCTGAAAGAGATGTTAGGAGCTTAGTCTCAACAGTGGAAACACGTACTAGGTTTGAATACTGGTTCTATATACTAGGGATGGGGTGTGTGTGTGTGTGTGTGGGTGTGTGTGTGTAAGTTTAAAAGAGTTCTATGTTATCATTTGGCCTTAGGAAGATGAAGGAAAAGACATCACTAACAAGTGAAGTATAAATCTTGGGAACCAGGGACCCCCCTTTTTAAAATTTGAATGTCTTTGGTCCTGGGTCCACTGTAAATAAGCGCATGTCATGGTCATGATGCTTTCTCAGAAACCCTGTAGAACAAAGTCTCCTGCAAAGCCAAAAAGAAGTCAGTCCCTTTCATGCAATTGTAATTCTTCCATGACTTGATTTACTTTACCATGTTCTGTTAGTGAATTTTGATGACTCTCACCCCTTGTATGAGAAGTACGTACTTTGAAAATTTGAATCTACCTAAGCAAGCCACCTATGGACGTGGAGTTTTTGCAGAAGAGTTCTAAACTCAAAGCCCAGTCCACAGATCTGGTTCTAAGCCTTCTTACTTGGGTTTCCCTGTACTTGTCCCAGACCACAGAGGTAGCCTTGCTTCTGAGGGCAGCCTGCAGGGTGAAGATATGAAGGTAGTGGGCAGTAAATGCCCTGGAGATTTTCTTGCTTCTGGTGTTTCAGAATGCTTAGATTTTTCATAAGAACCCACAAAACCAGCAGAGGGTAATGGAGAAATAGGCCTAAAACTCCATCCCCTTATGTCTTCTCTGACTTACCACACCATTTGGGTTTGTCCTGGTGCTATGGCCTCTCACAAGGCACGGTTGTAAAAGAGAATCTACAACTTTGGTGGACAGGTCCTCAACACTAGCAGTCAAGTGTGGACCCTGAGCTATTTGGGGACAAAGGATGATACTGCCTGGTGAGATGATGCCGCCATTGCCAGTGGGGGTGCCTAGTCTCAGGATGTGTGGAAACTCTGTCCAGAGGGGATTCTACATGGTATAGTCAACCTAACTGCATGCCTAGCTTGGCAGAATGGAGGTGGGCAAATAGTGCTGGAAGGATGAAGGTAGGCTTTGGGGGCAAATCAAATCACAAAGCAGATGACTGAAGGTCCTGTACAAAGTTTAGACAAAGCTAAATCTGGACAGTTCCTTATCTCCTTTTGTAAGAAGGCTCTAGGGAAGTGTAGTTTGAATGCTTCGAGATTTTTAAGCTTTCATTTATTTTCCTTTTCTTTCTTTTTTTTTGGGGGGGGGGGGTTTGAATATTCTCTAAAGACAATCAGAGGCCTGCTAGGGTGGGACTTCTGGCTGGTTCCAGCACTGTCCTTGGGCCTGTTTCTGATACTAACTTGCTGGAACTGATGCACTTTGTTTATGCTAGCCTTTTTTTTTTTTTTTTTAAGCTGCTTGTTTCGAACAAAATGAAATGCATATTGCATTGTATCCTTCCTGCTTGCTGTTTTTCTCTTAATTTTAAAAGTTATGCTATGAGGGTAAAGTATAATTAAGGAGAAATATGCACAAGAATACCTATAAAATAACTCCCATCCAGTTTGATGGGTATAACTTCAAGGGATTAAAAAAAAACTATTTTGGATGAATATTCTGTGTGGGTTTTTGTTTTCTTTTTTTTTTTTTTTGTAAATAAGAGTGTATAAGAACTTGTGGTATATTATAACAGTTTTAAGTGGTTGTAAGAATTAAAACACGTCTTAAGCTATGTTTAACTTCATTTGACAGCAAAGAAGACATCTTGGCCAGAGTAAATCCTTCAAAACCCATTCCAGTGGGGCCTCAGAATCATCTCTGAAAGGAGAAGAAAGTTCTTTCTACTTCAGTAAAATTTACATTTCCAGAATTCTCCCCCCTCTCCTGCTGTCCAATCTTTATCCTCTGGATTTGGGTACTTTTTAACTGTAGTTCAGGAAAGGTAGGAGGAACAGAATTTCCCCATAGCACCTTTGCTCCTGGCTTTGGGGAATCTGCCCCTGATCTCAGAAGAATGCTTCTCCTTTGTCTACATTTGCCTTGGTACAGCAGCAACGGGCCTTAAGGATCCCTCCACATCTGGGTGTGCAGAGCAGTGCTCTGTCAAAAACTTCATTCTTCAGCTCTGTGTGCAACTTTCCTTAAGCTGCCTGTATCTTCAATCAATTAACAGTCTTCTTATACCAGCCCACAGTCTCTCCTGCATTAAGTACTCATTCTCTTACCTGGTTCCCTCTGCACATGGACTGTAACTGTTGAGTATCCCCATAAGAGACCTTCTTAGACTTAAAGACGGTAACACAATTTTCCCTGGCCTATTTATTTTCTTAACCTGATTTTCTGTATTTTCCCATGGTCAATACTTGTGGAGAGTTTTAAATTTTATAAATTAAAATTCAGTTTAATTTAAAAAGTGTTGCCATGTTCTCTGTGCCAGGCACTATGTTGGATTCAAGGGTGAATAAAAACCAGTACTCACACTCAGGTGTGGGAGAGAGACGTGTACCACCGTCTATTGGAGCAGTTGGAGAAGTTCTAATGGAGCAGTGGACACAAGGTCACGTGGAAGCCGTACAGGGAGAGGGAGGTTAGACGGGCCTCAAGCACGAGTAGCAGTTCATTCTGCAGGGAAAGGGAAGAGTGGTACATGGAGCTGGAATGCCATTTAAGACAGAGGAGCTGTGAAGTGCATCCTAAGAGAAGGGCTAAAGAATTGGCTCTAAGGAGCCAATAGCACTTTTGTTCTCTGGATAATCCGGTTAATTCCTGTTAACCCAGAAAGCTTTTGTAAGCTTTTAGCCCATTGGAATTCCGTGGTGGCTATCTTTTAGGGAAAATTTCCCTAAATACAGTTTTTCTTGTCCTACAAATGTAGCCCAGTGTCTACTGGAGTGAATACCATGTGTATACGGTCATTACGTGGATGCAGCAGGAAGGCTAGGGACTGGAGAGCACCAGCAAGAGGTGTCTGGAGAAAAGCCAGAGGGGCTTGGGAAGTTCCATGAGACAATAGGGACTAGAGGCCCCGGTAGAGGGAGAGAGCTGGTTCCAAAGGGTCAAGGGTGGGAGTAAACAGGTATGTGTGGAGGGAGGGGGTCCTTAGAGATTCTGCCAATTACCAACAATTTGGCTTTATGAAGCATGTTCAAAATTAACAAGACGGGGATATGTTGACATGTTTTCAGTATAAACCTTGTATATTTCTAAACGACATTGATTGGATTAAAATGACCATTTACATAATGTTTAGGGAAGAAAAAAAGTCAACTGGGGCCTGATTGACGAAGATAAGCTTTTGGCCACAACATTCGTACTAACAAGGAAAGTAGAAGGACGCCAAACGTCTGGATGGGAAGGAATATGCCTGTGGGCAGAGTCTCGGTTTATTTTCCTCACCGCCTCCTTCAGGATAATCTAGGATGCTGACTGAAAATGCAGATGATTCCGCTCTGTCTCCGAACTACTGAATCGGAATCTGAGGGTGGAATCCAGGAGCATTTTTAATAAATTCTGCAGGGTGTGAGGGCTTCATCTTGGAAAGGAAAAGAATTCAGTCGCAGATGGTCCCGGGCTCCTGCCTTTCCTACGTGGAGCTCGGCGAGGGGAGGGTGGAGGAGGAGAAGGAGGTATCTCGGGCTCACCGACATTCGAGCAGCCGCGCTCACCTGCCCCGCTCTACCTGCGGCCTGGACGCACGGCCCCGCCCCCACGCCCAGCCGGAGCCCCGCCCATGGTGGGGAGGGGAGAGCCGGAGAGGCCGAGGCCCGCCCCCACGCCCGGCCGAGCCAATCAGGAGCTGCGGTCTCAGACGTCGGGTTACGCGCGGCGGCGAGTGGGCCGCGGGGCGGAGGTACCGGCTCCCGGCTTCGACTCCCGGCCCGGAGCTCGGCGGCGCGGCCCCGGCAGGCAGCGAGGCCGGGCGGGCGGGCTGGCTGCGGCGCCCCGCGCCCCTCCGCCAGGCCCGCCATGCAGGGCCCCGCCGGGAACGCGAGCCGCGGGCTCCCGGGCGCGCCGCCCTCCACCGTCGCGTCCGGGGCGGGCCGCTGCGAGAGCGGCGCGCTCATGCACAGTTTCGGCATCTTCCTGCAGGGGCTGCTCGGCGTCGTGGCCTTCAGCACATTGATGCGTGAGTCCGGGACCCCCGCCCCTCCTGAGGCCCTGTGGGACCACCGCAGGCCCAGCCCCGCCTTGGAGACCCTCCTGCCAGAAGAGTTAAGGCCTGGGTCCCCGGGCCCTTTGGCTCGGGTGCCTTCTGTCCGCGAGCGCAGTCTGGGCATTCCCGGACTAGCGGGAGCTCCCTCCCCGCTCAGGACCTAGGGTCCTGAGTCCCTCGCCTTCTCGAGACAGCCCTTAGTCAGGGGTCACTGGTTCTCTCCTACAGCCCGCACACGCCTCTCTTCCGATGTAACTGCCTAAAACTCGCCCTCCCGCTACCTTGTCATCGCGAATTAAGGCTACTCCACTTCCCAGCCGGGCGTCATGAACCTCCAGCTGGAATAATCCTTTATGCCCCCTCACAGAGCCTCCCTAGTCTCCCCTTCGCCCTTTGAACCCGCATCCTTAAATCCACAGTCTGATGCTGGGCTTTTTCCTGTTTCTTCACTCCGCCAAGATTTGCTGACTCCCCTTGGCTTTTAAATCCCGCTCCTTTGCAATACCTGGATTGTAAGGCCATGCATTGCCTTCCCAGTACTACTTCCTCCTGCCTCGCTTCCCCCACCTTTCCCCCAGCTTTATTTTCTGTTTTGGTTGGAGCAGGACCCGCCCAGACTGCCTTCTTCCCTGCTGCTCCTCTTTCCCCTCTTTTACTTCCTGAACTGGTCCACCTGTTCCATCTCTGGCCCAAGCTTTTCTAATTAAGTTGCATCTCAAGCCTCCCCTGGCTATTCCTCTGTCCAACCCACTCTATTACTCATATTTAAAGTTTCCTTCCTTTCCATGAGACTCGGGCAACCTAGTGGCTTAGTGAAGGATGCTGCTCAGAGGGTCTGGGAGGTCACAGAATCCCTGTGCTAAAGTCCCTGGGGGCCCTTTCTTGGGAGTTTCCTGATGGAAAAGAAAGCCCCAGATGGCCCCTCTTGAAAACTGGAAGTTCCACCGTAGTTATCAGGTGCGTCGTGCATTTTGGGGTTGTGTTGTTTTCTTGGTGCACATCCTTCCCTTGATTACAGTAACAGGAGGCTTCAGTTGGCTGTGGGCCTAGGAGCGCCCCTGTGATTGCATCCTGGAGGAAGGAAGGGTTTACAACGATCTGTACAGAGGCATTAATTCCAGAATGACAGGATCTCAGAACTTCCCCACTGTGCTCACATGGGCAGAGTGGAAGTTTCGGCAGAAAGTATGCTTCTTTGCACTGGGGACAGATTCCGCAGCTGTGTGCATTTGTCTTCTAGGGTGGACTTGCTGGAGTTACAGCTTTGCTTGTCCTAACACGGGGCTTGCTTAAGCGAATTCTCCCAGGCTTCATGCAGGTAACCCCGAAGAGGCTGTTCTTGGAGGACACTTCTTCTGGTTGCCTGGCCTTGGTAAACCTTACCCCAAGTGCCCGACTGTTTATGTTTGCCACTCTTTCTTTCCTTTTTAGTCTCTACTTGCCTTGCTATTTTCGCAGCTGAACAAATACCCACTTGTTCCCACAGTAATAATTTGTGACGACTTAGCCAAAATCAGCTGCTGACTTGGGGGCATAAACTGTGTGTGGGTCTCCCCTCCCCTCCCACTTCTGTCCCCGCCCCAGCTGGCCTTCCTTTCTCTCTGAAGGAACTACAGGCTTACTTTGCATTCTGTTCTCTAACTTCTGATTTCCTAGCCTAGCTCTGGCTATTTCCGTGGATTTGATTGCTGCTGATGGCCCTATTTACTCCTGAGGCTTTGAACTCGTGGTTCAGGGAGGGAAATGTGGTTATGACGGGGCAGAGTTGCTCGCTGCTGAGAAGTGTCCCAGGTTGCCCGTGTTCAGAGTGATGGCGCTGGCCCTGGAGTCTTCAGGGACATAACTCACTTTGCTTAATCTTCAGCGTGAGCACGTGTGCAAACCTCACTGCAGTGGGTGCTCTTTCTGTATGCAGAGACCAGACTACCGAGCAGCCTTTTGCTCAGTGTAAGCCTAGACATGGAGGGTGCCTGTGGCAATGGGCATCGGTTCCTGGGACAGTGATGAGGACGGTGACAGGGAGAAGGGGTGGAGGAGTGAGAACCCTGTCTGCCCTTGCTGATGATCTCTTCAACTCGTCGGTTCTGTTCTGAGAATGGTGGGGCTTTCCCCTTTGGCACTGCGGGGGTGAGGAGGGAATCTCTCAGGGGCTGCATCACATTTTGCAGTGACTTTGCTGGGGACAAGGAAAAGGGGGAGGTGCTTTCTAGGAAATGCACGTGTGAGCAGTTTGGTTTGCCCGGGCTTTGTCTTCCCAGACACAGCGTCGGTTCCCCAGTCAGGCACAGCTGCTGGCAAGAGGCCAGGCTCCCGTGACAGGTGTCCCGCTTGCTACTCTTGAGGGACGTCTTGGTGTGTTAAGATGAGACCACCCCATCCATCATCAGTTCCACTGTTTTCTTTGTCGAGCATATGTTGTTTGTTTTTTTTTTAATTTTTTTTAGATTCCATTTATTTATTTGACAGTGAGAGAGAGTGAGTGAGCAAGTGAGCACAAGTAAGCAGAACGGCAGGCAGAGGGAGAGAGAGAAGCTGGCTCCCCGCTGAGCAGGGAGCCAGATGCGGGACTCAATCCCAGGACCCTGGAACCACAGTCCTAGCCAAAGGCAGATACTCAGCCAACCGAGCCACCCAGGTGCCCCCATCGAGCATATTTTAAATAGCAGTCATCTCTCCTGAGCAATTTTAAGTTAACCTCTTTGGGGTCACAGTCTTCCCTCCTGGGTGCGTTTGTGCCCCCCTCCCCCACCTCAGCCATGGACTCGTTGGCTCTCTCCTCTGACAGTTCCCCTGTCCTGCAGGCAGGTATCGTTCCATTTTCCTGTCAGACCAGCTCTGTTGTATTGGCTGCACCCCTTTCCCTGCCAGACAGGCTGAGGCATTTTTCATCACTTCACATCCCTGAATTCAGTGAATCCTCAGACTGGTGTCTTTACGGTGTATTGTTTTTTTTTCCTGCACAGAAAAATCACTTTTTTCTCCATTTACAGGTGGTTGTGTTTTTTGCCCTAGAGGGTTTTGTCCTGGAGGAAGACTTCACATATGTATACTTGTGTGTGTGTGTGTGTGTGTGTGTGAGAGAGAGAGAAGATTTTGATTCTCACAAGGATTTCTCATGCTGGTGCTTGCTCTGTGTGGGGGTCTTCAGTTGGTCTCAGCCAAGACGGCCGAGAGTTAAGAACACCAGGTGATGTATGTAGCCTTTCTTCAAGCTGCGTGAACACACAGACCCTCCCCAGCCGGCATCCGCGGGCATGTCGTAGCATCAGCTAAGACATGGCAGCAGGTCTCACCTCCTAAGCGGTGAGCTTCCTAGAGGCTCCACCTGTGAGAAAAGCTGAACCCACTCGGAGGCAAGCTTGTTACAAAGGGACTTCCCAGTCTGGGTCCTCCGGGTTCTCTGGGACGTCAGCACAAAGCATTGGTGTCTGAGGAGAAAGAAACGCTTTCAGTGAGGGACCTTGTCATGACCCGCCTGCTGAACAGTCCATCTGGTTTTGGTGGCTCTATCTCTAGTCTGTGACACAATAAAGTCGCTGAGGCCGGAGTCACAGCACACCCAGAGCTCAGCACCCTGTTCACTGCAGGGCCGTGGCCCACCTGTCAGCCAAAGGTCGGTGTCAGGCAGCGTGTGCGTTGGCATTCGGGAGTGTTGACTCTCAGGACGTGTGGTGCACAGCAAACACCAGCCTCCTTCACCCTGCACAGAGCTCTGGGCTGCAGTATAGACAGAATCGGTTTTTAACACAAGCGGTTTGAGAGCTTGGATAGACCTACCTGCCTGTTTCCGTGTTACAGATGTGGGGATTAGCCGGCTGGGAGAGCATGTCGGTGTTTCACAAAAATTGAGAAATGAGAGTTTTCCTGAGACCCAGAGGTACATCACACGCCAGTCTGCCCAGCTTTGAAATCTCAATCTCATACGAGAGTCGCTCTTTTTCTCACACCGTGAACCGGCCTCCCTGTGTCTTCAGTACACACAGACCTGCGGGGGCCACCCTTCCTGGGGTGCCCTCTCCCTACCCTATCCCAGTCTTTACCTCACAAAATGTCAAACATCCAGGAAAGAAGAGAAATAATACAGTGATAATACAATATCAGCCCTCCACCTAGATTCAGAAATTGCTCATGTTTTGCCACATTTATCTCTTTATACCTTTTTTTTTTTTTGCCGGACCATTTGAAGATACTTTGTAGCCAGGATCCCACTTCACTCTTAAGACCTTCCAGTCAAGTCTCCTGTGAAGGGGTACAATTTTCTGCATAATCACAGCCTCGTGATCCTGCCTAAGAACATGTATACCTCCACGAGGTCACCTGACAGCTAGCCCACAGTCACACTTGCCCACATGCCCCATGTGTCTCAGAGCTGGGGTCTTTAAAAACCGTGAGCAGTCAAGGGCCACATGTCGTGTTAGTTGTGTTTTGAAGTCATTTTTACTGTAGAACAACCTCCCCCTACGTTCACTCACACACACTTTTTCCTTTTTTTTTTTTTTTTTAAATATTGCTGTTCTGAAGGTGCCGCGTCTTGTGTTCTGGACTTGTCTGGGTATTTCCTTGTGGTGGTGTGTGAGCTGCTTCACAGACCCCTGTGTTCCCTGAGTTCAGTCTGGGAAGGGTTTTAGATTCAGATAACCTTTCTTACACCAGGAACACTCTGTAGGCAGTGCTGCGTGCTTCCTAGTACAGCATACCAGGCTGCACGTGACCTCAGGCGGCCCTGCTATCAGTAACAGTAAGGTCATTACCTGGTGGAAGGGTGCAGGTCTCTGGATCTCTCCCTTGTAAAGGTATGCTTTCCCCTTTGCAGTGAATAAATCATTTCTGGGGGGCTTATCCCTTGAGATTGTGGGGATATCCTATTCCCCAGTAACTTTTCACTCAGTGGTCACCTGACAGAACAGTGGGACACAGTGGTGGCCTCCCTGGAGCTGGAGCTCAGGAGAGAAGCCACCTGTCTCTGGGCCCGGCACCCAACACTCAGTAAATACCAGTTTCCTTTGCTCCCTCCGGAGTGCCAGCCAAGGCTGAGGAAGAACATCCCTTCTTCTGTCCCAGGCTGGTATTGTGCCCATAGGGGAAGGGAGGACGGCCAATATTAGCGTGGCAGCTGGTTAGGAATCTTTATTTAGAGAGTTTTCAGGGTTTCTAAACACTGATTTATCTGGTAGCATGTATCCATAATGGTGATCTCCTCTATTTATAGTAAAACTTAATTAATTTGGAGTAAAATCAGGCCAGAGGGAGTTGTCTGAATTAGAGGACAGTCTGGGTTGTAGAATAATTTAATGAAATGCATTTTTAGCCTTTTAAATACCTCTGTTTGTCAAGCGTTGCCCTATAGGGGCCTATCCAGCCTTCACTGCTTTAATGATCTGTTTAAAATCCTTCGCAATTAGTATAATATTTGCATGAAGATGAAGTCTCTTTGAAGGAATTTTACAGGTGGTTAAAAATAGCAGGCTCCCTGGCTCTGAAACCAATCGGACCTGGCTTCCATTTCTGCTTCTGCCTCCCTGTGCCCTTGAGTAGCCTACCTGTATTTCCCGACTGTTCTGTTTGCTTCCCAGAAGGATGGAAATAATTTTCCTGGGACTGTGGGGATTAGGAAGAATGTAAGGAAGCTGGGATCAGTATCTGGCACGAGTCGGGCCCTCAGTTATCCTCATTGTTACAGTATTTGCATTGAGAGTCCCATCGAAGAGCTTGAGTAACTTGTTTTCTGAATTAGGTTAAACATTTCCCTTGCTATCTTGTTTGCACAACATCTGTGCCTTTTAACATCTTTGCCTTTCGCCCTCCTTTCGTGGACTGCATAATAGTAGAAAACTTGAACACAACCAGCACAATGCTGGTGAATTCCAAATTAGCTTGTACCCAGAGCAGGTGGCTTTTAGTAGAGGTAAGGCTCTCCTTCCTTCACCTCACCCTGACCCGTTTTCACCTACAGAGTGTCGCCTGGGCATTGAGGGCAGGCTGGTTACAGGTACTTGACCTGCGTCCCAGGCCCCGGCCTTCTCTGCCCCCAGAGATGTCAGGGCATGGTGCTGGCCCCTAGAACCCATGTCCTTCCGGAAGCTTGCTCTGTACCCAGTCCCCATTGTGCTGGCTCCTGTGCCTCGCTCTTGACGTACTTCCCAGGCACCCTAGAGAGAACCAGGACAGCGAACACAGGCCTGGTTAGTAGGTGTAGAGCTGAAATGGAAGCCAGGCCCAGCAGACTCCAGACCCTCCTAACCACTTCCCCTACCCCTGCTTGCCCTACTTGGGCCCCCTTTCCACGCAGGTGCACTCTCTGAGGACCCTAAGCCCTCGCTGCTTCATCTCATTTTTTCCCATTCAAACAAGTCTGATTTTTCTTTCTTAATAATTCTTTTTTATGTCCGAAGTGTTAATGTGGAACTTCAGTTTTATGGCTCTTGATAGCATGAAAGTAGACATTTGAAATGACTTACGAGTCATTTTGTGCATGTCTGAGCTCTACCTGAGGTGCGCTCTCCCAGCCTGGGCCTTTGTCAGGCTCTCCCCCGGTGCTTGAGGACGGCCATCCCGGCTGGGGACTGAGCCTCCTGGAGCACCAGGGAGGGAGTATAGCTGAGTCGGTTCCATAGCCGGTGAGGAGGCTCTGCACGGCTCTCAGTGCTCTCAGGTTACCTGCTGCTTTTCACAGTTTGTTTCCCTGGTGCTGCAGGAGTGTGGCTAACAGCCTTGCGTTGGGGAGAACCCCGAAGTTATCCTTTACCTCACGGATGCGTAGAGGTGGTCTGGGAGCCTCTCGGACTCCTCCACTACTGGGAAGTGTTCCGTCTAACCCCGGCTTTTCCAACTTGGCGCTGTTGGCATTGGGGCCAGATAATTCTTTGCTGCGGGCGCTGTCCTATGCATTGTCAGGTATTCAGCTGTGTCCCTGGCCTCTCCCCACTGGATGCCAGACGTACCCCACCCCCAGGCTGAGACAGATAAAAATGTCTCCAGACACTGCCCAGAGTGTCCTGGGGCGGGGGCAGAGTTGTATCTGTTGAGAACTGCATTTTTTCAGCTTGGGGGTGATGCAGTGCACTCTCAGGGGAGCCCTAGAGAACAGATTCAGTCAGTAGGTGCCCCTGAAGGATGAGAGCGACGCCCTGGCAGGGCTTATGAAGGGTCTGGCTGCTACCTCGACAGGGGACTGCCGAGACCTGCATCCCAGCCTCCAGGGGCTCTTGGCTGGAGTGGGCTGCCCGGACAGTACGCAGGTGGTGGTGGATTGCCTGCGGCTGGGGAAGTGTCCATGGGGGAGCCTTCCTCCAGCACAGCACGGGGAGGGGGGGTGGCAATGCCAAGGGGCCACAGGAGGTCGTGATCAGGGCGGTTGTCTGGGGGCCTAGAGAGCATGGGACAGAGGCTCCAGGAAGAGGCTTCAAGACAGCCTTCCCGTTCAGTTGCGGGCCCCTTGTCCTACAGCTTGGCGCTTATAAAGGAGGGTGAGTTCAATGATTGGGTGGCAAGTCAGCTTCTGCCTTTACCTGGTGCTCCTTTTGGACTGTTTCTCTGCCAGCATTTCCTTTGAAGCAGCTTTATCAGGTCCTTTTTAGATCTCATGGTGCCCCCCGAGGAACCAACCATCCAGCTCCAGAGACATCGCCACTAGCTCGTAGAGGGAGCAGATCATGCCCGTGAACTGGCTCCCGCTGGCGGCCATCCGCGCTGCACCCAGGTGTGGAGGTGGCAGGACTCTGGCCTGGGTTCTGGACAGCGGCCAGGGTGGGCAAGGCCTGGACTGCGAGCATGGTCCCAGGCTTTGGTGGGCTGGGGCTCTGCTGAAGAATGTCTCTTAGGAGAAGGCCAGGTGTGAGCACCTTCTGGAATCCTGTACCTACCCCAGCAGGATGGCCAATCCCTGACATCACCTTTGTGACTGTGATGACAAGAGTTCTAAATTGAGTTACTGCAATCCCGTCTTAGCGAATGACAGATCCTCCCACGTTTCCTTTGAGTTAGAGGGTCCTCTTCATCCTAAAGGGTGTGTTGTGCCACCGTCAGGCTCCGCTCGAGCTGCTTTGTGTGAGGCTGGGTCTTAACTGGGGCGTGCTTGGGGGGGTGGCGTGGAGTGGCACCCAGGGGTAGGAGAGATAGAGTCACTATGCTTACCAGGGAACTCAGCTGTCGTTGTGTTGTTGACTCTAAAATAACTTTGAAAGTCTTGGTGTTGAGTATCTATGGCTTTTCCTATCCCCAGTCAGTGGTAGGTGTCAAGAGCTTTCACAGTTTGTCTTTAGTTTTCTCTTTCATGGACCAAGTTGTATGCCCAGTAGCTCGGGACACAAGCAGAACCAACCTTATATTTTTTATATGTTCCCCTTGCTCAGAATGCTTTTCTTCCCCCTTCCCTCTGCTTTTGTTCTAGTCCCTGGGCTCCTCTAACCTCTCTTTTTTTTAATTTTAAAAAAAATTTGTGTGTGTGTGGTTTTATTTATTTGAGAGGAACAAGAGCAGAGAGAGCAGAGAGAGAAGGAGTAGATGGAGAGGGAGACACAGACTCCCTGCTGAGCAAGGAACCGGGCATGGGGCTCGAGCCCAGAACCCTGGGATTATGACCTGAGCTGAAGGCAGAGGCTTCACTGACTGAACTACCCAGGCTCTAACCGCTTAAGCTCATCAGTGTTCCTTATGGGCTTTTCTGCTTGCTTGCTTGCTTTTTTTTAAGATTTTATTTATTTATTTGACAGAGAAAGAGCACAAGTAGGCAGAGTGGGAGGGTGAGGGAGAAGCAGGCTCTCTGCCAAGCAGGGAGCCCGACGAGGGACTCAGTCCCAGGGCCCTCGGATCATGACCTGAGCTGAAGGCAGCTGCTTAACCGACTGAGCCACCCAGGCGCGCCCCACTTTTCCGTTTTCTTAGAAGACATTTTCACTTAATAACATGGAAAATGATGTAGAGAGGTGAGGCGCTGGCATCACCCAGTTTCATAAGCCGGCAACTCCATCCTGCAGGAGCAGGGCACCCCACCTCTCTTGCCCAGACCCGAGGGCCCTGTCAGCATCTTGGCCGAGGCGGCGTCAGGGGGCGAGAGCAGGTTTTCTATTTAGGTGGGGATTTGGGGCCCGAAACATTTGCAGGTTGTTCGGACGCAGCAGACTTGAAGATAGTGGGTCTCCTGTTTTCACTGCCGCTGCTCCCACCCTCTCTGAGCCCTGCAGGGAACTGGGGTCCAGAAGTGTGGGAAAGAGACGCCGATGACGGGGGGCCGGTGCTGGGGTCCTGCTGACACAGTGGAGGAGGTCTGCATGAATGTGTTTTCTCTGTCAAGAACCCTGGTTTGGAATTCTATCCCCAGATTTCTCTGTCAGAAATCTGATCAATTGCTGGCAAAAAAAAAAAAAAAAAAAAATTGCTTTATGAAAGGAGAGTTAAGAAGAATATTAGGTTGTTTCTCAGACCACTCAGCAGATTATGTATGGATTTTTTCTTTTTCAACGTGTTAAGGTAAATAACTTACTAATACCCCAGGTAGGTAAAAACGTCTTCGGCGAAACAGCCAACAAACACACTGTGGTCTTGCTATGGACCACCGTAGTTCAAGGGCCACTACTGTGGATGGGGTGATGTGCACGGTGGCAGCTGTCTTCTAGTGAGCTTGTTCGCCCCCAAAGTGGAAGTTTTCAGGTTGGGCCAGCGTGGACGTGGCTTCGGCTGGATTTCGGTCTGCGCTGATGTGAGTGAGGCACAAGGGTGAGGAGAGGGTGTGATGGGCGGGTTGCTCTCCGAAGGTGTTCATACCGGGCACCATGGGACCTTACCAAGGAGCTCCTCTGTCCTCTCTCACAGTGGCCATAGCTACCAGGAGTCCTTCTTTGCTTCGAACTAAGGTGGTGTCCTGGCATCTTGCAGGACAGCCAGGCTCCAGAACCTGCCCTCCTTTTCCCAGCTCTTTCTGTGCTGTAGACAGCTCAGCCCCCATGGTCTGCCTTGCAGCTACGTTCTGGGACACTGGATGTGGCCATGTGCCCCAAGGCTACTCTTTTCCTGGCCGCTGCACCTGCTGAACCCGTTCCTGCCTCTTCCCCTTACCCACATCTCTCTTGCCCCTGAATGTTTTTCTCCTTCCTCCCCACGCAGCCACATCCTCCTCTGCTTCCAGGAAACTTCCCCAGATGGTTATGTTGCAGGACGGACAGTCTGTATTGCACAAGTATGACCTCTGCCTCTCCCTTGGCCTGATCTGGCTTAGGGGCCAAGCTGGTGCCTGTGCAGGGCTGGGTGTTCCCCACCTGGATGCTGGTCTTGGGATAGTTCCTCAGCCTTTCTTTGTCCTTCTTGGCCTTGACACTTTTGAAGAGTACAGGCCAGTGGTTTTGTAGAATGTCCCCGATGGGGTTTGTCTGATGTTTCTTCGTGATTCCATTCGGGTTACATGTGACCTCCTCAGTGCGTGGGACCCCACGGCACCTGACATGGGTTTTTCCCAGTACTGGCGGAGTTCTCTTGATGACTGCAGCCAGGTGGTTCCCCCAGGTCTCTCCACTGTGAAGTTAACATCTTTCCCTTTGTAATTTCTAAATTGTTAGGGCATATGTTGAGAACATGTAAAGGTTCTGTTTTCAGTCTTCTTGTAAAGCCTCCCCTGGCTGGGAGGTCAGAGCCACAGGCTCTGAGGGATTTTGGCTGAAGGGGCCTTGGCCCGTTTGATTTGGCAACAATACTGGGTCACACTGTGTAGTGCCTATTATGTGTCAAGCCCTGTAAGCACCTTATAAACGTAACTCATTTATTTCTCACGTTAGCCACCCGAAGTGGGTACTCCTCTTATCCTGTTGTGTATCTGGGGAAACTGAGGCACAGAGAGGCTAAGTGAAGTGTCTCGGGTTGTGGCAGCCTCTAAATGGAATACTGGTTCAGTGCCGGGGCTCCCCACTGCTCCGCCTGCCTGCTGTGCGCAGGGTTCATGTGTAGTTCATGACATAGGGATGCTGCTTCTCTAACCTCGGTGGACTTCCTGTAGCCTCTTAACATGGACCACTTCAATGCCATCAGGTTACACTGTCTCTCACCTGCTTGGTTTTTCACTCAGAGCATCATTGCAACACTTTCGTAGGCCTGGCAGGTGCACCAGGAAAAAGCCAAAGTCTTTTCCTTTTGAGATTGGAGTCCAGGACTTGTTAAAGTCAGAGCAGTTTGTCCCGTGTGGCTAAATGTGGCCTTTGAGCCTCTACAAAAGTGGGTGAAGAGACTTTTGCCAGTGAAGGAGTCAGTAGTGTAGAACTTGCTCTTCTTCTAGAAGCAACCAGAAGACATACGAAACAACTGTTCGTAGACATTGGGCGACAGATGGCTCAGAATAATGGTCCTTGAGGGACCGAAAATGATGAGGTAGGCCCTGTGGTCTCCTCTGAAATGTTCTGCTGGAAGCAGTTTCCAGATCTCAGAGCAGTGAGGAGGAGCCTGCGCAGAGCCCAGCGGCCTGGCCTAGTTGAGAAGACAGAGTTGAGGAAGCCAAGGCAGTCGGAATTTCCAGGGACAATATGGAGAAAAAGGAGCTACCTAGACCAAGAGCCCTAGACATTTGCTCAGCGGTCTCAAGTCTCTATCTGCATATGAGTCTGTGCGTGCGTAGGGTGAGCCTCGGAGCAAAGCCAAGGACAGCTGCTGGGAAGCTGGGAGCTGAACTGCTTCTGGTGTTCTGTGCAGTTAGATGTGAGACCCTGTTGAACACCAGGGGCATTTGGTAGAGGCCTCTGAAGATACTCCTCCTCTGAGAAAGCCCCTCGCAAACTTGGCTGCCTACCCGGGCGAGAGGGGCAAACAACTTGAGAACAAGCCTGATACCGTACACAGAAACAGCAGAACTACAGTGCGCATCCGGATGTGGAAGTGGAAACTGTAACAGGAGACGGTCATTGTTACCTTGGGATAGGCAGAGGTTTCTTAGGACACAAAAAGCTTGAACTGTTACAAAAAAAAAAAAAAAAAGAAAAGAAAAGAGGGGTGCCTGGGTGGCTCAGTGGGTTAAAGACTCTGCCTTCGGCTCAGGTCATGATCCCAGGTTCCTGGGATCAAGCCCCACATCGGGCTCTCTGCTCAGCGGGGAGCCTGCTTCTCCCTCTGCCCCTCCCCCTGCTCATGGTCCCCTACCACCCATTAAATAAATAAATAAATAAATAAAATTTTGGGGGGTGAATTTAGGCCCACATCTAAATTAAGGATTTCTGACCTTCAAAACATACTGTAAGGAAAAGGTAAGCCATAGATTGGGAAAGAATGTGACAAGGACTTGCATCCAGAATAGGTAAAGAATTCTCACAACTCAGTTGAAAGTCAACGTGATTTAATGATCAGAAAGGATCAGAATAGACGTTTCTCTAAAGAAGACCCACAGTTGGCCAGTGAGCACAGGAGAAGCTGTTCAGTATCACTAGCGATCAGGGACATGCATGTTAAACAGCGATTCCACCGTGTACCCACAGGATGCTACGATCAAAAAGACTGACAATACCAAAAGTTAAAGAGAGTATGAACTTCGAAACTCTTATATATTAACAGAATAAATGTGAAATGATGAAACCATTTTGGAGAACCGAAAGTTTCTTAAAAAGAAAATGACACGTGGTGGGGCGCCTGGGTGGCTCAGTGGGTTAAAGCCTCTGTCTTCGGCTCAGGTCATGATCCCAGCGTCCTGGGATCGAGCCTCACATAGGGCTCTCTGCTCTGCGGGGAGCCTGCTTTCTCCTCTCTCTCTGCCTGCCTCTCTGTCTACTTGTGATCTCTGTCAAATAAATAAATAAAATCTTTAAAAAAAAAAAAAAGAAAGAAAAGAAAATGACACGTGGGGCACCTGGCTGGCTCAGTTGGCGGGGCAGGCGACACTTGATCTCTGGGTTGTTCGTTTGAGCCCCACGCTGGGTGTAGAGATTACTTAAAAATGAAATCTTTTTTTTTTTTTTTTTAAGATTTATTTATTTATGTGTGTGTGTGTGTGTGTGTGATTTGTTTATTTGCTAGAGAGCACACAAGCAGGAGGGCAAGGAGGAGCAGAGGTAGAAGCAGGCATCCTGCTGAGCAGAGAACCTAATGCTGGGCTCAATCCCAAGACCCTGGGATCATGACCTGAGCTGAAGGCAGACACTCAACTGAGTCACCCAGGCGCCCTTAAAAATGAAACCCTTAAAAAAAAAGAAAAGAAAATTAGACCTGCCATCCAACCCAGCAATGTCACCCCTAGACATTTACTTAAGAGAAAAGAAAACAGGGCTACAAAAGGACTTGTACATAAATATTCATAGCAACTTTATTCATAATTGCCCCAAACTGGAAGCAATCCAAATGTTCATCAACACGTGAATGGATAAACAGATTATAGTATATCTGAACAAGGGAATACATGTTGGCCACAAAAAGGAATGAGCTAGTGACACATTTCACACCATGGGTGAGCGTGCTGAGCGGAAGAATCCAGCTCAAGTGTATTCTTACTGTGCGACTCCAGTTCTATGAAGTTCTAGAAATGGGATTTATAGTGAGGAAAGCCGATTGCCTTGCAGTGGTAGGTGTGAGGCCAGCTGCAAAGGAACAGGAGGTAATTTGGGGGGTGATGGAAACTAGTATGTTGGTGGTAGCGAGGGTCACATCAGCGTACACATTTCTCGAAACTCTTGAACTGTGTCCAACATGGGTGCATTTTGGTATGTAAATTATACTTCAGAATTGATTTAAAAGAGAGGGGGGGAAAGCCTCAGAACGGTCGAACTGTTTCACAGACGTAAGTGCTCACCCCAGCAAACTTCAGTCCTCATTAAAGGAAAACAGCAAAATCCTGTTGCTTCACAGTGTGACAGTCATAATGTATGGCTTCCAATCAAAAATTACAGGTGGAGAAGCAGAAAATTATGACCTATAGTCAGGAGAAAAGTGAGTCAGTATAAATGAACTAAGAATGAAACACAGAAGAAAGACAAAAAACAAGCAGCTCCAGTGACCCATGGGAAAGGATCAGAGATCCTATGTGTAATTGGATTTCTGGGGGAGGCAGAAGAAAGGGCAGAAAAAAATCTTTGAAAACTAATGGCTGAGGGCGAATGGGTGGCTCAGTGGGTTAAGCCTCTGCCTTCGGCTCAGGTCGTGATCTCAGGGTTCTGGGATGGAGCCCTGCATTGGGCTCTCTGCTCTGCAGGGAGCCTGCTTCCCCACCCCCACCGCCTGCCTCTGCGTACTTGTGATCTCTCTGTCATAAATAAATAAAATCCTAGAAAAAGATAACTAATGGCTGAACATTTTCCAAAGCTGATGAAAAGTATAAACACACAGATCCAAGATCCAAGAAGCTTCAAAAACCCCAAGCAGATGGACACAGAGTAAATGACACTAAGCCACATCATAATCAAATTGCTGAAAAACAATGATAAAAAGAACATTGTGAAAGCATTATGAGGGAAAAAAGACACGACATACAGAGAAATAAACATAAAGACTGATAGAGACTTTTCGTCAGATTAATCAAGCTAGAAGACAAGGGAACAACATCTTTTAAGTGCAAAGTAAAACCTTTTAACCCAGGATTCTGCATACGGGGTGGCGGGGAATAGCTTTTATAAATGAAGGCAGGAAAAAAAAGTGGATTGAAGGCATTTGATCCTTCCTTATCCAAAGCAAGTGGCTCCAGTCCTTACGTACTGCCTTACCAACTCCGCTCCTGAGCCCCTACTCTTTTTTTTTTTTTTAACAGATTTTGTCCACTCAAGTTATAATCTCAGGGGTTATGTCTGATGGTAAGAATTACATGATTTGGGGAGAAATTGAGTTGCTTTCCTAACTTTAAGAAATTCCTTTCACCACGTTAATGAGCCCCAGCACAGTAGCATGGCTTTGGGCTCCAAGAGGCCGTGCGTTTGGGTGGCGGGGGGTGTCACCTGATCCCAGGGCCTCCTTTCTGTTGTCGGGACCATCTGCCCTGCCCTGCCGAAGCAGGGTGCCAGCGCCCGGCCCTCGGCCCTTCTTGGTACCCCTCCGTGGATGGCGTCATTCGGGTCCATGCTCCCTTTGTCTGCAGATGCCGTTGCACTGATAGAATGACCCCCTTGTTTGGGTGAGTCAGAAACTGAATTTAGCTGAAAACATTTTTTTGCTTATTGAAGTAAAATTGGGGAAGTTTCTGTAGGGTTGGACAGAAACATTGGTGACTGCTGCTAGTGCCTTGTTCACTTTTCCTGCTTTGGAGCATGATAGCCAGCCAGGTCAGCAGAGAGCGTGACCGCGTTGGTTGGGACAGAATCAAAAAGCAAAGGAACAGCTTCAGTCCTGCCCCCCCGCCCCCTCCCAAAAGGGTCATCTGTTCCACGTTCAGTAAAAATGCCCTGTGAACACAGAAGGGCACAGGACAGCCGGTCTCCATGACAGACCCCAGTGATCCCCACTCCTGCTAGCCGCACCCTGCGTCGTCCTCTTCCGCATCGCATCAGGGTTAGTCCATGTGACGCACAGTATATGGCAGAAGTGCAATAGTGTGTTGTTTCCGAGACTAAGTTAGCTAAAAACTGCACCTTTGGGGGCGCCTGGGTGGCTCAGTGGGTTAAAGCCTCTGCCTTCGGCTCAGGTCATGATCCCAGAGTCCTGAGATCCAGCCCCCCATCAGGCTCTCTGCTCAGCGGGGAGCCTGCTTCCCCCTCTCTCTCTGCCTGCCTCTCTGCCTACTTGGGATCTGTCTGTCAAATAAATAAAATCTTAAAAAAGAAAAAACAAAAAACTGCACCTTTTGTCTTGGGTGCGCTCCCTCTGGGATTACTTGCTCTGGGAAAAGCTGGTGGCCTTGTCTGGAGGACACTCAAGGAGTCCTTTGGAAGGACCCACGTTCACCGCAAGGAGCTGAGGAGTCCAGCCAGTGGCCGTGTGTGTGCAGCTTCTCAGAAGTGGCTCTTCCGACCTCAGTCAAGGCTTCCCGTGGTTTCTAAGTTTGCAGTCTTACAAAAGACCACGAGCCAAAACCACCCAGGTAAGCTGAGAATAAATGGTCCGTGCTTTAGGCCGCTGAGTTGTGGAGCCGTCTGTTACACAGTGGTCCATGACTAACACGGTGAAGATGAAGATGGGAGAAGTTGAGACTTGATACGCTACTCACCAAGAGTCTATGATCTGTACTTGAACCAGTAAGTCATGATTCCTGGTTTATATGCCGGGTGGCCAAAGAGAGTTGATTCAGGTATTTCTACGACTAGCGAGAGCTTGTTGACTGGACAGACTTCACCTTGGTGAGTGGGCCGAGCCCCCAAAGGTGGCTGCAGCAGGCTCAGAGATGCCAGTAAACATCTCCTCCAAGATGAGAGTTGGCTGCTGCTTTAGTCTTACGGGCCTTGGAGGAGCAGCCCGTCATGTTCTGTTCGCCCAGCCAACCTCATTGCTCACCGCGTGTATTTTAATGGGTAGGAAATCAGAGTTTCTACAGTCTGCACTAGATTGTTGAACAAGATAAATTTCAAACTAATTTGTGTAATGAGCCTTTGAGTTACGTGTGGGAGGAAAACAGGGACTGATAGTTGAGATGGGGCCTACTCATTCTACTTGTTCGTGACTTTACCTGTGTTTGATCTTCTTAGTATGATTTTTATAAGGATGCATTTGACGGATCTTCCTTTGTACCCCTCTTTCAAAGATACCAGCAGCCCAAGGAGCTCATATGTCAAGCTAAGAGGGAAGAAGTGCTAAACTTCTGGCCTGTATTTAGTATATAGCTTTGTTCTGTAGGGTCTCTCTCTCTTTTTCTTTCTTTTTTTTTTAAGATTTTCTTTCTTTATTTATTTGAGAGAGAGAGAGCATGAGTGGAGAAAGGTCAGTGGGAGAAGCAGACTCCCCGCCGAGCAGGGGGCCCAACGCGGGACTCGATCCCAGGACTCCAGGATTATGACCTGAGCTGAAGGCAGTCACTTAACCAACTGAGCCACCCAGGCATCCCCTGTAGGGTCTTTGTATAGAGTCTTTGTTCACTGCCTGAAGCATCCACCTCTCCCTGGCCACCTGTCTTCCCTTGCCCGTGGCATATATGCAGGCGTGGTCACCTCTCTCCTGATTCTTGTGTTGGATTGTTTGGGTCGTTTCCCAACAGAGTGCTCTGGTTTCTTTGCGTTCTGTACTTCCCGGCCCACGTGAGTGGTACAGCCTCTGGCTTCTCTTGCGTGGCATTAGGTGTGGTAAGAAGCTTATTACCTAAGTCTCCTGCGGGTAGCTTGGCAGACAGCAAGTCCAAAGGAAGCGTGTTTGCTGGCACTGTGGCTGCGTCACCGGGTCTGAGGACTGGTAGGGCCCTATGCCTCCTTCTCTCCCAGGGCCTCATGAGTTGTGTCTGACCTTTCTCATCCAGAGCTGGCATAGGCAGGCCTGTTTGAAATGGTAAATAGCAGGGTCAGCATATTGTGATTTTCTGAGACTGATTTATGTTCGTTCTAGACTTCTAAGAAGGCTGGAACCAAGGACAACACAGTTGTGAGTCAGTCCCAGAACAGCACCCACAGCAGGCCCCTCTCTGAAACCCAGCAGCGCAGATGGCTTTCCCTCAGTACCTATAGCTGTGGTGTCCGGCGGCCTCAAGGTGAGAGATGGAGGCAGACCTCCCTTTGACTTGCTCTTCAGCCAAGCTGCTTGCCTAGCCTTCATCCCTGCGGCCACTCCCTCTGCAATCTGCATGATCGGACAAGGGATGCAGAAAAATTTGGAAGTGCCTCTTGTGACCACCAGGCCACAGTCTGGTCGTTTCTTAGTGCCCTCTCGGAAGGAGAATTGATTGGAGGGATCCTAGCAGGCAGGTGGACAGAGCGAACACTGGGAGTTGAGGAATCCTAAGTTGACTCAGACCTGCCTTTCCTGGGGTAGCCTGGGCTCCCCATCCTAAGGGCCATGGTCCTTTTACATGTTCCTCCTCCGTTACTGGTGTATGCACTGCTGATATATTCCTCTCACTCTGTCCACCTGTTCTGTGTGGAGAGGAGAGGTCTCTGAGCAGAATCCAAGGCACCGGAAGAGTCCACCAGACCACTGTGGGTTGGACTCCCCCTGCCCGCCAAGGAGGACTGCAGATGTCTGAGCTCCTAGTGGCCTGATGATCTGGGCGCTTAAGGTCACAAGCCCCCTTGAGGTCAGCTCAGTGTTGGAGGGAGACGAGGGCTTCCTCAGCCGCTCTCTGCGCTGCTCCCGGATTCCCAGGCTTTGGGGCTGAGGAAATAAAGTCTGTCACTTCTCTTCTGCTGAGGTTCTGGTTGATAACACACCTTGGATTGTTGGGAAAGAGAAGACTCGGGGTGCTAACTGGCCTGGGTTGAGAACCTCAGGAAAAGGTCTTAACTGATATCAAGAAAAGAGCTGCACCTAATTTTTCTGTTGAGGTTGCTTATTAATTCACTCCTGCTAATAAAATTCAAGGGCAAAGCCCCCACCTGTCCCAACAGGGGAAGAACCTTCTGCCAGTTGAACGCCTGGTTCTCTCACAGGAGACCACGGAGCCACATGACGACTGGGCGGCCTCATCCCAGGTGACGTGTGAACGCTGGGACATTCTTTCCTGTGCTCCAAACGAGGGAGCTGATTACCTTTCTTAACGGGTCCATACGAGCATTAAGTGAGCTGGTAAGGTGCCTCACCTGGTACATGGGAGCTGCTGAATAGATGGGAGCTCGCCGAGGCCCACTGTGGCTCACTGACCTCCAGAGCAGGTGACCCTGAGGAGGTAGGACAGTTCACACCCTACTGTTGCTTATTAGAATTGGAAAAATACAGGTGACTTAATGCAGGACTTCTATAAGGCAGCACAGGAGGGGTTCACAGCAGGCCGGAGGCTAGGTCAGGACATGAACCCGACGTCCTGCCTCCCGGGCCGTCATTCTTCCCCCGCCACAGCCCAGTCCTGCTGCTGTTTCTTTGCCTCCTCCCCACGCCACCCAGACGTGTCTACAGAGGCTCGTCCGTTTGTCCAAGGGATTTGTTCCAGACTGCAGCTTGAGACAGGGAACTCTTCTGTTCTGAGAACTCACCTTCCCAGCTAACTGTGCCGCTTAGCCATGACGGCCAGGAGCACAGAACCCAGAGCAGCGGCCGGTGCAAGGTGGCAGAGGAATATGGTGATGGAGGAGGGGCTTGCACACTCTTGGGAGATGCAGGGCTTTCCTCCTCCCTGCTGCTCGGGCCGGCCTGAGGCGCAGGGTTGCCCAGGAGCCTGATCTGTACTCAGGGAGGCCAGGGGGTGGCTGGAGCAGCCTCAGGCAGGGTTTGCAGAGGGGACCTGGGGCGGCCTCAGCCTGCGTGGCCCCTTCCGTGTCCTGATGAACTTTGACAGCCAAACCTTCCCAAGATTAACCTGAATTAAGACTTATTTGACTTCTTACCCCAAGCCTTGAAATTTGGGACCATGCATGCTTTGTAGAGGTATACACTGCTGACACCTTCCGTGTAGGGTCAAGTTCTTGAATTGTTTGTCTGCCTGTATTTAAATTTTCTGAGCTACCTCTCTGGAAGGTTGTTCTTGACATCTGGTAATGCTGTCTGGATTGCACGTAGAGTTGTGCATTTCATAAGCTTTATGTTTTTGTATCATGAGGCCAAACTCAGACCAAGTTTGGAACCTGTTTAACAGGGAAAGGGGGGGTTGTTGAAGGTCAGCAGTGAGGCCTGGATCCTGGTCCTGACCAGCGTTTGCCACCTGTGGGACTTTGGAAAGTTCTTTACCTGCACTGAGATGCCGTTTCTTTGTCCAAAAGTTGGGATGGTCCCGTCTACCACCTAGGGTGGGCGTGATGCGTGGCTGGGTCTATTTATGTCCAGTGCCCGAGCCTTCAGTGTTCCTCACGACGGTGAAACCTCATCAGATCAGGTGTTTCTGACATCCTCCCAGGAACGCCGTCGAATGAGTTAAGTATTTTGGGTATGGGCAGTAGACGAGGCTGTTTTTCTTCAAAGGTGAAGCAGGGTACAGTCAGGGGCCCTGCCTGCTGGGTGTGAAGCGGTCCTCAGCCGTTGCCCTCACACTGCTTCCCAGAATGTTCCCGAGGTCTGCCAGCTGAGCGAGGTGGGTGGCTGGGTGGCCCCTTCACCACTGCCTAGGAATGGCACTTAAAGTATATGGCCTGCAGGAGGTCAGAGGGCGAGCGCGAACATCTTTATGTGTAAAACATAGTACACTGGGGTTTTTCTCCTGGTCAGAGTCTCGGAGTTGAATGACCCAGTTAAATGAGTTGGCAGCTTTGTCTTCAGTCCTTTGGCTTCTGTGTTTAACTCTTGATGTGTGGCTCTCTGGCTGGATCTGTACCCTTTCCTTCCAGATCCCAGGTGTGAAAACCATGTCAAGCAAGAGAGCCCTCTCTGTACCCATCATATGTTCTGTCTGCTGAGCTGCAATCACTTCAGAGCCTTAGGTCACAAGGGTGAAAATCCATCTTGCGATGTGGAGCGCAGCCCTGCAGAATGGGGCTGGCGGGTTAATCCTCTGACCAGGGGAAACAGTGCCCAGGCAAGCTTCCGGCTGCCTGAGCTGTGGGTCGCCCTGTGGGGTGGGGCCGGACCAGGAGCCGCATACACTACCTCTGAGAAGCCCTGGGCTCTGGGCCGTGTCCTGTTCTGTGTGATTAACCATGAGGTTGCAGGGGCAGAGGTGCTGTCCATGTCCAGTGAGTTCTGCCTGCTGGAAGCTCTTCTCTCAGAAGGAGATTTGCTAGTGAGGTAGGTTTGAGGAAGGCCTTTAATTATCTGATGTTGTAATTTTGTCATTTTTTTAATTATTGTTTTTAGGGCGCCTGGGTGGCTCAGTTGGTTAAGCCTTGGCCTTCAGCTCAGGTCATGATCTCAGGGTCCTGGGATCGAGCCCCGCATCGGGTTCTCTGCTCTGCGGGGAGCCTGCTTCCCCCTCTCTCTCTGCCTGTCTCTCTTCCTACTTGTTTCTCTCTGTCAAATAAATAAATAAAATCTTAAAAAAATAATTATTATTGTTTTTAGCATCAGAAGTTTTTTTTCCCCATCAAGTAACCGTTTTTTAACTACAAAATTAACGCATGCTCTTTGTAAACAACTAAAACTTTATGGAAATACTAGTATAAGAAGTGAAAGTTCCCTGTAATTCCGTCCTCTAGAGAGCTAACCATAGGTAACAGTTGATGCATGTGCCTTGAAATTTCTGTTTGTATGTAGCATTTAAAAAAAAAAAATCAAAGTAGGTTCCCATGACACATTACTGTTTTGGTGACTTCCTTTTTTCCCTCCATTTAACATGAGCATTTTTCTGCATCATTGCAGACAGACTCACCTCACTTTTCAAGCAACTTTGTTGAGGTATAATGGATAAGCCATAAAATCCACACATGCTAGGGTACCCTCTCTGCCTTGCTTTTTTTTTTTTTTTTTAAGATTTTATTTATTTATTTGACAGAGAGAGATTACAAGTAGGCAGAGAGGCAGGCAGAGAGAGAGAGGAGGAAGCAGGCTCCCTGCTGAGCAGAGAGCCCGATGCGGGACTCGATCCCAGGACCCTGAGATCATGACCTGAGCCGAAGGCAGCGGCTTAACCCACTGAGCCACCCAGGCGCCCCTCTGCCTTGCTTTTTAATGGTAATTTCCACTGGATGATAATTTACCTTTAACCCTGTCCCCCACTGATGGGCATTTAGGTGGTTTTAAATCAGTGCTGCAGTATTTTGCACAGATTTTTGGGCATTTGTGTGAGTGCAACTAAAGAAGAAAATCCTAGTAGTGGAGTTTCTGGGTCACAGTGTATAAACAGTTAAAAATCATGATAGATATTCCGAAAATACCCACTGCCAACTTTCCAAGTCATCTGTGGGTCGATAGGGAAAAAACCACACCCATCTCCATCCTCTGAGATCAAATGAAATTCCAAAATTTATGGCCAGGGAGTCTGGGTCAGCAGTGCAGGGGTGACACAGGCCGGGAGCGTGTCTCAGAATTCCCCAGACCTGGAGGGTCCCCCGCAGCCCAGGGACACTGTCCTAGGCCAGCCCCAGCCCGTTTACGTGTGGTGCCTCCATCAGTGCGGAGAAAGAAGTTACACTGACAAGCTCTCCCTCTTTAGGAGTATCTGCAGGTCTCCCGCTCCTCTTCTTCAGTTTCTGCGTGCCGGAGGCCTCACATGTCCCTCCTCCAGCGTGTCCCCGGGTCTCACAGGGCTCCGTTGTTCACTGTGGCTACCCTGACACCAGCCAACTGTCCGCTCTTAGCTGGGGGACTCTGGGGACAAGATCACAAATCTGCTCCCCTACACGTCCACATTTACTTGTCCACCAGCAGCTTCAGAGCCCCTGTTTCCTAATACCCTTGCCCAGTGTTTTCATCTTGGCTACTCTGGCAGAGTGTAGTTAATAATTTGCATTTTTAAAACCCACCTGATTGAGCTTGCCTGTGTTCTTGTGTGTTTATCAGCCATTCACATGTCCTTCCATCGCACAGAGCCCCGTGGAGCGCCTGCACAGTGACCCTGCCCCCTCGGCCCTGCTGAGGCCATCGTCGTCAGCAGATTGCACAGCCGCCCTGCTCCCAGGGGAAGTTGCGGTCCTAAGGAGGCCCCATGTTTAGAGAGCTAAGCATATTTATTTGCTAGACAGTTTAGTTTTTTTTTTTCTCATTTCTTTCTCAACCTTTGGCAGAACCTCCATGTAGGAGGATTAAAGCTGACTAACTGTGACCCTTGGCTTCATCCGGTCCTTTTACCAAAAAATGGTGACCAGCATTTCAGCTGTTTACAAACCCAGATTGTCTAGGTTTTGCATCCAAGGCCAGATGTGGTGAGGGAGACCTTGACTGGCTGGTTCTCCCTGCCCTGTGGCCAGTCAGGAGGAAGAGAGGCTTGGGGTGGCTGTCCTTGGGCAGTCCTGCTGGCAGATTACTTTGTCCAAAACCAAAGGGCTAGGCAATTTTGTCCTGTTGCAGAATGAAGGGCTTGCAGGCTAAGCTTCTGGGAGAACCTGTCGTGCAAATTCATGGACCTTAGTGAATTAAAAATAAATCCTGGACAGCACTCAATAAATATGTCTTAAGTGACAGACTGAATGCATTCCTTTGTTCAACAAATACTGTTTAGCTACCTGTGAAGAGCCAGGCGCCCTCTCGATGCCAGGAGCATGGGGGTAAACAACCATAGTTCCTGGTCTTGCAGAGCTTACTTTCTAGGGGGAGAAGACAGAGAGTAGTCAAGGAAGCACGTAAGGATTTCTGAGATGAGGGGCACCTGGGTGGAGTGGGTTAAGCCTCTGCCTTCGGCTGAGGGCCTGATCTCAGGGTCCTGGGATCGAGCCCCACATTGGGCTTCTTGCTCAGCGGGGAGCCTGCTTCTCCCTCTCCCCCTGCCCTTTAACCCTCCCCCTCATCGTGCTCTCTCTCAAATAAATAAAATCTTTAAAAAAAAAAAAAATCCTGACACAAGAAGGGTAACTGTGGAGAAGATGATGGAAGCAGGGCAGGATGTACATGGCTGGGGGTGCAGGGATCCGGAGAGGCCTCCAAGGAGGTGAGCTGAGAGCTGCGACAGAAGAGAAAGGAGGAGCCGCCGCTTGGCAGGCCGGGAGGACAGGGTCCGGACAGGAAGTGCCGTGGGAGCCAGGGCGCTAAGGCAGGATGGAGATTGGTGTGTGCCGTGCGGAGAGAGAAGGCCCTTGTGGTGGGAGGGAAGGCGGGGACGAGGCCGGAGAAGCGGGCAGAACCCGGAGTCATGTGGTCCCTTGGCCACAAGAAGGAGCCTGCGTTTTATTTTGGCTGCTGTGGAAAGGCAGGGGGGCTGCGGGGAGAGTTGTGTCCATTTTGTCGTTTTGAAAATTTTCGTGGAGGTATCATTTACATGAAGTAAAATGCACACGTCTTCCGTGTGAAGTTTGACTGTTGGCACATGTATGTGTCTTGAGGGTTTTAAGTGGAGCAGTGGGTGGTAGGATTTTATTGGCATTTTGAGACCTCCACCAGCAGCCGTGTGGTGGATGGATGGACAGACGGACGAATAAATGGCCTGATAGTCGTGCCTTACTGCAGGAACAGGGTGCCTCCGAGCGGGACGCTTTGCCGCCCAGAGCCATTGCAGGTGGCCGCAGAAGCACTTCCTCTGCAGGCTCGGCAGGGGAAGAGGCGTGGAGGTGGGGGCAGGTGTCAAGCCGGAAGTCCACAGTCCGTCCCAGGCGGGCTCTCCCCGGCTCATGCCTGCGGGTTCTGCGTTCCCTGGTGGCTTTCACGGCCCCTTCTGCTCAGACAACCTGCTTGTTGAGGGTGGTGAGCAAACGCAGCCTTCTCTCTGGCAGGGTCAATGTCAGCCCTGTGATCAAAAGGGCAGTGGTATTGGCCCGTGGGGTGTGATTTCTGTGGGGCAACTGGAAAGGTCTCTCTCCAAAGATAGCTTTTCCATCAACCTTTTTTGGCTCTGAACTTCCAGCATTAAAATGTTTTGGTTTTTAGAAACAAGTGTTGGTGAGGATGTGGAGAGAGGGGAACCATCTTGCCCTGTTGGTGGGAATGCACACCAGTGCAGCCGCTGTGGAAAACAGTATGGAGTCGCCTCATAAAGTTAGAAATAGAACTACCCTGTGTTCCAGCAATCCCACTTCTTGGTATTTACCCAAAGAATACAAAAATACTATCTCAGAGGGAGACATGCACCCCAGTGTTTATAGCAGTGTTATCTACAGTAGCCAAATTATGCAAACAACCCAAGTGTTCCTTGACTGATGAATGGATTACGAAGTAGTACACACACACACACACACACACACACACACTTTGGACTATTATTCGGCCACAGAAATGAATGAAATCTTGCCACTTGCAACAACACGAATGGAGCCGGAGAATATTACGCTAAGCAAAATAAGTTAGAGAAAGACAAATACCACATGATTTTCACTCATAGGTGGGATTTAAGAAACAAGAAAAGGGAAGAAAAGAGAGAAACCAGGAAACAGACTCCTAACTACAGAGAACCAGCAGATGGTTGCCAGAGGGGAGGAGGGAGAGGTCAAACTGGTGGCGGGGATGGAGGAGGGCTTGTGATGAGCACCCGGAGGTGTATGGACGTGCTGAGTCGCTATATTATACACCTGAAACTGGCATTACATTCTGTTACCTAACTGGAATTTAAATCGAACACTTTCAAAATATACCATTTAAAAAAATAATAAAATGTCTTGATTTTGAGTGTGTGAAGCCACCAGGGGCACTGTCCTGTTAGGAAGGTGGGAAGTTAGGAAGGTGGCTTGGGGACCGAGAAAGGCCCGGGGCCTGGGGCATTCTGTCCTGGTGGACAGGCCCAAGCGAGGGACTGGCAAGAAGGCGGGGACGGCAGGAGTGCTGAAAGGTGCTGAAGCCCGCGGTGCCTGTCAGCCTACCCACGTGGGCAGCAGCCCCGACCTGCTCCCCGTTCTGGATCACCCTCTGGGGACAGGTGTCTCGTCTCATGGTGTTTCTTGAATCAGTGCCACGTTGGTGCTTTTCTCTTCCTGACTCCGAGTGATTAAGGAAGAAATTCTGCAGGTCCAGACTTGATTTCACAGTGGGCCTCCTCCTCTCATCCGCTGAGAACAGAGCAGGAGCCAGCTGTGTCCAGCCTGTGGTCTTCTGAGCCCTCCCAGTTGGTCATGGGCACCCGTCCTGCCGGTCCTTTGGTGTTTCTGCACTGTGCATCCTACCCTGGGGGTGGAGAGGTGGGCGTTCAAGGCTCGCCTGCCTCTGGGCCGCTGCAGCCTAGGGTACACCCGGCCACCAGGCCTGGCTCATGGCTGTCACTGCTGCTGTGCACTCACCTCTCAGAGCCCCCACATTTGGGGAATTCTCTGAGCCCCCGGTGACCTGGCTTTGTGCTGGTCCCACCTGGGAGGTGCAGGCCGGAAGGAAGGTGCTCTAGCAACCTGCGGGCTTGGTTGTTTTCCGATGGTTACGTGTTAGGTAACTGTTCTTCAGTTTCCAAACTGGTTACAGTGATTCACAACGTAAGAGGAGGGATGCACAGGTTACCCTCAGCTGTGTGCTCCTGCTTTGAACCATTGCTTTTTCCTCCAGCCGTAAGAGTCCTGCTGAAACGTGCCCAGTCCTTGCTCAGTGCGCTCACCTGTAGTCTCGTTAATCCTCGCAGGAGGGGCTGCTTGGATTCCTTCGGTTGTCCGGAGGAGCCGGGTAAGGCCCAGAGAGGTTAAACAACTTCCCTTGGACCCACAGTCTGTGTTGCTGCGAAGGCTGGGACCAGAGGTGGCACTCTGTGCTCTAAGCTGTGGCCGCCTCTGACCCGAGTGTTCCTCCAGTGTGTTCTGCTCTGAAGTTAAATGCCCGCTTCCTTCCAGATGCAGGGCCATGAGGAAGACAAGGTCTCTCTCCACTTCCCTAACTAGTGGTCTGGTGGGAGAGACAGAGCCTCAGGATTGATGTGAAATATTCACCCGGAGGTGTGCGGAGGAGCATGCATGGGAGACCTTAGGGACCCAGGTGGAGAGGTGTTGAGCTTCACTGCCTAGGGAGCCAGTCTTGGAGCATTGTGAACTGAGTCTGCAGGGATGCCCGAGAGTTCAGTATGGGGCCCTCCCAAGCCATAGTGACCATGCGAGTGACAGGACCAAGACAGAAGGTGCCAGGCCATGGGCAGGGCCCAGCCGGCCAGCCCAGAAAGCTCGAACTATGTTCCCTGAGGAGGGGGAAGAGGGTTGCGCACTGAAAGGCCTGACCGAGGGGCGTCATGCTCAGTTCCTTCCAGCTCGGGTGTGTGAGGGTTTACGGGGAAGAACACTGGAGCCAGGAGGCCCTGATCTTCTGCCCTTCTGGAACCTTTGTCACCTTTGGGCTAGGCTTCTTCAGGACAGTGGGGGAAACGTGGGCTTTGCAGTCAGACATGGATGCGGCTCTTCTGACCTTTGGGGCCTCAAGGCAGACCCTTTGGCCTTACCTGTAAAATGAGAATGATCCCTTTCAAGGTTGTCATAAAGGTTAGAAAGAATCCTTGAAGCACCTTTAATAAGTTCCCAGTGACAGTGGCCACAGCTGCAGCTGCTTTTCTCCCCACAGTGACCCTCCAAAGTAGACAGTTGAGAAAAGTTAGACCCAGAAAAGTGACTTGCTTAAAATAATAACATTTTTGATAAAGCAGAGACTAGATTTCAAGCTGACACCAGCTCGACTGCCTTTAGTTCCTTGCCCTAAGAATCACCGGCCCTTCATGTCTCCTTGGAAAAGGGGTTCACCCTGGGCTTCACACACTGTCCAGCTGGAAGTTACCCGTGGCCACCTCCAGCGGCAAGGGCGTCTGGGGCTGACAGTCTGTCAGCTGTGCAGCTAAGTCCTTAGGAAGGAAGAAGGGGGGATGTGAGCTTGGGGGAGGCAACCAGCAGTCTACCTGGTTTTCTGGGACCTTTCCCTGCCCTAAAACCTTTCAGGTTTTTCCTACTACTAGTGAGCACTGAGGAGGTCAGGGGAGGTGCAGAAACATTTTCCTTGATTGCTGGTTCTATCAGAGGGTGGATTTGCTCAGCGCCTCCTTCCCCTCGATTGTTAAGGTCCTTTTTTTTTTTTTCTTTTTTTAAGATTCTGTCCATTTGACAGACAGAGATCACAAGCAGGCAGAGAGGCAGGCAGAGAGAGGGGGAAGCAGGCTCCCTGCCGAGCAGAGAGCCCGATGTGGGGCTCGATCCCAGGACCCCGAGACCACGACCTGAGCCGAAGGCAGAGGCCTTAACCCACTGAGCCACCCAGGCGCCCCTGTTTCGGTCCTTTTTGAGCTCCAACCCCTGGGCTTATAGAACCGGCAGGGCATGGCTTAGGGTCACTGCCAGGGCCAGCTGGAGGAAGAGGCTGGCTCAGGTGGCTTGATTTCATCCCAGGCCCACGTCACAACCTGGTGACCCTGCACAGTTCACCCCCTCCCCACCACTGTCTTCACTCTACACTGAGGGGGTTAGACTCCCTTCTCTCGCTCTGCACCTGGCATGGACCAAACAGCTCTCCGAAAGAGTGTGGTTTCATCTCAAAACAGTTGTGCTTTTTTATGACTCGTTTCCAAGTAGGACTGCATGGTAATTGTTCCCCTTCCAACCCCTGTGGGGTTTTTTGTTTTGTTTTTAAGATCTTATTTTTAAGCCATCTCTAATACCCAAGACGGAGCTCGGCTCAAACTCGCAGCCGCAAGATCAAGAGTCTCCTTCTCCACCGACTAAGCCCGCCAGGCACCCCCATCAACCCCCACCCCCGTGATTATTTAACACCACCTCTTACGTCTTCCTCTTGGTGACATGACAGGAAATGCCTGTATGTAAAACTCAGCTGTCTTCTGTCGTGCAGCAAGCCTGTGGGAGTGCCAGCAGGCCAGGCTCTGAAAGGGAGAATGAAGTTGGGGGTGCCTGGCCCCCACCCTGTAGATGCGGGCTCGGAGAGGTGTGCAAAACCAAGCGACAGCTTGGGACGCCTGGGTGGCTCAGTTGGTTAAGCAGCTGCCTTCGGCTCAGGTCATGATCTCAGCGTCCTGGGATCGGGTCCCACATCGGGCTCCTTGCTCGGCAGGGAGCCTGCTTCTCCCTCTCCCTCTGACTCTGCCTTCCACTCTGTCTGCCTGTGCTCGCTCTCGCCCTCTCTCTGACAAATAAAAAAAAAAAAAAAAAAAAAAATCTTTAAAAAAACCAAGCGACAGCTTCATGCGGGCCGTCAGTGACACGGCTGCTGGTGTGGGACCGACAGGTAGAATCAGATAAGCCATCACTGGTGGCTTTGGTGCGGCGCGAACAGTGCAGAACTTCCAGGAGTTCTAGAGGAGTGAGTGCTGTGCTTTGTACCATCTGGGGAAGCTGCGAGCCAAAAGCACGTGTAACAAAGGTGGTAGGTGGTGGTGAGCCCCGCGGGCGCCTGGGCACCCGTGTGCCCAGTTAGTACACTCTGCTGGGTTTGCTCCTGCTCCATGCTGACAAGGGTGGGGGGAAGCAGGCGACCACATGCATTGTGACAACCCCCGGAGAGTGGTGTGGTGAAGTCAGCTGCACGTGTGTAACCTTTATCCGCCACTAGAAGTTCACCCACACGGGCACAGATGCCACATGGCAGAGACAGCGCATGGTGCACGGCCATGCGGTGGGAGACCACAGAGCCTCTGACAACAGAGGTGGGGTCACGTGTACAGTAGGTGAGTCAGGGAAGGGGGGTGTTCGGTGAGAGCAGCGAGGGTCCAGCAGTGTGCAGAGTGGGGGACCGTCTGTCTCTCTTGAAAGGGATCTCTATCCCTCTTTGGACTCACCTGTGTGTCTCTGGAAGGCCACACAAGATCTGGGTGACTGGCTGGCTCTGGGCAGGGAAGCAAGGCCTGGGATTCCAGGTGGAAGGGAGACTTCACAGAGTATGCTTGTACTCTTCAAAAGAAATTTTTTTTAAATAAGAAAAAGAAAAGAAATGCATTATTAGTTTACTAGGGTCACAGACTTCTTGGCTTAACACAACAGAAGTTCTCTCTGTTCTGGAAGCCTGAAGTCCAGAATCCAGCTGTTGGCTGGGCCACACTCCCTCCAGCGGGTCTGGGGGTGAATCCTTCCCCATCTCTTCCTCTTCAGGGGTTCCCTGGCTTGGGGCTGCAAGACTCCTCCGTCTGCCTCTGGCTTTACAAGGACTTCTCCTTCCCCTGTGCCTTCTGCTCTCTCCGAGGACACTTGCAATTAGATTCAGGGCCCACCTCATTAATCCACGATGATCTTGTCTCAAGTTCTTTAACTTAATCGCACCTGCAAAGACTTTTTTTTCCAGATAAGGTCACATCCATGGGGTTGGAGGAGGGTCAGGATTTGGACATATCTTTTTGGAGACCACCATTCAACCCACTACAATTGTGAGCCAGATTTACGGGGAAAACACTTCCCTGTGTGTTGCTTTCAGTAGACCCATCTTAAGTATAATGTTGGAAAAAAAAAGGGATTAAAAAGGATATACCATCCAAACACTAACCAAAGAACGCATTCTGAATTTTATATACTCTCCATATGTTCATCTCTTCTAAAAGATGTATTTTAATTTAAAAATGCCTAAGATTAGGAAAGAAGGGAGCCGTGTTTTAAGCCGTGTTTTAAGAAATGATGCGCAGAGTAATAGATGGAAAGTTCGCCGAGGGCCAAGACCGGGCTGTAGCGGCGTCTGATGCTGTGTCCCCAGCACTGCTGGTGCTCGGGGTGAGTGGAAGGAAGCACAGGTCGGTGGCCAGGGCCATTGGAGAGCCTGTGGCTGGGGGGCCTGTTAGGAGGCAGTCACCGTAGCGCAGGAAGGCAATCCTGAGGCCCGGACTGGTTTGGTGGTAGACGTGGGACCCAGCTGCAGAGCTGGCAGGGAAGAGCCGCAGGTGAGTGGGCGAGGAGAGTAAGGAGCCCCAGAAGGGAGGATGCTTCCATTCTACCAAGCAGTGGTGAGGCCGGGCAGGACTGGGGTGAAGGCTGGGAGGGGAGGAGGCTGGAGAGCCCACAGCAGAGAAGCTGGGAAGAAGGGGGGCCTGTGGAGGGAGGACAGAACCATGGGGAGGCAGAAGAGAGACACGGAGGAGCACTCAGAGCACAGGGAGGACAGCAGGGTCGGGGAATGCTGGGCCCCTGTGGAGAGGTGAGGTGGCAGATGGAAGACCCAAGGTCACACGCTTCTCAGAGACCCAGACACCCGTGCCAGGCCTCGGAGAGCAGACACGGAGAGGAGGAACGGGAAGGCAGGGTCCAGGTCAGGGACCGCTGAGTGCAGGTCATCATCCTGAGCACCAGTTCTGTGCTAGCCCCTTCCACTTGTTTCTTATTTAATCCTGACGCCCACCAAAGCCCGTCCGCTAGACAGCAGCAGAGACAGGACTCAAAGCCGCATCTGTCTGGCTCTTGACCTTGCCTCCTTTTCAGGGGTGATGGGACCCTGTGCCTGTCTTAGGACACATGCATACACAGAGCACCTGCTTCAGAGCCCACCCTAGCCTGGAGGTGGTGGTGCACAGTGTCACTCAGGGACTGGAAGGGGGCCTGGGGGTCAGGTGTCAGGGCCCACTGAGGGCCGCACACCCTGACAGCCCCTCCCCCGGCCCCACTCTCCATCCCCCATTCGGCTCTTCTTCCTTTTCCTACCTCGAGCCTGGGATTCTGGGTCTGGTGTTCTGCCTTCAGAGACCTGACCTACACTTTGAGTTGTGCCCTCTGCCCCAGCCTTCTGCCTCAGGCTGCGCGGTGGCTCTGTGGGAAGGGGTGGATTGCACTGCTTTGGCCTCTGGCTCCCTCTGAGTTCTCTGCGTCCTGCAGAAGCAGAGATGAGCTGTCCTCGAGCTGCGCCTGAGCCCCTCTCTGCATGGCTTCCAGGCAGCAGCTGCCAGGCTCCTGTGGGGAGCAGACTTGCTTCCGGGGCCTGGGTGCCTTGCATCACCGTCCCTGAGGGACCCGGGGGGCAGCTCTTATTTCTCGTGCACAAATGTCTTGAGTCTTTCAGTTTACCACCCCGCTCCCCCCAGAACCACCCCCAAAACAAACAGATGCGTGGATCTGTGTCAGTCTCCACCTCTGGAGTCTTCCCGGATGCACAGCCACCTCCACCGTGTCAGCAAGTCCAGTCAGCTCACAGCCCAAGGTACAGGCTCCCGCCTCTGCTCACTCACCCCCTCCTGCCACCGCCTGGGCCGGGCACCCACTCACCCACTCACCCATGGTTACTGTGGTGGCCTGATCTGCCTTCCACCGTGGTGCCCTCAGGCCACTCTCCACCAGCAGCTATGGGCCACAGCGCCCTGCCCGGTGGCTGCCTCCAGGTCACCCTGGCCATGAGGCCTGGGCGATCTGACCTCAGGCCCACATTCCTGCTGCTCACAGGCCCAGCCCTCTGCCTGAGGGCGCTTCCAGAGCCACCTGTGACTCTCACCCCTCTCCTTCTGGTCTTGGCTCACCTTCCAGACCTCCTGATCAGCAAACCCACTTCCCAGACCTCTCTTCTTTCCTGTTCTAGTGTCACTGTTGCCCCATCCCGAGAATGCAAGAAAGGCCAGGATTTTTTCTCTTTCGTCCCCTGAACGCAGCCTGTCACAGCACAGACCCCTTGGTACAGCACAACTGCGTGGGTGAACCAAGTTTCCCGAGTTTTCCTGACATGTTAGATCTTGAGGAGCTCTTTAAATGTTTCTTCTGCGTTTAATTAAAAAATAAAAAGATTTTAGATGCTGAAATATTCTGAGGAAAGGGGATGGCAGATGGAGAGGAAGAAGGCAGGAGTCACACTCCTCTGTTTAAAGAGAATCTGAATGCGTCCTGAATATCTGAGGTGCTCCTGTGTGAGGCCACACCCCAAGCACGGACCAGCACCCACACACAACCTTCTGCCTTCTTATCCCAGAGCCCCCCGTGACCCACCCTGCATCCCCCATGTCCCACTTTGCCATCTTAGCACAGGTCTCTGACACAGGTTGTCTTTTGTTTGTAACTCTGAAGTAAAAGCCATGTGAAAATAGAAGAATGTTTAAAACCATTCAGAATGATACAGAAGGTCTACTCCCCTGAACCCTAGTTCCTTTCATCCAAGGCAGTCCTTAGTAATAGCCTTGTATCCTTCTAGGGAAGAAACACATGCATAACACCAACATAAATATTTATTTATCCTTTAAAAATGGATATGAGGGGCGCCTGGGTGGCTCAGTGGGTTAAGCCGCTGCCTTCAGCTCAGGTCATGATCTCAGGGTCCTGGGATCGAGTCCCGCATCAGGCTCTCTGCTCGGCAGGGAGCCTGCTTCCTCCTCTCTCTCTCTCTGCCTGCCTCTCTGCCTACTTGTGATCTCTCTCTGTCAAATAAATAAATAAAATCTTTAAAAAAAAAAATGGATATGAACCCCAAAAATGGGTATGAGCGGAATCATGGGAGGCATATTATTAATGTAACAGTCCATGCAGATGACCTGGTTGTTTCCAGTGACAGCCTAATGTTGCATTGTACCGTGGTATGTGTCCCCAACCCCACAACGATAGACACTGGTTTCTCTCTGGGTTGTTCGGGCAATCTTATAGTGCAGAGCCCTGTATTTCTTGGCACATGTTGCAATAATGCCTGTAGAACACATACCTGGCAGTGCCTTGCAGGTTAGAGGGACCTGGGCACTGAGAACTTTGACATTGCCAGATGGACCTCCGAATGGCTATACTCATGCGTGCGTTCTACGGTACGTTTTCCTCCCAACTTTTTATTACAAAAAAATGTTAAATCTGCAGGATAGTCCAACTAGTCATTTAACGAATACTCAAATATCCTTCATCCAGATTCTCCCATTATTACATTGCCCCCTGTGCCCGTGTGCTAGGGCTGACATAAAGTACCACGCACTGGGTGGCTGGAAGTCCCAGGTCAAGGTGCGGGCAGGGTTGGATTCTTCTGGGTCCTTTCTCCCTCGGCTTGCAGATGGCCCCTTCTCACGGGGTCCTCACGTGGTGGGTGGCCCATGCCTCTCTGTGGGTCCTAATCTCTGCTTATAAGGACATGAGCCCTATTGGATTAGGACCCACACATGTGACCTCATTTTACCTTAATTACCTCGTCAAGACTGTCTCCAACTACTGCTACATTCTGAGGTCCTGGGGGTTAGGATTTCAACATGTGAATTGGGGGAGTGGGGACATGATTTGGCCCATAACACCACATTTGCTTCTCCTTACATGTTTTGGGTCATATTAGTATAAGTAATAGGTGTATTATATAATAGTTGATACTGTGTTTATTACTTCTAATGTATTACACGATTTGTCAGACAGTTACTTCATGTAATTGTAATGCATGTTGTGTAATTTTTTTCTGTAAACCGGTTGCAAGGGAGCTGCAGCCGTTCTGGTACTTGAGCATGTGTCTCCTCAGAAGGAGGACGTTCTCCTCGGGTTGTGTTGATCTCATACTGATGGGGACAGAGTCCCTTGAGGCAGAAGCACAAATGTGCGTGACGTGGCTCTGGTCCTAACTGGGGGCTTTCCCTCCAGAGGGTTTTGTCCAGGCGCAGTCTGCTCTGTGTCTCCTTCCCGACACCCCGGGGAGACGTGCGTATTTGTGGGAGATGTGCGTATATCTGGGTGGACAGAACCTCTTGGCCCCACTTCCAGGTCCTTCGATGTGGTTGGTATGTCGGCTCTATGATGAATCAACAGAGTCAAAGCGCTCCTTACAGCTCCTCCTGTTTTTTGGTCGCTCAAAATGACTCTCTGAACCCACGACCTGTTTTGTTTCTGTGAACAAACAGCTCTTGCTTTGCAAACTGCAGGAGGCTTATGTTCATTTAGGGTCGATCGATCTGGGCACCACCGGGGTCTCCCTCCCTGTCTCCTTCTCCTCCTGCACCCTCATGGGCAGCTTGGGGTTCTGCCAGAAGTCAGTTCTCGCCTCCTGCCCATAGGAAGGAGACGTCCTCTGTGGGCTTGCATCCGTGCGTCCCTTCCTTGGTACTTGTGCGAGGGGCCAGCTTTCGTGGGTAGACTTGTGGAGACAGTCTGCTCAGGTGTCTATGCACCCGAGGTGAAGGTGTGCGTCTCGGCAGCCCTCAGCCATTTGAGGTTGGCCTGTGGCTGAAGGAGCACCCCACCCCTACTGGTTGTTCTATAGTGGGGTGCACCCCTGCTTGGTGCCGGGGCTAAGCTGGCATTTTCTCCAGCCCCAGAAACCCACCTTCTACACGATTCAGAGCCATTTGTCTAAAACACACTAACAGCCGTGTCTTTGATTCTGCCTACCACTCTCTCCCAGCTTTCCCTTCCCTACACGGTTCATTCCACACTCCTTAGCTTGGCATTCAAGACCCTCCGTCATGTGGCTCCTGCTCGGTTTGTCTGCCATGTTATGTCCCTGTCCCTGTGAGCTCGCGGTGTGTGCTCTGTCCCCTCCCCCCGGGGCCGCCTCTCCTGGCCAGTGTCCTTCCAGGCAGCCAGGGGTGGTCCTACTTCCCTTGTGCCCTCACCCCGCCTCAGACATACCTGTCCTCTGGCACTTGCCTCACTAGATGGTTACGCGCCTGCCCTCCTGCCAGACACCTGCCTTTGTGTCCTCAGTGCCCGCCTTGGAGTGGGCACCCAGTGACTGTTTGGGCGGGCAGGCGGGGGGCTGAATGGATCTGTCACTGGCTGTGGAGCATATCCTGAAGCTGGAAGTAGCTGCCTTCCACTTTGTGGTCTCCAGGCCCTCTCTGAGAGAACCTCGTGACGGAGGAGAAGACAGCTCTCCACATCCTGTGAGGCGGCGTTCTTCCTCAGTGTCCAGTTCTGACGAGGCTGTGCTGGTCTTCCGCAGCGCAGGGCCTCTGTGACCTTCACGGCTTAGTGTCTATTGTCACATGTCAAAAGAGCAAGGACCTTGACTTAGAGTGTCAACCCCAAGTGTGCTGGTAACCCTCCTTGTATGCATTTTGCTTTGTTGTCGCTGTGGCAAGCCGCTGAATGTGTGTGTTTTCTTCCAGTCAAGCGCTTCAGAGAACCAAAGCACGAGAGACGGCCGTGGAGGATATGGTGCGTATGTACATATGAACACCTTCCTAGAATGCCATTGACTCTTTGGGGTTTGCGGGGGGAGGGGGGCGGGCAATGGGAGCGATTCTGCATCACATAAAGTGTTGGAATCCCTTAGTTGGATTAATCATCTCAGGAACTACGTCTAATACAGAAGACTTCTAGAAGTTCCTCTAGGTAACGTCAGGCTCTGCCTTTATTCTGTCATCACACAGCTGCCCAATTTTAGGAAACAGAGGTTGGGACAGATAGGTCAGTGTATGCAGCGAGCTCCTTTAATTATGTCTCTGTGTTGTTAGGTCGTGAGAAATCCTTGGGTTCTGTAGTCTGTATGTGTAAGCAGAGCATTCTCTGAATCTGGAGACAGTCAGATACACCATGGAAATGCTCCTTTCCCCAAAACTTGTCTCTCCTGGTCGACCCTAGGGTGACCCCTGGTAGCAATTTGTCCTTCATTAAAGGGTGGTAGAACTTCGGATACTGCCTTCAAAGACAGAACTCAAAAGAAAAAAGGGCACAGCCAGCTCTTCAGGACAACGTGACGTCCACTAGAAGCAGACTTTCTTGGGCTGCCTTAGGTTTGCAGCTGTGCTAACAGAACGGTCATTTTGCCCTGCAGAGAAGACTCCAGATAAATCAGTGTGTTAAAGGGCCTTTACAGCAGTTGGAGCATATGCTTGATTGATCTTCAGTGCCTTACTTGTGAATGTTGATCAGTCTTGTTTTTATTTTCCCCCATTGGTTTCTCTCAAATCTGGGTATCTAGCTTAGGCCAGGGGACCTAGGGAGGGTCTGGAATTGGGGCACTCTGTGGGGCACACATTGCCTTTTGGGGACTTCTGCTTTGCCAGTATTTTAGGAAATTACTTTCAAACTTCAGTCATAGGGTTGATCTGGATAATCTCTAAGGTCTGTTCAGTCCGAGCCCTCGGTGACCAGCCCAGGAGGCCAGGAGACTTGGCCCCAGTCTAGAGGTTCCTCGGCCACAGACGGCCGTGGTCTCCAGGTGTTCGTGGCAGAGGAGAAACCAAAGGCCCCGTCTGGACCAATGGGTGTCCCCAGAACACCCTTGTTTTCTTCTCTTTTGAAACTCCGGCCATCTAGCCCAAGGGTTGGCAGACTACGGCCCACAGGCCCAGTGTGGCCCACTGTCCATTTTCCTAATGAAGTGTTACGGGAATGGCGGGCTCTGCGGCCGCTTTCACATGGAGTGGCAGGAGGACCAGCAGCCGACCTCTTCAAGAGAGTGTTTAAAGACTCTCCGACCCTTTACAGAGGGAGGTTGCCCACCCCACGTAGCGCAGTGCATACACCACAGCAGCCGGAATCTCTGGGGCTTTAGCTGTGGGGCTGGACCTGCGCGTCCTGCTGGTCTTGCGCAGACGGACTTCAGCTCAGAGGGACGTCGAGCGGGACCTCTTTAAAACAGAGGCACCCTGGACCTCATCAAAAGCCAGGATCCAGCATTTCATTTTGAAGTGACAAAAAGTGAAAAAGTAAATACACCTATTTTAAATATGTGTTTAACGTATTTAAGTATGTGTTCTAAATCTGCAGCCTCTTAGGGAGTTCAGATGCGGTTTTATTGAAGGTTTTGAAAGGTCACTGAGACACCAAGCCTGAGTTCGTGCCAATGCCTCAGAAAGAGACACCTAGTAAAGGGAAGGTTGGGAGCACCCCGGTGGCTTTCTTCCTGTTTCAGACTTCTCATTTTCCCCAAATTGGGTATAACCCTCCTGTCAGGATGGTAACAAGTGCTGATCCTATTTTGTACAGGTTTTTAGACACTTCTAAACAAGCCATAGGAATGCTGTTCATCCACTTTGCAAATGTGTACCTAGCAGATCTCACTGAAGAGGACCCTTGCTCACTGTAAGTGGCCCGTATCCGAGGATAGACGTCACCCACCTGTCCACTGAACATGCAGACTGGCCTTGCTTTCAGCCACTAGTCATGTTCCCTCTAGCTTGGGTAGGGGGCAGGCCCCACTTTGTGCTCTGTGCTCACCTGAGAGAACCCTGTCTGTGCTGCCTGTGGGATCACACACACAGCTGACAGCCGGCTGTGAGGGCTTTGTGTTGACTCCCTGCTTATCCGAGTTCTGGCCCTTGGCGTTCTAGTAATCCTTATGTCTCCCGGTAGGGAGTGGCCCCTGGTGGGGCATCATAGTGCCCTGAAGGAGTATCTCTGCTAGAATAAGACCTATGGGGGGGCTTCTCTGTGGTGCCAGCCGCTTGGGGTCAAAGCCACTGTGGATCATCATTGACCTCTTGGACCTGAACACCATGGGTGGTTCTGGCTCATAATGGTGCCTCTCTTAGCCGAGGGAGTGGGAAAAGAGACTCCCCTACCCTATCCCAGCTCCATCTCCTTCCTTCCTGGCTCAGACTTGTTGCTCCCATCATGCTGTGCTGGAGGCCTTCCACCCGACCAGCTGTCTCCTGCTGTCTCCTGCCTCCGTGCCTTTGCTCACGCTGCCCTCTGCCTGGAGCACTCCCACTGCTGTCCTGCCCCGCCTTTGAGAGACCAGGGCGGAGAGCTGGGGAGTCCCTTGCCAAGAGGCTTCGTGTATGTTTAAGATCATTTGGACTGGAAGATTCTTTTCAAGCCTCCTTTTTTGGTGACTGCAGATTTAGTTCAGGGCGAGATTTCAGCAGAAAGCTATGACGTCTCCCTGCCTAGAGTCTCTCTGAGACCTGGAAAGGCTATGATCTGTTTGGACGTGTGGGTGCATTCCCAAAGTAGGTGACTGGAAAGGTAATCCTCCCTCAGGGGGATGGTTAGGAGATGGTTTTCCTTCCAGCCCCTGAGCCCCCAGCAGGCTGGAGTCATCCTCTGGTGAATGGTCTTGACGTTGCTGACCGGGATAGCCCACAAGGCAGAGGCTGACACTGGAGGCACTAAGGTTACTCCTCATGCAGTGTCGGCCGCGTGCCTGTCCCCTGCAGCACCTCCACTGGCTGTCTGCAAAATGAAGACGATACGGCTGTAAGGACATTGGCAAACTGAATCACAGCCAGGAGGGAGAAGGGGCTGTTGACAGCTCTCAAGTGCTCCGCCTGGAGGAGGAAGGGCCCAAGGTGGAGCTTGGTATGGTGAAGGCACTTGACTAAGAGGCCAGACCGAGCCCCACTTTGCTCCCCTGGCCTGTGTCCCACCAGATTCCCAGGATTCCTGGGCAGGTTTCAGGACTTGTTGAGTGTAAGCACCACTGGGGTCCATAGGGTCGCTGCTCAGTGAGGGAGTTAACAGTTCATTTGGAGGATGTTGTAAGTTAGGAAAGGTGTGAGAGCCCAGCAGCAGGCAGTGTTTGGGCAGTGGAAGGCGCCCAGGCCCTTGGATCTGTTTCAGGTCCTGCTATCCCGGCTCTGCCCTGTGACTTTTCACAAGTTGGGGACAGGCTCGGCTGGGCAGGCCTTGAGGCATCTTGGGAAGCTGCAGACTGGAAGGGAAGCCAGCTTCAGCTACGGGAGACCAGAAACGTACAGCGGGGACGAGCTGCCCCTGTGGGTGCAGGGGTCCCGTGGACTGGGCGCTCTGCTCCTTGCTCCGTCCAAATACTTTGGGAGGAAGTTCAGCTTTTGTGACATCCAGGGTTCTGGGACTCTGAGGGGCCAGGATTCAAACCACACATTGGTCTAGCACCTACTACGTGGCAGGCATTGTTCACACGTACTGACTCTTTCGATCCCGGTAACAGCCCTACAGTTTAGATACTTTGGTTATCCTCGTTTTACAGCCTGAGGAACTGAGGCACAGAGAGAGCACGGAACTTAAATTCACATGGACGAATAGTGATGGAGCTGGGATCTGAAGCCAGCCTGTCCCCCGGCCTCATATGTGTTGGGTAGACTGTAGGGAGCATTCCGTCTTTCGTCACAGGGCCTGGCGCCCAGTAGGTGTAAATGTTTGGGGAGGGAATGAATGAACCAACACATGTCTGTCACGAGTTCTTGTGACTTTCAGGGCGAGCCTCAGATGTGAGAACCATTTGAAACCAGTTAGATGTAAGCATCTGAGAGCAGTTTAGTCTGGGGCCAGCTGGGAGCCTGGAGAAGTCGCCTTGGACTCAGCTGCTCTGCCTTGGTCTCTGGTCTGAGAGTGACCCCTTGTGATGTTAACGAGGAAGGGCAGGCGGAGACACGCTGTCCACCCTTCTGGTTTTCTGGCCACCCTTGGGCCCCATGGTGAGCCCCCTCAGGAGTTAGCGTGTGCCCGGCCCCAGAGCCTCGGTCTCTAGGTGGGGGCTCAGAGTCTGCATGAAATATCTCCGGCCTTGGCAATGGGAAAGCACAGCAGTTGGTCTGTGACATCTGGAACTACTTGAAGAGCTTTCCAAGCCACTTGGCATCCCAGGGGGCCGGTACCTGACCCAGTGGTTGCCTGTCTCCTGCTTTGTCTGGAGCACTGGCACCTGTGGTCAGGGTGCCTGGCAAGATCTGGGTACAGGGCCCTTGAGGAGGGCCTCTCCTTGGTGAGGGAGGAGGTGTGTGTCAGACACATGGAAACAGACAGTATAAGAACAAAGGATCATGGTGGGAGAGCTCTTCTGACTCTACTCTCCTCTGTCAGCCTGCCTTTTCCATGGGAATAAAGCTCTCTCTAGAAATACACTTGCTTCCGTGGCAGGCTCTGAAACATAGGGATGATAGAGGGGCCTGTGGCCTTGCCCTCTTTGGTCCAAAAAACCCCAGAAGCCACGTCCTGAACCACATGGAGCAGCAGCACTAGCTCGGGGTCGTGCATGTGACCAGCGTCAAGGTGCAGATTTCTTTTAATGAATTAAGTTCTGTTTCCCTGTTGACGTCCTTGCTGTTTCTAGGCACCCTGTCCTGGGTCAGGTCTTTCCTGGTGGGAGTGTTAGGGGTCTTTCAAGTTTCTCTGTCCCTTATCCACTCCTCCCTCGAGTTCTTTGACCCCGATGAGTGTCGGATGCTATCATGGGGAGGCTTCCCTGGGGCTCCTGGAATTGAGCCCCGGAGACTCTCGCATGGGCCCCCCCGGAACTGGCCAAAGTGCTGGGACTTCAGGCTTGAAGTTGGTCTTGGTAAGCACCCAGGGCTGGGCTCAGGGGCCTGGGTGGTGCTTCCTGATGGCGCCACTGTGTGCTGTCCTCCCAGGTACCTCATCAACTTCCTCCTGGACGCCACCGTGGGCATGCTGCTCATCTACGTGGGGGTGCGCGCCGTCAGCGTCCTGGTGGAGTGGCAGCAGTGGGAGTCCTTGCGATTTGGCGAATATGGTAAAGTGGCGTGGACACTGGATGGGGGTGTGGAGGGGGCCTTCGGCGGGGCAGGGGGGGGCTCTCCTCCTCGCCCCAGTCAGCTCTCTAGGCCGGTGGATTGGAAGCTTCAGGAGCTGGTGGCTGTATCCTCTGGTCGGGGGGCTGGTTCTGGGGCCTGAACACCATCGCCCTGCTAGTGTCAGAGTGCCACACGTGAGGTGTGGAGGAGCACACTTCACTGCCACTCCGTGGCAGGAGCCAGGAGACCCTAGACAGGGGGAGGGGCCCAGCTCTGGCCTCTTCCACTAGAGGGCACCAGTGGCCCCACCTGCAGGCCGTGAGGCCACCTCACCCTGCTGGGCTTCTCACCCAGCGCACAGGAGGCACCCACTCGTTAGAGGAATGGGAGGTGGCCCTCTTCTGCTGCGTGTCTTTGCCTGTCCTGTCATTGGGCCATCTCGCTACAGGGCTATCCATCCCCCACGCCATGGCCAAGTCACCTTACTGTCTCCTAACTGGAGGCTGATCTCCCACCAGCATCAGGTGCGTGCTGTCACCAGGAACCCCAGGTCCATCTCACTCACAGGTGAGCCTTAAAACAGGTGACCTGTGGCTGCTGGCTCATCTTTGACTCCCTCCCTTCTCTCAAACCCCCAGGACAAGGGCCTGCTTAGGAAGCTGCCCTCATACTCTCTGAGCACAAATACATTGCCCAGAGAAGCGTGGCAGTAGCCTCCACGGGGCTGTGGTGCGATGCCTTCCTCAGGCCTTGCCACACCCTGGGCATTCAGGCCCCGGAGTTAAGGGGCAAGGACAGGTCTCTCCCACCTTCACGCCTGGCCCCTGATGTCTGGGAGCACGAACTCCTGGTCTCAGTGAGAATAGCATCAGTGGGGCCTCAGCCACCTAGGGACACACAGGACAAGAAGGAAGGAATTCTGGATCTCCACTCTCCTTTCCTGGTCACCCCTTCTGCGGACTTCCTGGCGCAGCTTCAGGGCCACTCACTCCTAGATGACTGAAGCCTCATAAGGCACTAACGAGTGGAAGGGGAGCCGATCCGTGGAACCGACTATACGAGAGCCTTGGGTATTTCTAGAATTCTTAAGTAATTGTTTGTCTCTATTGAGGGGAGATGAACTCAGGGGAGGGCTTTTCTTAGCCCTGTTACTTGATGCCTGATGAGTCACGGACTTAAGATAGCGTATGACACACGGCGTACGCTCCTGTGGCTCGATGGAAGTCTTCTGAGAAGCCCCGAGTCATGATCCCTCCGCTTGGAGGACACCTGTGGACCACAGCGTCATCCTCACTTACAGGCTAGGTACCGAGGAGTTAAGTCACTCCTGAAGCCAGTGCACAGCTGGGGGCGGGCATGGTCTCATCTGCCACCGCCTCCAAGATCAGAGCTGCTCACTGCTTGCTGTTGAGATCTATCCTGGAAGGCTGCTCTCGACTCAGCTGTAGTGACCCACACTGCAGAGAGCCATCACAGCCAGTCATGTGCCACTCAGTGACCACCCCCACCCCCACCCCCGCCGCCAACTCTGAGTACCCAACAGAGGGAAGGCAGGTCGGGTCCTAGAGCACCACCCATTCCTACCCTCGTCTTCCCAGAGCCTTCAAACCAGGATGTCTCCAGATGACCATCCTGAGTCCTCCCTCCCCGGGCTGAGGGAGGACGGTGCATGTCCTCTCTTACCTGATTTCTCTTTCTACCTGTATTCTTGTGTCCTGTCACTGCTACAAGAAATTTCCACAAAACCAGTGGCCTCCGACAGCAGGTGTCTCACGTTACACCTGTGTAGTAAGGCATCCCACCTGGGTCGCCCTGGCTAAAGTCAAGGTGTGGGCCGGACTGCTTCCTTCTGGAGCCTCTAGAGGGGGCATCCATGTGCTTGCTGGCAGTCTGCCGCTCCTAAGAGGCTGGCCGCCCTCCCTGCTTGTGGCCCCGTCTCCCCTGAGGCAGCGGGTAAGGCTCCTCTCCGATGGTATCCTGCTCTCCTTCCAGATCTCTTTCCAGTGCCTGTGTGAGTGCGCCGGGCCCCCCAGATACTGCGGGGTGCTGCCCCATCTTAGAAGCAGCTGGTTAGCAGCCGTACTTGCCCTGGGCAACTTACCATAGTGCCAGGTCCCTGGGACTCAGATGTGGATGTGTCTGTGGGGCCACATTTCACCTACCACACCTGTTAACTGGCCCATCTTCTTGAGGCAGTATTTCCATGTCGGCCCCATAGCTCTCTTCTCAGCTAAGTGAAGAAGAGGGCTTTGTTTTTTAGGTGCTTCCTTTGTCTTTAGAGGAGAGGCTGATCTTGCCAACAAGCACATGGGACTTGGGGAATAAGTCACACAGCCCTGAGGGGGGGGAGACAAAATCCAGGTGATAGGTGTGCTTGTGGTTTGATGACCAGGCGGCATTTCCCACAGCAGAAGCTCTGAAGGCAGGTCTGTGTCCCATGGACCAGTGGTCTGTGGGCTTTGCTGGCTGGCCCTGTCCTTATGCTCCCTTCCTGAAGCCTTTGGGAGACAGACGGGCTCTGTCCGTTTGTGCCCTATCCCTGCGATTTCTCCTGAGGAATTTGTTCAACAAACACAACACCCTCTACCTGAGATTGTCCAGGACATGTCAATAATGCCTGGTGTGTCTGTCCTTGAACAGTGAGACAGTGGGGAACGTCTGGGAGGCTCTCCAAGGAGCAAAGCAGACCAGCACACGTGCTCACTCCAGCCGGGGCTCCTGGTGGTCGGGACATGGAGGAGGAGGAGAGTGTGGGAACGCATTTACAGAGGACTTTCCCTTTTCTTACCATGTTTTTTAGCTGTCCTTTTAAAGCATGTAAATGAAGACGCAACCGTGGCCAAGCTATGGCGCTGACACTTAAGAGTGTGGGGCAATGCGGGGTTCGGGGCGTCTGTCCCTCTCTGTCAGTCGCTGCAAGCTTACGGGCACATGGAACAAGCACATTTTCTTTTGATATGAAGTGTGGCCCCTTAGTCTGCTGACTGGAAACGCGCTGGTCCCTGTTCAGAGATGTTTCCTACTAGTGCTTTCTGTTGGTCTCTGATCTTAATGATTTTTGACGAATATTTTGATTTGTTACTTCTGAGAACTTTTCTCAGTCAGGTCACGCAGTTGACTGAAGGGATTCCAGCACTGCATTAAAAATCTAGCTGGAGGGATTGTGCTTCTGAAGTGGTTTTTTGGCTCAGATGTGTCTAATACCAGAAGTGAAAGTAGGGCGAGCTTAGCAGCAGCCCCGATGGCTCTCTGCATGCTTTCTGCACCCTTCTCCTGAGGTTTTCCAGAAAAGGGAATGGCCTGGTGTGGTGTCCATTACAGCTGTGCGAAGGCATTCATGTGCGCTCCCCAGCGTCCTGTTGGCAGGCTCTGGCCGGGCTGGGCCTGCTCCGGCACCCGTGCCTGGACGGGGATGCTGCAGAAACCTTCCATCGCACGGTGGAACCGGAGCCCTCTCTCTGGGGCACGTTCTCGCCTCACAGCCTAGACAGGGGCCTTTGCCTCCCCTGAAGTGCTGCCCTCCACCCCTCTTCTGGCGAGTGGTGCTCAGGCAACCCCAGCAGAGCATCCAGAGCCAGCTCCAGCTGCCTCCCACCATCCCCTGGCTCTTCCCTAGGTCTCCCACTTTAGCATGTGTGGCTCCCTGGGGGCCCATCCCATGAGTTCTGCCTGTCCCCAAGGATATAGATCTGTCCCTGGGGCTGGTCCTCCACACTTCTTCTAGTCTTTTCTGAAACATTCTGGAGGCCCTCCAGGACCTGCGTGTGCCCCAGTGTGAACTGTTGCCTTTCTCCATTTCTCAAGTACCGTGATGGATGGGTCACAGATGGACCTTTGTCACGGCCCCACGCACAGCCCCTCCCTCCTGCTTGTCTGCCCCCACTTTCCTTCCCTGTCCCCAGTGCAGCTGTTTTGGGCTACCTCATGGAGACAGAATCAGGATTCCTCCAGTCCGAGTTCTGCTTTCTGGGCTGAGGGAAGCAGGAGCAGCAGGGGCGACTGGCTCGGGGCAGCAGATCAGCAAAGGGGAGGTTTGCTGCCTCCGTAGTCACAAACATCAGGCAGTCCACGGGTGGAGGAAAGGATGGATAGCACCACAGTCACTGGAAAAATCAACAACAGATAATAATAGCAGTCTTCCTTCCCACAGCTCTGCCCGTGGACAAAAAGAGCCAGCTCTCTGAGCCTTGACAGTGAGCACTTACTAACTTTAGTCTCCTTAATTACATCCTAGAATCTCTTAAAAGAAACCCCCACTCTGGTATCTCCAAATTAGGAATTCTGTGATTTTTGTCTAAAACACCTGCATGTGTCTGGTGGGACTGAAGTGATTCCTGGTGCTTCGGGGGCTCGTGAAGTGGCTTTAGAGCCAGGGTCTGGGGTGGGCTGGGGGGCCCGAGGGCTCCTAGGAGCTGTGGGCATGGGGCGGGGACATGGGCTTGGGTCCTGGCATCCGGGCCCTGCGTGACTGTGCACCTGCTGTCCCTGCAGGAGACCCTCTGCAGTGCGGAGCCTGGGTTGGGCAGTGTGCGCTTTACATCGTGATCATGATTTTTGAAAAGTCTGTCGTCTTCATCGTTCTCCTCATACTTCAGTGGAAAAAGGTTTGCTTCTTGTCCATCCTTTAGCAGCTCCTTGGGCTGCCAAGCAAGACAGTACTTGTTCTCCTACCATCCACACGCCCCAACCTTATTGGAAAACCAAATCTTTTCTTTCTTTTCCTTCTCCCCCACCCCCACCTCCACTAAGTCAGTCTGGCTTGCCTGTCGGGAGCAGGAACTTGGTTTTTCACTTAGCATCCATCTACTTGAATAGTGCAAGTGCCTGCCCTCGATTAAGCTTTGCGATACAGGCGCACCTGGGTGGCTCAGTGGGTTAAAGCCTCTGCCTTTGGCTCAGGTCATGATCTCAGGGTCCTGGGTTCGAGTCCTGCATTGGGCTCTTTGCTCAGCAGGGAGCCTGCTTCCCTTCCTCTCTCTCTTCCTGCCTCTCTGCCTACCTGTGATCTCTCTCTGTCAAATAAATAAATAAAATCTTAAAAAAAAAAAAAAAAAAAAAAGCTTTGCGATACAGAAGGCCAGTGGGGACAAGTGTCCCTGCTCTCGGGCTGCTTCCTGGCTGAGACAGTCTACAAGCCTCACTACTGTAACTATCGGGAAGGTGTCTCTCCACCTGCGCATGTCCTCCACACTTTTCTTGGCCAGTGGTTTAATCAAGACTCTGGGGGCTGCAGGAAACAGCTGCTCACAGGCTGTTCCCAGGGTTCCCTCGGCGCTGCCCTCTGGCCCTGGTGCTGGGCTCTGCACTGCCCAAGTCCCCCACATGGCTGCATGGAACTGGCTGAAGAGTCTTCGAGTAGCTCAGAACTTGGCCTTCCTTTGTTTTTGTTATTGTTGTCGTGTGTGGGTTTTTTGTTTTTTTTTTTTTTTTTTAAGATTTTACTGATTTATTTGAGAGAGAGCAGGAACACAAGAGGGAGAGGGACAAGTAGGCTCCCTGCTGCCCTGAGATCATGACCTGAGCTGAAGTCTGATGCATAACTGACTAAGCCACCCAAGTGCCCCTCTGTTGGTTTTATTTATGTCTGAATTTTATTTTTCAAGAAAATAAACCAAGGCTTTTCAGAGCTTTTGTCCTTCAAGAGGTGGTTGGGGTGCAGGATTTCTGCTAGAAAATGGTCTGGTCCCTCACTGCTAGTGTCTGTAATGGGCATCCACCGACCTCATTCTCTCCAACACCCCGAAGCCCCACCACCCCTACCCTCCGCGTTGCCTGGTGGGTGGGCCCTGCCCTGCTTGGTGGTTGTAAGCCCATTATGCTTCCCAGGTCCATGGCACCAGGAAGGCGGCTAAAACCCTAACTGCTGCAGGTGTTCTCCCCTCCCGGGGATCTGCCCCTTGTCAGCATTCCCATCTGGGGACGGACCATGCAGCCCTGGCTGTGAGGCACTGTTCCCATCAGGGTTCCAGGGGAGTGTCGTCTGAGCCAAGCCACCCTTCTCAGGGCCTCAAGGATGATGTGTGCTGCTGCCCCGCTACCCCCAGGCCCCTTCTATGTGGTCTCTCCCTACCTCACGGAGTCTGCTTCTCTTTACAGGTGGCCCTGTTGAACCCCATTGAAAACCCAGACCTGAAACTGGCCATCGTCATGCTGATCGTCCCCTTCTTTGTCAATGTCAGTGCCATGTTGCATTTTATCCCCACATACTCCCTGCCCTCCAGTGTCCTGTTCTCAGTTCTGAGTCTGACAGAGAAAGCCCCTTACAGCCCCCAGGCCTCTCCCCACCCCAGACCTGGAAATGGCAGGATTGCTTCCTCAGCAGGCAGATCCCTCCTCTAGGCTCCCCATGCAAGAGGAAGGGTCCTGAGAACTTTGTCTTGCCCTGCCTGCCGGGGACTTCCCGCCAAGGAGGCCCTCTGCATGCACAGCGAGCAATTTGTAGATCGGGATGTTCGGAATCCAGGCCGCCTCATCCCTGGCCCCAGAGCTCCAAGAGAGACTCATAAGCATGCTGGCTAGACGTTAGAAAATGGAAGGAACAAGAAAGTCACGTGGGGCTGACAGTCGTGGCAGAGTGCGCGGGCCAGCCTCTCAGCTCACAGTAGGAGCCTGGAAACCTTTCCAGTGGCTAGTCCCCAGCGGTTACCAGCACTCAGGGTGAAGAGGACTAGGGCTTTCTTGCTGGTTCTCCGATAAGAAAGCAGAAGCAAAGGATGAGGAGGGTGGGGATCTCTTTGTAAGCTTGTGAGAGAGCTGGGGGACTGGAGGAGGCTTTTGCTCCCCTTGTTCTAGACCTCGTAATCAGGAGCAGGCAGGAAGGTTGGCAGTGGGCATCTGCTGTACTTTGACAGATGCCTTATCCCAGAGTAAAATGCACATTTCCTCCCCACAGGCTTTGATGTTTTGGGTCGTGGACAACTTCCTCATGAGGAAGGGGAGGACGAAAGCTAAACTGGAAGAAAGGGGAGCCGACCCGGACCCGAGGGACGGGAGCAAGGTCCGCTACCGAAGGGCCGCGTCCCACGAAGACTCAGAATCGGAGGTAGGGCCAGGCCCTCATGCCACACACCATCCCCGTGGGGTCTCTGGCCTCTGCTGCATCTGGTCTTCCCGGCCCTGGCCAGGGGGAGGAAGAAGAGGCTGACTGCTCCATCCAGCAGGGAGGGACCCATTCCTGCGTCCCCTGGCCTTCCCACGGCAGGGAGGTGGAGTGCCCAGCGGGGTGGCGGGAGCTCATCTCCGGCAGTCGGGACCTCCGCCGGTGGAGGAAGACAGGGAAGAGGGGGGCTGCCTTGTTCCAGGGAAGCTGGCGAGGACTCGTGGGCCTGATAGTTGACCTTCACGCCTTAAGGTGTTTCAGTCCCTGCCTACCACTACAGACCAGCAGAAGTGTTGGCTAAGCCCACTAGAAACTTCTAAAACGTAGGGGTAGCTAGACCTTCCCAGGAACCTCCCCCGCCCTTATTGTCAGGTTTCCTAAGTTCAAAGGTTTGGACTTTCGGGGAGACTGGTGGTCATCAACAGAAGCATGGAGGCAGAGCAATGCTCCCGGGTGGCCTGCCCACTGCGTGCTGCAGGGCGAGGCCAGGGCCGTCTCCTGAGAGGCCTCATCAGCTTTCTCGGTGTGTGCAGCTCTGCAGTGAGGGTGGGGCGGCAGAAATGGCTGAGGTAATGTCTTCCCTGAGAGACCTTCAGACTGGATGAGGTGAAGGTGAGTGTCTGAATAGGTCCTTCTCACACGGTGTGATCCTTCTGACACTGAGGCGCCCACAAAGCCCTGTGAGGACCTTGGAATGGTCTGTTTGATTCCTGGGGGCCTCCTGGGGGGAGTTTGGAAAGCTGACTGGAGGAGCAGGACAGAGGGTAAGCCCATATCTTCTCTAGCTGTCCCCAGGATCTGGCACGGGGCCCATCCTGTCGTAATGAACGTTAGGTGAGTGGCAACACTACAGGCAGAAGCAATCACTCAGGAGGGGTTGTGGTCACATGGGGTGGCCTCTGGGTCATTGGAACCCCTCATGGCCAGAGCAGCGTGTGTCCTGTAGGGAAGGACAGAGTGACATGGAATGAGGTACAGGCAAAGGTCTGAGCCAGACAGGCAAAGTGCCTCATGATGCGGCCATGCCTGGACAGGCAGCAGGAAGCCAGGGAAGTGGTCCGGAGAAAGGTGACAATAGCTGTCCCTTCCCTGGGAGAGAAGGAGCTCATGGTGCACTGTCCCTGGGCTTCCCAGTGCTCAGAGGCTTGAAGAGTCTGCAAGCAGCATGGCAGGTGGGCAGGAAGGGTCTGTGTTGGCCCGGGTGCCCTTGCCCCACGGCCAACTCCTTCCCGACACTCAGAAGAGCGCAGGGCTCCCGTTCGTCTGCACAGGTCGCAGAGTTGATTCAAAGCAGCTGATCTGAACGTGGTCTGCCTTGTGTGTGCTCCACAGAGGTTCTCTTCTCCTCTGGAAAGGGACTTTTCAGTGTGCTTTTGCTGTCTGCGGGGTACCTTCCAGGGCCTGGGACGCCCTGTGTCCAGATTGGGCTTGTTTACCAGGACGACCTCAGGGTGGGGGTCCTTGCTGAGTTTGCTCCGACTGGGGTTCCGTCCCAGCTGGAGGTTGGCTGGAGAAGCTAGGGGTGGGCACGTCCACTCCGCGCTGGTTCAGGAGCCCATGACTATTCTAGGAGTAAGCGACATCTGGATGGTTCCACTGTGTAAAGGAGCCTCCCTGTCCCCCTCCCCTAAAGACACCTGAGACCCCAGGCCTTCTAGATGGGTGAGACCCCAGTGCCAGGGTGCAGGGAGGGCAGAGGAAGAAGGCCCCGCCGGTGGTGACTCAGGTCGTGCCTGTCCCCCACCCCAGATCCTGATCTCCGCCGACGACGAGATGGAGGAGTCTGACGCGGAGGAGGACCTGCGCCGACTGACCCCCCTGAAGCCTGCGAAGAAGAAGAAGCACCGCTTCGGGCTGCCGGTCTGACGCGCTCCTGTGCTGGGGTCAGGCGTGGGGGCTCCCTCGGGTCAGCAGGTGGTCGCTGCGCAGTGTCCTTCCTTCCCTCCTCTCTGCCCCTCCTCTTCTACCTCCACTCCTCTCGCTGTCTCCGCCCGCTCCCAGACGGCTGTGACTTGCCAGAGGGAGGCCGGGCCAGCGCTGAGGGGCTCCAGGCAGCCGGAGGTCCCCACTCAGTTGCACTACAAACACTGACCAAATATGCAAGTGAGGCGTTCTGTGTGTCTGTCATTGTCCCAGACGGTGTTGCGAGGGACCCAGAAGCCCCGTCCTGTGTCTGGCTGGGTGGCACTGAGGAGGAAAACTGACGCGCACAGACTGGGTAGAGCCTTTCCCCAAGGCTCGGGGAGCGTGAGGATGTAACACATTTTGGGCTAAAAGTCACTCATTGACCAAGTTGGAACCGCAATGCTTTCTTACTCCAAATGGCTTTGTAACTACTGATTTCTAAAGCCGGTTTTATGAGCTGTCACAGTGTTAATGTTTTTTGAGTATGTGTTTATTTCCTATGGGACTAATGGGCAAAAACATAGATTTTTAAGTCTTCCGTATGCTGTTGACTTTTATATTTTTAAGTTATATTTTCATACTATTGTATTTAAAAACTCTTTTTAATCCCCCAAAGAAATGGGTTTGTCTGCCTTTCATGGGATGTGAACTAGTGGGAAGAAAAAGTTGGGAGTTTTTTTATTTGGGATATTTTTAGGTAATCTGAGAGGAGATGAGGCCAGTGGTCCCAGCAGGAAGGGAGAGGAGCCCTTGTCTGAAAGGGATGAACCCAGTGGGTCTGTAAAGGCCGCGGCTGAGTGGGAGGCAGCTGGTCTGAAGGCCTGTCCGGGGACAAGTGGGTCCAGCGCTTGGCTTTCTGCTGGCAGTTTAGAGGTCTGAGTTAAATGTGACCAAGAGAAGAGCCTAGAGGTCTGTGTCCAGAGAACTGAAACCATAGGGGCCACCCCTGTGAGTTCCCTGCCTCTCTTCAGTCTCCACAGCTGAAGTATAAAATTCAGTATGAGCCTCCTTGCCTCCCAGTGCAAGGTGGAGCCTTTGGAACCAGCTGCTGGACCAGCCTCAGTAACCTCCTCTCAGGCTGCCCTATGTCTGTCGTCTTGGTGTTGTCCCCCTGTTGAGCACAACGGTCTGAGGAACGCCCGCCTGACCCAGTGATCTTGTTTCTCATGGCCTCAGAGCAGCAGGGCAGCTGGAGAGGGGGCGGGTCGAGGTGTGGGAGCTCACTGTCCGCGTCCGCAGGCAGGCTAGATGCTTCGAGGCCCAGGTCCCCTCCCTGGGGAGTGGCCCTCACTCCTCAGCATGGCCACAGGCCTCCACAGCTCTGGAGGCGTGCTGACCACAGTGGTCCGGGTCGGCCTGAGCACTCGCCCTGCTGTGGGAGCAGCACGGTGGGACAGCCAGTGTTCCGTCATGGCCCTGAGACAGCCACAGAAGCTGAGGAACGGAAAACTGCACCACTAAGGCGCAAGCTAGAAGGGAGGCAAGTACAGGGAGGCCACCTGGCCCATAACCTTCCTTTATAGACCTACGCACAAATGTGCTGCCCTTAAGTAGATTGGGTCTGAATTGTGGTGTGGGAGCCAGGCCACTATGCTCTGGGCCTGCCTTCCCCCAGGAACCAGAGGCCTGAAAGGAACTGGGCCCTGTCATGGCCCTGGGTGGCCACTCTGTGAATGTAGGTGTCTACAGGCGGGAGACAAGGCTGCGTGTAAGACAAGAGGCCTTGACCGCATTTGCCCTCACTTCGGCTCTTCACCCCCGCCCGCCCCCAGCCATAGTGGACTGTTCCTCCTGGAGAATCGGTGCTGGGGAAGGCCAGAACTGACATTGTGCCTGCTACGTGTCAGCCCCTTGTGGCGTTGCTGGCTCTCCCTACTTTTCCCCCCTGTCTCATCTTGTATGAACAGCCTGTGCCTGCTGCTGTCCCCGTACCTTCCTGAGCTCCGAATCAGCAGTGCTTTCAGTCTTGAGCTCCAGGCACAGTGGTGGGGGAACCACAGTCTCTGGAAGGTGGAAAGTAGGCTTTCTGTAGGCCTCAGACAATCTGCTCATCTCAAGGCCTGTCCCAGTGCCTGCAGGGCAGGGGTTTGGGGAGCAAAGTGGTGGCTAGTGAGGGCTGGTTTTCCCTTGGATCCTGAATTTCAGTAAGGGCTTTAGTCTCTGAGTCACTGTCGTAGAGCTGACCAGGGTATGGGTCTCTAATCATAGAGAGCCATGTGATGTGTAGGACTGGACAGCGTGGCCTCGCCGGTTTAGCCGTCCCTTCCCTTCCGGCTGTGTGTGTGTGAGTGTGTGTGTGTGTGTGTGTGTGTGTGTGTGTGTATGCACAGGCACACGCATACACACACACAGAGTTTGTATTCCCTGGAGTGTTTCCTGTAATCCCTGGGAATTTTTCTTTGTTGCATTGTCGCAAGAGACCAGATGCAGAGGGCCATGGTCAGAACGTTCTCCTGAACTGTCCTCCTTCTCTGGGATGAGTCTCCTTACCACCTGCCCCGAGGTGCCTTACTCAGTACAGCTCTTTACCCAGCCACATGGCAAGTGTCACAGTGCTTGAGAAACCATGGGACACCAACCGGATATTGTGTGCTATCCATCTGATCAGTGCAGATGTGGACATTGGCCAAGGCCCCCCTGATGGAAGCTTGTAAGTCAGGGTCATGAATGAGTTTCTTGTACCTAATGGAAATAACCTGGTGAGGTAGAAACTATCACGTCTGAATGGAAGGAATCGTTGTTGGCCTTATTTCCTTTCGCTGTCAGTGGGATGTTAGCAGTGGCGGGGGCAGGGGATGTTGGTGAGATCTTGGGCGGCAGTGGCTTCTTGGTCTGCTCAGAAGACCTTCAAGGTAGAGGCCTGTGGCCCATCAGTTAGCGCTCAGGCACGCTGGTGGCCTCCTGCCTCAAGCTTTAACTAGTGCCCCTTCCTGGCAACTGCAAGTCCTAGGCGAATGTTGACCACTCATGCCTTTAAAGGGAAACCTAGAGGGGCTCAGATTCTAGGCAGTCTAGTCCTGCAGGCTGCAGCCCAGAGTCCCCATCGGAAGGCTGCCCAGGAGCCCACTCTGCCCTCCAGACAGCAACGTGCTGGTCTTTTTGCAGCCAATCCAACATAGACGCTCTGGAACTTCTCATTGGCCAAAGCAGCCACCTTGTAGGGTTGGCTTTTAGAAGTTGCACACACTTCTGACCGGGAGAGGAGACCTCTCTGTTCTCCCCTGTGAAGCACTGGCAGCTCTGAAGGGCTTTGCTCTCTGGGAGGGACTTCCAGTCCGATGGCCGTCAGCACCTTGAGCTCCTGGCTGGGGGGGTGAGCTGTCTCATTTGGTCTCTCTTTCTCATGATGTTTATTAGAACTCAGAACTGTGTGAGCAAACCATGGCCTATTTCCACTGCCCTTCCGGTGGGGGTGTTTCAGCAGTGGTGTTAAGATTCACAGAAACACATTTTTGAAATGAAAGGGAAGACGATGTACTTACATTGTAAAATGGTTTACAATAAAGTTTCACATCTTAATACAGTTTTTTTTTTTTTTTTTTTTTTTAAAGAAACCATCACTTGTGGTTATTGGTTGTATGGTCTTTGGAGTTGAAACAGCTTAGTGGGGTCAAGAAAATTTCCCCAGTGAGTTAAAAGATTGTCCCCAGGGGTGCCCGGGTGGCTCAGTTGGTTAAGCCTCTGCCTTCAGCTCAGGTCATGATTTCGGGGTCTTGGGATTGGGATCAAGCCCTGCATTGGGCTCCCTGCTCATCAGGCAGTCTCGTTCCCCACCCCTGCTTCCCCCCACTCGTACTTTCTCTCTTCCAGTCTCAAATAAATAAGTAAAATAAAATAATCTTTAAAAAGAAGACAAGGACAACGACAGCTCTCCCCAGGAAACCAAATGTGAATGAACTACATCACCTGGGGACAGACACAGGAGCCAGAATCTGCCAAAGGACAAAGCCAAACATACTCTCGCCTTTCCCACGTCCCCGCTAATGCTGGTAAAAGGAACTTTACCTCCCCCTGAGGAGTAAGTAGTGCTGGGCGATGAGCTGTGAGCAGTGAACAGCCCACATCCTTGTCCCTGGAGCTGCAGGGCTGGAAGGCAGGTGCCTCCCCGTACAGAGCCGACTGTGGGGACGGTGCCGAAGCCCTCCCAGGCCAGGCTTGCCCTCGGTTCTGCGTGGCCTTGTTCGCAGGCCTGGATCCATGGCCCTGGCTGTCGGAAGGCATTCCTCGTGTCAGCACTTGTCTCAGATGGGGCTGGCAGTCCTCACACTGGCCTGCTGGGGCTTGGAGTGGGATTGGAGATATTACCGCAGTGGAGTGGCATTCAGGATAACCAAATGTCAGTGCCCGGTGGGGTTCCGTCTGCTTGAAGCCTCCAAAGACAAAAATAATCTCCCATCACAAACTGACAAGGAGCTCAGGGGTGGCTGACACTCCCACCCCCTCTACTCCACGCTCACCCCAGGTGGAGAGTCCTGTCCTGCACCATGAGGGTCTCCCCTCCAAGGATGGGCAATGAGGAACTGGCAGCCAAGTGACCGTCAGGGGACACCATGGACTCATCCCTCTCTCCATAGCTCAGAGCCTGGAATGGGCTCGGATGTCACCCGCCCTCTTTCAGCAACCTGAATGTCCTCAGGCCAGGCACCTTTGGGTGACCTCATACAGTCAGGCTCTGTGTCCTTTTTGCCTGCGCTCACCAGTTTCCTGACCAGAAAACGAATTTGTTCCTGGTCCTTCCTGGGTGCTTGCCCCCTGCTCGGTCCCTTTGCTGAACCTACACTGGGAGCCAGACAGAGGACAGGAACAGACGGAGCAGCTCCCCAGGCTTCCCTCAGCCACAGCTGCTCCCCCATGAACCATGGGGGGCTGTGCGTGCCAAGAGCACACGCTCCTGCCTGTCAGACACGGGACGCTTCTGCCCTGCTGGCCAGGGATGGCAAGTCTCCCCCCTCTGGAATCCAGGGAGGGGTGGAAGAGAAGGAAAAACAAGCTCAGAGCGGCCCAGCCTGGCGCAGGGCCCTCACTTCCCTTGGGGACGCCCAGTGCATGGGGATGGATGGTTCCAGGCGGACGGCTTACACGTTCCGAGATCTGGGTTCATCGATACCCCTGTCGCTCGCTGCCAGGCCCGGCCCCTCCTGCCGGCCTAGAGCAGCTGTTCCCAAGGGCACAGGGTCTCCCCAGCCACCTGCTCTCACCAGGGCCGCAGCCCCCAGGCAGCAGTGCTCAGCCAGCCCCTCTCATCTCCAAGAATAAACTCTGAAGCTAGAGGCTGTGTGGACCTGAATCATCGGGAAGCCCATTGAGGAGGGGAGTGGCTTTCCGGGACAGGCCCAGGGACTATATATAAGCCCCAGAGGGGTGGCGCAGCTCCCACCTTCCAGCGGTTTCTGCCTCTGCCGGACGAGCACCTTTGCAGCAGCTCTCGCACAGGACGCACCATGTCCCAGGTAGGAGGGCCCGGCACAGGCTGTGCTGGTGTCCAGACAGGGGCAGGGCTGGGAACCTGGACACTGTCATCTCTGACAGATGTGTCCTGAGCTGAACCCAGGCGTAAACAAGAATCTCCCGCAGCCCCTGAAAGGCCAAGGCCCAGCGAGGGCAACCCCGGACCCCAGTTTGCTGACACCCCCACCCCCAGTTTGCTGACAAACCCCTATTTATCTCAGGTTCGGTGGTATTGCCTGGTTGGCCCGGAGCATAGAGACGACACGTAGGATACTTCAAGTCTCTGTGTATGCTTTTGTGTGTGAAGAAGCTGACTGTATGACTCGTTCGTAGCCGTGTGTGTGTGTGTGTGTGTGTGTGTGCGCGCGCATACACGTGACACTGGATCTGTAGGCACACAATTCTGTCCGGGCCTCTCCCCAGTAGGACCGATCTCTGCACGGTGTTGGGGAGGGGAGTTGGGGGGGGGCGGACAGCATGTTGCCCCAGGAGCCCAGCCCAGACTCAGGGACCAGGGATTCCCTGCACCTGTCCCCAGGGCTTAGAAAGGAGTGAGGTGTCAGACTTGTGGGCGCCTGGGGCTGACGGGATAAGCACAGTCTGAATATCCCTAGTACTGGAGGGACGGAGTGGCAGGCTAAGTGGAGGGTCCTCCTTGCTGCCTGCTCCATGGGTAGGGACTCACTTCAGACTGACCTCATGGGCATCTGATTCTCTATTCGCACCCTCAAAACTCTCAAGGTAAAGGCAGGTAGTTAGGGGGAGAGAAAGGCAGTCCCTAAGAGGGCCCTTGCACCCAGTGAGCAGGTCTTAGAATTCACCCCTTGAAACTCCACCTGGAAACCAATGCCTTTCCCGTTTGCCCTTTGTGTCCAGGCCTGAGCCCCTGTCTGGGCAGACGGACAGTGTGAAGGCCACAGCACCCACAGTCCTCAAGCTCCCAGTCTGTGGGAGAAGGACGCACTTGGGGTGGGGGTGGGGTACAGCTGGGAAGGCTGCCTGCAGGAGGAGGACTGGAGCCTTCAACCGGCTTGAGCTCGGGAACCAGTGAAGAGGGATCTCAGGGCCAAGGCACAGAGGTGGGAAGGGGCTTTCAGCCGCAAGGCCTGGGGCTGTAAGACTCTGGCTTCTCCAAGGCTGGTGCACAGGAGGCCCCCATCAAGAAGAAGCGCCCCCCGGTGAAGGAGGAAGATCTGAAGGGGGCCCGTGGGAACCTAGCCAAGAACCAGGAGATCAAGTCCAAGACCTACCAGGTCATGCGGGAGTGTGGTGAGTGTCCTCCCGGGCCATGGGGGTGGGGGGCACAGATGGCTGTCAGTGGAGGGGAGGGATGGGGTGAGGGGGTCCCAGGGTCGTTTCCTGAACTCAGGGGGGCACCCCCCCACGAATGTCCCTCCCACACCTCCTCATCCCCCCCCAACAGAACTAGCCGGCTCCACCGCCCCGTCCGTGTTCAGTGGCAGCCGAACCGGCACCGAGACCGTCTTCGAGAAGCCCAAAGCCGGACCTGCCAAGAGTGTCTTTGGCTAAGACGTGTGCACCATTCCTCTCACTGCTGCCAACAACCAGACACAGGAGAATTTCCCCAAAACTTTTTTTATGCCAGAATGCTCCTTCTCACCTGCTGCCCGTGGGATGGCCACCCACCCCTCACAGCCCTGACCCCTCGGCCCAGGGACTCTGCACCAGTGCCCAGGGAGCACCAATAAAGCGCATGCCCACATGGCCCCGGCATTTGGAGGCTGATAGTTGGTCACTGGCCACGGCCACCAAGTGTAGGGGAGGGGCAGGCGGGGTAGGGTGGGGGGCATGTTCTCTACCCTTCGTGGGCTTTTGGGAGGTTCCAGAGGATAAGGCAGGTGCTACTATGGCTACTGCCACTCACTAGAAAAAGCCTTGGAGTGGAGACCTGGTGCTGAGCTCCCGTGTGACTTCAAACCAGCCTCTCCCTTTCTGAGCCTCGGCTTCCCCTCCTGTCTGACAAGGACCACAGGAACACTGCTTGGAGTGAATGAAGCTGGCGGGGGCCTAAGGCTTACCCCTCCCCCTGCCTTCCACAGAAACCATCGAGATACTTCCAAGGACTCCAAGGCTCTGCTGGGCCAGGGACCTCAAAGCCCCTTCCCCCGGCACCCCTGTTTGCACTGCCCCCTTGCCAGCTCACACCCCTCAAAGGCAAAGCCAGATGGAGGCCCCTCTCTGGCCAGTGGCCGTCCACCTCCTGAGCTATTCTCCCACACTTGGGGTGAGCCTCCGCATTGCCACTCCCACAGCTCTGCCTACAACACGGGAATTCCAGACCCTTGGCTCACAAGGCCTCAGTGTCCCCTGTGTGCACAGAGCTGTCAGATCCGAGGACTGCTGAGGCCCATCCTCCGTGATGGCAAAACCACGGGCGGCCCCGGGCTGGACTGGCAGAGCCAGGCCTTGTGGTACCTGACTCCAGTATGCTGCCTGCAGGGAAGACAGCCGGTCCCCTGGGCAGGTCCGGCTGGCTGCTCGGAGCCTTTCCCATGTTCCCAGCCAGCCCAGCCTCCTTAAATAGCTGTTTCTAGGCTGGGCCTGTGCTGTGTGCCCCAAGGAGCAGACCTCCTGGGAGACAGGGCCTGGGCCTGCCCACTGTGCTCCTTGGGGAGGCTCCTTTCAGATTGCCAGAGGGGTGTGAAGCCCCGTATGACCCCAGCCATATTTAGAGCCACAGGGCCAGCAGCACAGATGTGCACAGAGAGGCTGCAGTTGTGCTAAGGAAGGGGAAGCAGCCTGAGACAGCGCTGGAGTCCGTACTGCCCTTTCCCCAGGGCTGGATGCTGCCGGCCCTGGTCGAGGGGACCCCCTGGAGGCCGGTCACCACCTCAGAACCTTGTGTGGGCCTGAGCATGGCTGCTCCACTCCACCCCACCCCCGCACCCCAACCAGTGTCACCAAGCCGTCCTCCTCCCCCAACCCAGGGTTTGGCACCTGGCCGTACTGCTGAAGCAACCGGCCTGACCCGTGGCCAGACTCAGGAGCTGGGCTTTCCCAGAACCGCCAGGGACACCAGCACCAGCTGTATCCCGACACTCAATATTTATTCACTTCATTGCTATTCGTTACAAAAGCATTTCAAGTTTATTAAAGAATAATTGAGAAAAGTTACCGGTAATCCTACCCCAGGCCCTCCGGTACACTCCCACGGGTCTGGGCTCAGGACAGCGGCACCGCCTGGGTGTGCGGATGGCTCAACGTTCTCACGCAAGCTGTGACCTGTGGGCTCCCTTGGCATGACTGACCCCCACGGGCGCCCCGCGAGGGGTCTGTTCCTTGCTTTCCTCTCAATAAATTCCCTGGAGGGAGACCTCTGGGCCACAAAGTGCAGGAGTATTTATGGCTCTTGGTTTATATTGATAAAGTGTGGGGCTCATTCTGAGGGCCTTGCTGGAGTTGATCCAAGAGCCCTAGGTAGATTAATGGGGCCCAACAGCAGCCTGGGACCTAAGGGCAGAGAAGGGGACTCCTGGGCCCAGCCCCTCTCACCCCAGAAACGAGAGGTCTCCGTCCTGCCCTGGCCCCAGCAGATCTTGCCCCCGGTCAGACACCCTAGTGCCTTCTCAGTGCCTTAAGGGCCCTCGCACCACCCAGTCATATGGAGCTGACCTCCAGGCTGCCTACCTCTGGGGAGCCATTCCCTAGCCCCCCGATTCTGGCCCATCCGTTTCTCCTAGGCTGGGCATATGGAGAGCAGGCTGGTTCATTGTTGTATCTCCCAGATCTAGGAAGCCTGCTGGTGAAAGGGTTGGTGCAAGGGTTTGGTAGTGGCCTGGGATGATTCTGGATCTTTCAGAAGGAGTGCCATACCCAGTTTCCACCTGAGCCTGCCTCTCGTCGGTATGTGTTCCTGTCCCCAGCCAAGGTCCACGGGACATTCAGTTTGCTTAGCTGAGGCTACTGCCGTTTTTGGCTTGGAGATCCCAACTTCCCAGAAGCCGCCCCCGGAGGGGCGGGACAGCAAGCACATTACTAATTCACTCCCCACATCCTCTCAAGTTCAGAAGCCACCTGCCAGGCACCAGAGCCAAAATGAAGACTTCGGGCTGCACCCGTGGCATCGCACTGGTGCAGCTCTCGCTGCTGGCTGCCCTCTGCACGACCACCGCCCAAAAGGTAATGGGTGTCTGGGTGCCCGAGCGCGAGTGCTGTGGGCTGATGAACAAGGAGAGCCTCCGCGTGTGCAAGCATGTGTGGACAAGGGAGCGTGGATCAGGGTGTGTGCAAAGATGTGGTGCCGACCATCTACCAGGCACTAACCTAGGGCTGTATGGCTGCTCTCCCATTGAACAGCAGGGAGACCCTATTTCCACTTTGCAAGGAGGCGCTGCAGCCCAGCGAGCTACTGCTGGGGCAGTGCGCGCGGCGGGTGAGAACGGGCTTCATGAGCCCTGCTCTCCCTCTCCCTGGCTGAGTGGCTGCGAAAGAGTTATTTATGCTCTCTGTGTCTGTTTCCTCATCTGTAAAATGGTAAAAAGATAAAGCTATTCAGAGCTTTGTTGTGAAGATCAGACCTGTAATATCCAGAAAGAACTCTGTACAGGGCCTGCTACCGAGCAGACACCCCACAAGCCACCCAGCCAGTCACGCGCCTCGGTGCTAAGCCACGCATGCACCTGAACGCGCCATGTGCAGAGAGCAGGTGTGCAAGGTCGCAGGTGTGCCCAGGTCCTTTCTGGGGAACTGCAGACCTGGAGGGGAAGAGTGTGGGCCTAGGGAGGGTCCAGGGCTGCAGGGTGAAGGGGGCAAAGAGGAAGGCTCCTAGTGGTTAGAGACTGGGTCCTCATCTCCTCCAAGTTCTCCCAGCTCCTATAAGCACCGGGTGGGAGACAGGCAAGAGCTGCGTTTCCCAGTTTCCATGGAGGCTGAGGTCACCAGAAATCACAGAACTTGTTCATTACCCTTTCACGGGCAGAGCTAAGATCAAATGTGAAGCTGCCTGACCCCCGCTAGGGTCCCCTCCCCGAGGAGGAAGTGAGAGTCACCTCCCAGACACACTGGGGCTCAGGCTCCAGCAACACAGCCCTGAAGGGGGAGGGGCAGGGCACACAGCTCCCTCTGCCATGAGACCGGTGTTCACCTGTGCAATGCCTCCTGGGGTTTGGCCAGGGGCATGGCCAGTGGTTCAGTCGGGGTTGGGGACCAAGGGCAGGGCCCCCTCCACGAGTGCCGTCTCAAGCTGGAGTGGCGTAGAAAGCATCCCACCCCTCCCCTCCGCTGGTCCAGCATGACATCGACATCTACAGCCTCACCGTGGACTCCAGGGTCTCGTCCAGATTTGCCCACACAGTCGTCACCAGCAGGGCGGTCAACAGGGCCGAGACCGCGCAGGAGGCCACATTCCAGGTGGAGCTGCCCAAGAGAGCCTTCATCACCAACTTCTCCATGTAGGTGCCCCTCCCCCGCCCTCCTCCCTGCCACCCTCCCCAACCCAGCGTGATGTCGCCATCTTCCCTGGTGACACCCTGTCAGGAAGAGGGACCCTCTTCCTGATGTGAGATGAGCCAGGGCGGACGCCTCAGGCGTGTGTGCTCTGCGTGTAGGCAATACGAGGAGTCAGAGGCTTAACCCAGGAACTCCGTGCGTTCTCAGAGATGGTCCATCCCTCGGTCCTCCAGCCGTCCCTCCTGCCGTCCGTCCCGCCTCCCTTGCTCTCACCCTTCATCCTTCCCTCCCCCCCACCCCCCCGCATCCCTCTCTCCCTCACCTTCCTGCCTCCCGTCATCCATGCCATCATCCATCTTTCCACTGATGCTTCCCACCCACCTGCCCCGTTGACGGATGGAGCACCACAGCTTCCTGGTGTGTTTGCCTCTGAAGCGTGCAGAGCTGGAGCATCCTGAGGCCAGGCCCAGGCAGGAGGGAGTCACCAAAGACAGAGTCCAGCTCAGAATACAACTTCCTAACTCCTGAGCGGACCCACAGTGGGGCAGTGCCTCGAGGAGGGGGATCTCTGTCACAGGAAGTTCTAAGCCAGGGCTCATCCCCACCCTCCCCCCGGGGACCCTGCAGAGGGTGTGTCTCCTCTGGGCCAGAGGCCGAAATAGGGAGCCCGTGGAGTTTCTGTGGGCTCTGTGGCTCAGGGCTGACCCTCACCCTGTCCTCTACCACCCTCCCCCACCCTTCCCGACTCTTTTGCAATGTTTGCTGAGTGCAGGAGAACCCTCCCAGTCTGTCCCCAGCCTCACAGGAGAGGCAGGGATTGAAGGCCGGCCAGAGAGACGCCGATCCCAGAAACTCAGGGAGGGCGCTAAATGGTGCCGTGAGCAAGCTTCTCCCAGCCGGGGGTTCCCAAACTACCCTGAGACCTCTGAAAAGCTGCAGTGGGGCCTGGGTCCCTGCGGTCGGCTTCTCCCTCACTCCCTGCCACCCTGTCAGCAGCCCTTGCTTCTCCTGACCCTGGAGCCAGGCCTGAGGTGGGAGCGCAGCTGGGTACTCCCAGCTTCCCACTGGAGGGCCAAGGCCAGCAGGTGACCAGCTTTCGGGTACAGGGCCTATGCTGAGAGCCCTGGGCCGGCACCCCCCTCTGGGTCCAGATGGTGTTGCTGCAGCAGATGGGGAAGCAGGGGGCAAGATGTCCTGTGCTCTGACCTGGCGGGGAGTCCCAGCTGGGCATCTGGGAGGAGGAGCCCTGTGGCCCACTCAGCAGCCCTGGCCCACAGTTAAATTATGACCAGGAAGGTCAGGAAGGTGGGGAGGAGGGACACTGGGTCCTAATGCCCTGGTGACAGGCGCCCTGCCCGTCCCTGCATGCTCTTACCCTTTCACGCGACCCCAGGTGGGGCAGGCAAAGGTTTGCCGACACACCCCAGCTCACCTCACCAGGACAGTCTGGAACCCTTCTCCTTCCAGAGGAAAAGCCCTGGCAGGTCTTTCTAGTCCCAAAGAACAGCCATGAGGATTGTATCCACACCCCTGGGGGTCTCATCCACCAATTGTCAAAAACCTACTTCCCCAGAGGCCATCCTCTGTGCAGGGGACAGCTGCAAGGGAGAGGGAGCAGAGCCTTTCAGACCTGCGTTTCCCACTGGGCTGGGAGCCCGGCACCCCCGCCTCCTCCGTCTGCCCCACACAGCCGCTCACAAGGCTGGACACACGTGCACCCCCATAAAGTGCTTGCTGGTGACCGACCAGTTCCTCTGGGAGCAGGCTTTGAGGTAGACCAGGCAAGCTGGAACGTGGGGCCAGACTGCAAGGGTGGAGGCCAGGATTTATTTACCTCCCATCCCGCCTCCTCTACAACCTCCTCCGAGGTCTGTTCAGTAAATGCATGTGTACCAACATGACAAGTCTGATAGCTTGCAGAGGCCCGCCACCCTCATCCGGGGCCCTGCACAGACTCTTGTATACAGTAAGTACATAATGAATAGGTGGGCTGGGCGCCTGGGTGGCTCAGTCGGTTAAGCGCCTGCCTTCGGCCCAGGTCATATGCCCGGGGTCCTGGGATCGAGTCCTGCGGCTGGCTCCCTGCTCAGAGGGGGGCCTCCTTCTCCCTTTGCCTCTGCTGTGCTCTCTCTCTTTCTCTGTGCCAAATAAATAAATAAATCTTTGAAAGAAAGAAAGAAAGACAAACGGGTAGGCTCAGGCAAAGACAAAGCTCAATCTGTTATGAGGCACGCGGAGTCCAGAGAGGCTCCCTGGAGGAGGTGGGATTGGAGTGGGCATCTCCTGTCAGGCCCTCCACGACTCCCATTGTTTTGCCCCAGGATCATCGAAGGTGTGATCTACCCAGGGAATATCAAGGAGAAGGCTGCAGCCCAGGAGCAGTACAGCGCGGCTGTGGCCAGGGGAGAGAGTGCTGGCCTCGTCAAGTGAGCCAGCAACGGAGGCGGGAGGGACCCCAGGGGGTTGGCACAGAGGCTGCCCCTGCCTTTAGCCCTGTACACCCTCTCCAGCCCCCTGCCTGGCCTGGAGGGGCAGACATGATGCTCTCCTCCCGCAGGGCCACCGGAAGAAAGACAGAGCAGTTCCAGGTGTCGGTCAGTGTGGCTCCCTCTGCCAAGGTCACCTTCGAGCTGGTGTATGAGGAGCTGCTCAAGCGGCAACTTGGAGCGTATGAGCTGCTGCTGAAAGTCCAGCCTCAGCAGCTGGTCAAGCACCTGCAGGTACTGGCACTGCCTGCTCCCGGGGGGGCCTCTAAGAAGACACGTGCTCTGGTGAGGGCAGCCCATCCTTCCCCTCTGTGTCCTGTGAGGCCCAGCCCCAACTCCCTACTGACCCAGTGACCCCCACTTCTTGCCTCCAGATGGACATTCATATCTTCGAGCCTCAAGGTATCAGCTTTCTGGAGACAGAGAGCACCTTCATGACCAACGAACTGGTAGACGCCCTCACCGTCTCACAGAACAAGACCAAGGTGGGCCTGCCACGATCAGCAGGCAAGGGTCCCAGGGACCTGTTGTCAGGCCAGCCTTATGGGTGTGTCCAAAGAGCAGGACAAGTGGACAGACTCTGAGCTGGAGGGACTTTGGAGGTCTGTGTCCATTACTGCCACTTGGCAGAGGTGGAGGACAAGGCCTAGAGAAGGCTGCTGGGTGCTGGTGTGAAGTCTGAGATGGGGGAGAAGGCCATGGGGAGGAGCCAGAGTGAGGCCCCCATAGCAGGAAAGGGCCAACAGCTGTATCCTGCACAACCTGAGCCCAGCCTCTGCTCACATGGCTCCCACTTCTCTGTATGGAGGCAGTCTCTCCAACAGCTTGGCCTCAGAGAATATTCGCTGGGCTGTGGCCCAAGACAGCATCCTAGAATTCTTGCTTCAGAGGGGGTGTGGGTGACCATGAGGATCCTCCCAACTCCAGCCTCTCCCTCCCCAGGCTCACATCCAATTCAAGCCTACACTCTCCCAGCAAAAGTCATCAGGGCAGCAGGACACAGTCCTGAATGGCAACTTCATCGTCCGCTACGATGTGAACAGGACCGTCTCCGGGGGCTCCATTCAGGTGTGTGGTGAGATTTAAGGTGAGAGTAGGACAACCAGAAAAGGGCCTGAGCTTGCATGCTCTAGAAAGAAAGGCAGAATAACTGCCCCTACTTATCAGGGTGAACCAGTGGCAGAACAGACTGAAAACAAGTAATTTTATTATGTTGTCCCTGAAATAGTTTTCTTTTGGAGGCACAAAAGTTTCACCTCTGCTAGAGAGATGCCCTGCAGGATTTCCCTTATTGCCTTGCCTGCCAGGAGGCTCACAGTTCAGTTTTATACTCAATGGCAGTAGCTTCTTTCTCACAAGTCTCTGGCATCATTGTGCTTTCCCTTTTCATCTTTATTGGACCTTGTTTTAAAGTCTTTACTCTTTTGATGGATTTCAGGGTAATTATGTCTAAACTTTTTAAGGTAAATTGCCTCAAATACTAAAACAAATAGGTGATGAGGTGGGAGTACAGTTGTAGTGGGCCATGTGTGAGCAGGGGAGGTAGGGGAGGGGCTAGACTGAGCCGTCGAAGATGGTGAAGACTTGGGGAGGACAGCAGTGGGACACAGAGAGAGGGGGCTATGTGTAGAGAGGAACCCAAGGATTAGGATGAGAAGGCTGCTTCCAGGGCAGGGCAGGCTGAAGCTCTTTTTACCTGGGTTTGTTTCACTGTGATCACAGATCGAGGGTGGCTACTTTGTGCACTACTTTGCCCCCGAGGGCCTACCCACAATACCCAAGAATGTGATCTTCGTCATTGACAAAAGCAGCTCCATGAAGGGCAGGAAGATCCAGCAGGTGGGTCCCCCTGACTCAGGGCATGGCCCTGGAAACTCACATATGCCTCACACCATTAGCTCTGGTCCAGGAGGCACTCTCCTTCCTCCATATTCCTGGGTAGGGGGCACCCAGGGGTTGAGATTGGCCAGAGTGTGGGCAGGGTCTGCCCCTAGAGCACTGACCATGGGAGCCCAGGGATGTCCCCCAAGTACGCTTGAGCCCCAGAGAGGCCCTACTCAGACACCCTCCTGAGTCTCCCACCCCCCTGCCCAGACCCGGGAAGCCTTAATCAAGATCCTGGATGACCTCAGCCCCAACGACCAGTTCAATCTTGTCAGCTTCAGCGGGGACGCAACCCAGTGGAGGCCCTCGCTGGTGCCAGCCTCAGCTGAGAATGTGAACCAGGCCAGGAGCTACGCAGCCGGAATCCAGGCCAAAGGAGGTGAGCACCTCCGGGCTCCTGCAGCGTAGGGGGCTTCCAGCGCAACAAGCCCAGCCTGGGGAGCTGGTCTGGAAGCTGCCACCCTGAGAGTACGTGCCCCCCAGGGACCAACATCAATGACGCGATGCTGATGGCCGTGCAGCTGTTGGACAGTGCCAACCAGCAGGAGCTGCTGCCGGAGGGGAGTGTCTCCCTCATCATCCTGCTCACTGATGGCGACCCCACCATGGGTGAGGGCACCACCAGCAACTCCAGGGCACACAACCCTGGAGGCGCGGACAGCTGTGCCGTGGGACCCCAGGCAGGGGTGGGGAGCGTATCTGAGACCCCTCTGGCTCTGCGACTCCAGAAAGATCTTTGAACAAATCACTGTTTCCTCACTCCCCCTTCTCCACCCACTGGGTCCAGGGGAGACCAACCCTGCAAGGATCCAGAAGAATGTGAAAGAAGCTGTAGGTGGCCAGTACAGCGTCTTCTCCCTGGGCTTTGGCTTTGACGTCAGCTATGCCTTCCTGGAGAAGCTGGCACTAGACAATGGCGGCCTGGCTCGGCGCATCTATGAGGACTCGGACTCTGCCCTGCAGCTCCAGGTAGGTGCCAGAGGGCCCTGGGGGGCTACACGGGTAGGCAGGCCGAGCCCAGTCCAGCACTCATGACACTGCCCCCCACCACCTTGCAGGACTTCTACCAGGAAGTGGCCAACCCATTGCTGACAGCAGTGACCTTCGAGTACCCCAGCAACGCCGTGGAGGACGTCTCGCAGGACAACTTCCGACTGCTCTTCAAAGGTTCTGAGATTGTCGTGGCCGGGAAGATCAGGGACCAGAGCCCTGATGTGCTGTCAGCCGAAGTCAAGGGGAAGATGGTGAGTGTGGCCAACCACTCTGCAGGGGGAGGGCCGCCGGGGCAGGCAGTCACAGGGGCTGGCTTCCAACCCTAGCCCAGCCGGGCTCCAGCCACCGGCCTTGCACAAGTCCCACGGTGCTCTTGGCTGCTTAGAGGGGACACCCAGCAGTCCGTCTGCGCTGCTGCTGGTCCTGAGGGCACCAGGGGCTTGGCACGCCCTCCTGCCCTCGCACCGGCGCTCGGAGGTTGCGTTCGGGCAGGGGCGACTGCTCCCATTTTGCAGACGAGCAGGCTGAGATCCAGACAGGGCAGGCAACTTGCCTCGGGCCCCAGTGTAGCCAGGTCAAGAGCCCAGGTCCCCACGCAGTGCCCCAACTCTGCCCACCTTCCCTGCCTCTGCCACCGGAAGCTTTCTCATTCCACGGGGAGAAGCAGCATCCGTTCCGTGCTAAGTTTTCCAGGCCCTACAGATCCTGTCGTCCCAGGAAAGGCAGTGCAGGGAAATCATCACACAAACAGGGAGCTACAGGTAGGGAGGTTGCCAACAGGAGAAACTCGAGGACTCGGGGGAGCAGCCCTGGGAACCCAAACCTGATCTGGGAATCAGGGGCAGCTACCTGAAGGAGGCCCAGCTGAGGCTCAAGGACGAGTAGGAGACAATAGAGATGTAGAATGGTAGAGGAGCATTCTGGGCTTGCATGGCAAGCAGGCAGCCTGTGTGGGAAGAACAGCAGGTGGGTGAGTTAAGGGACACGGAGGGGGTGGGGTGGGGGAGCGGGGTGGGGGAGGCGGAGCGGGGGGACAGGGCCTTGCCTTGGAGGAAGTAGCCAAGTATTGTGATGGGCATCGTCTGCCCTGTGGCCCGCCTGTCTGGGTTCAAACCCAGCTCTGCCACCTCCCAGAGGTGAGGCCAGGGGCAGATCATTTAACCTTCCTGTGCCTCAGTTTCCTTAGGGGTAAAAATCAGAATAGGTCACCCTACCCACCTTGTAAGGCTGCTGTGGGGATTAATGTCTGGCCCCAGTTTAAACACTCCATTCACGTTAGCTGCTAAAATAACCTGAAGGCCAGGGGTTCCCAAAGTGCAGAACTCAGGGTGACTCAGGGGAGTTTATAAACCTGTCTTTCTTTCAGTAGTTGTGTATTTATTTTATTTTTTAAAAAGATTTTATTTATTTATTTGATAGAAGACACAGCAAGAGAGGGAACACAAGCAGGGGGAGTGGGAAAGGGAGAAGCAGGCTTCCCGCTGAGCAGGGAGCTCAATGCGGGGTTCCATCCCAGGACCCTGGGATCATGACCTGAGCCGAAGGCAGCCACTTAATGACTGAGCCACCCAGACACCCCTGAGTATGTATTTTAATGTGTCTCCTGCAAAATAGAACTTGAATGCCAGACCTAAGATTTTTACAGGTGTGATTGGGACAAAGCCAGATAAATAGTATTCATCTATTTGAAGTTCATTTAAGGAAAACGATCAGACAAATTGCTGTGTGTGTGGACAGGACGAAATTCATGTAGGTGGCCTACGTGACACAGTTTTGGGAAACGAGGCTGTGGGTGAGATGGAGAAGGTGGTCCCAGCAGGGGTAGTGGGATTTGATCCATGATACGGTCTTCAGCTGTTGTTTGGAGCAATGGTGAGAGAGGGCAGGTTTCCTCTGTCCCTGGACCCCACTTCCCAGACTGCGGGCAGGGCCGCCCAACAGCAGGAGGCCCGGCCCTGGGGAAGGAAGCAGCAGTCTCCCAGAGCTTGGCACCCGCTGTATTGCCACATCCCATCGCGCCCAGCTCCAGCAGAGGGCACCAGCTTGGGCAGGGGACAGCTGGTTGGGGGGCCCCCGAGGCCTATCAGGGCCGTGACACCTGAGCTCTCTTCTCAACTCTGCGTCTGACTGTCAGAGAAGGCTCTTCTCTCTTGGTCCCCAGAGTCTCCATCTTTGGGGTGAGTGTGGAGTGCCTGTGGGGCCCCTTTCTGCCCCCCACACTGCAGTTGCACGTCCTTTCTGCTGCTGTTTCTACCCTGGCCCGGGGTTTGGATCCCATTCTCATTTCCCTTTCTCTGGAAGGGTCGGTCTGACCTGAGCTCCTGGCTCTGGGCCTGCCGTGTCGGCCTTGGCAAGGCCCTCACTCCTCCTGCCTGGGCTGGGCCCCTCTTTCCAGCACATGCAGAACATCACCTTCCAAACGGAGTCCAGTGTGGCGGAGCAGGAGAAGGAGTTCCAGAGCCCCAAGTACATCTTCCACAGCTTCATGGAGAGACTCTGGGCATACCTGACCATCCAGCAACTGCTGGAGAAAATGTGGGTGGCCTGTACCCTCGAGGGCCCGCTGGGGCCACCACACACAGCCCAAGCACCTTCCCCAGTTTCCCCTGCGGTGGGGGGCAGCTGCAACTGGCACGGGGTATCTCCCGGGCATAGAGAGAAGCAGTGGTGGCGTTGTGGGTGAGCTCCAGGCTCTCCCAGGTGGAACCTCCCAGAAGGGTCTGGAAGAGAGGGAGACTCTGACCCAGCATCCAGGGAGGACACGCCAAGCCTCTGATGTCCCCCACCTGCAGGGTTTCAGCATCCAATGCTGAGAAGCAGGCCCTCGAGACCCAAGCTCTGAACCTGTCACTGCACTACTGCTTTGTCACTCCTCTCACGTCCATGGTGGTCACCAAACCTGAAGGCAAAGAACAGTCTGAAGTTGCTGAGAAGCCTATGGAAACCGGTAGGTGTGAGAGTAGGACCCCAGCCTTCCCCGCAACACAGTTTTGATTCCGCATTCTCCAGAGCCTTTCCCCCGCGTATCCCCACCAAGTCCCTGACCTAGCCACCCCTAATCTCCCAGGAGCCTCGGGACACTGCTCCCATTTCACAGATGAGAAAGCTGAGGCCAGGTCTGCTGACCCCAGAGTTCACCGCACCTATTCAGTGCTGGGGCTGGGAAGCAAGGTTAAACAGAAGCACTTCGAACTTGTCGAAAACATCCTAACAGCGTTATTTCCTTTTCTTTCTCTTTTTGTTTTATCCAGAAAACAAACACAGGAACTTCCACTCAGGTAAGGGCCTAATTCCCTCAAAGGCTGGTCGGGGGGGCAGTTGGCTGACACAGAGCCTGAGACATCAGCCCCACGAGGTTGCCAGCGAGGGCCTCTCCAACTCAGCCCTGCTGCCAGGAGCGGGTGTTGTCTGCCACTCACGCCCTGTCCTGGGCACTTAGGGACACAAACGCTGGTCAGTGAGGGACCCCCGAAAGGTATAACCAGGAAGCAAACCCAGGTCCCTCTGATTTCCAGGTTATCCACTCTCTAAATTTCGTACTGCGGGAAACAGAAGGTCCAGAATAACAGGTGGCAAAGGAGGAAAGGGGAAGGGGTGGGGGACATTAACAGGACCTTGACCCCAGGCCACAGACTGGGTTCTGCCCTGGTTGTTGGGGGCGTGACTTGCCTGGCTCCCTTGGCTGGCTGGTGGGGCTGGGACTCAGGTCATCATATCTGATCAGGAGGCATCTATGCAGACTCTGTCCTCATGGAAGCAAGAGGCTATAGAGGACAAGGTGGTTTGAGTCGGGGGTGGGGGATGGGGGCTCATATCCCAGGGGCAGGGTGGGGGTTGCTCAAGAAGGGTCCATCATTCCCATGCTGAATTTTCCCTGGCCACGGGGAGTTAGCTCCCAGAGTGATTAATGTGTGTGGGGGGGGGACCATCTGCCCTTTCCTCATCCCTCTCCTGGCCTGGGTCCCTGAGCCCTGGCTACGGAGAGCCAAGACACTCCTTGAGAGAAGGCTGCATGCGTCAACTTTTCCAAAGCTGGAACTACCAGGAAGAGACCTAGTGACGTAGGGAGAGCCGGACCACCAGGACCTCCTGACATGCCTCATCATTATCCACTCTACCAGATTGCTGGAGAATCACTGCTACCGGACAGGTTGTTAGGTTAGCCACTTTCTGACCTTCCGAGGGTCTAATTTTTTCAAGATGATCGTTGAACATGGCCATAAAGTTGGAGAGGTAAAGCACACAGGACAAGGCGGGGCACAAGCCAGGGAGAGCTGCTGTGGGGCATGACATGATGTAACGTGTCCTTTATTTTCACGGAATTGGATTCATTACACTCTGGAGTCTGGCTCAGGATGGAACCTTCTAGAAAGGGAAGTCTTCCTCCCTTTCAAAGTCAGCAGTGGACCCTTGAGCTGTTTCTGATCTCCAGGTCTGGACTCAAAAACAGCACTGAGCCAGGCTAGACCTCCTCTCCATTTTCCCTGAGAGCATGCTCTCCTATTTCCAAATCCCATGGCAAAGGCTCTTCTAAGTCCTGCATAGGTGCGGCAGGGGTTGCGGGGCTGGGTAGGGGGCGGGCAGCCGTGATGATGGCTGGGGGTTGCGTGCTGATTGCTCTCAGTCCTGACTGCCCTCTTCCTTTCTGTTTCCGGCTGGCCCTGCCCTGATGCCTGCTTTCGCGCCGTCAGCCCCCTCCATTCCTGATGGAGTGTTCCGGAGTGTGGATTTAAGAGCCAGAGATACCTTCCCGGCCAGAGTCCCTGCAGTAGCTTCTGACCCTGTGACAGGGAGACTATGGGAGAGGAAAGCCTCGGGTCGCTCTACAGACTTGCCACGTGGGTTCCCCTGTGTTGAGGTTGAGAGAGTGCCCTGGCTACATACACCCACGTCTCTGTCCCTCCCCCCCCCCATTCTCTGGGAAGGGGCTCCCTAAACCTAGACTTTTCCTTCTTTCAGAGCCACCCAAGACAACCTCACTCCCAGGTAAGTTGCCAGCCTCCCTCAGGCCTGGCCCCCCTCTTGTCCTTGTCTGCCAGCCTTCTCTACCTACTCTAAGAACCACAGCTGCTGTCCCAGCCCCCATCCAGGCACCGCCCGTCATCCTGACGCTGCCCGGACAGAGCGTGGACCGTCTCTGTGTGGACATCAAGCACTCTCAGGGGCCGATGAACCTGCTCTCAGACCCTGAGCAAGGTGAGAGGGGCACATCCTGTCACCCACCCAGAGAGGCCCAGACACCTCTCCCTCCCGACGTACTACCCCAGAGACACGGATGGGAAACCCGCTTGTGGAGACACACACAACCTGCCCCACGCAGGCCTGTCCCAGATCCTGGCACCGCCACACCCCTGAGCACCCCTACGCAGGTCTGGGTGGCCTGGGCACTCCAGGATGACGAGATGTGGACTTGCCCCCCAGGCCCTGCCATACTTCGGGGGTGGGGAGACAGATTTGGGCACAGGTGAGCTCCATGGCCTTGGGTCAGTGCCCAGAGCGACACGGAAGCAAACCCAGAGGAGGGGACAGGAGCTGTCGGGAATGCGGGGGTGGAGGGGCAGCGGTGGCTACACAGGGTCATAAAGGAGTGACTAGGCCTTGGCAGACAAGTAGGGGTCCACTAGGCAGAGGAAGGGGAGGCAGAAGCAGAGCGCTAGAGGGTGCTGGTGGGACTGTGGAGGGTGTGGAGGTGGTGAACGGTCTTACTGCTTGAACTGAGTGTTGGGTGGGATACCGGGAGGCCCAGTGCTCCGGGATGCCCTACACTCACCTACAGAGCCGGCCAGAGTCCATTAGCACAGACGGCTCCCTTGTTCCTCCCACGCCCACACAGTCCGCCCCTCCTCCCGCCTGGCCTGTAGTCTGTTTGCTCACAGAGGAGAGGGGGCACCACCCCTTTTCCATCTTGCCTTTGGCCATGGTGCCTCGTCAGGCCAAGCACGCCCCAGGGGCCTTACGAACATTCGTGGATTTCTGACACCATCTCCCTTCTCAAAGGCCCTTCTGAAGCTGGCCATCACTGAGGATTCAGGGGTCCTTGCACAGCCATCTGAAACCAAGGGATGAGGGGAGAGACTGTGGGAACCAGCCCCCGGTGGGAGGGAGTGTGGGAGAGAGGGAGGCAGGGAGGTCAGCTGGTGAGAAGGGGTCTGGCTGTATCTCCCGCTCAGGCCAGTGCCAAGCTGGGGCCATGGTCTTGACCTCTCTGCCCCCGGCTCTCTCAGGGATTGAGGTGACTGCACAGTACACAACAGAAAAGGCCCAGTTCTCATGGATCAAGGTGACCTTCAAGAACCCCGAGCTGCAGGTTCACGCCTTCTCCGAGCACGTGGTGGTGACCCGGAATCGAAGAAACTCTGCCTACAAGTGGAAGGAGACGCTGTTCTCAGTGATACCCGGGTACGTCCAGCCTGGGTACCACTCTGGCCACATGAGTTATCTGGGGACAGTGTCAACAGGTGACCTGAGCTCACCAGCCTGCGGACGGGGGTGGCTGGGCATGAGTCTTCTGCAGCGGGCTGTGCCCACAGGAAGAGCAGAGGTGCCGAGCGCTCCAGGGGGCACCGAGCGGCTAGGCTGGGGCTTGGCTGGCCTCATACCCAACCCAGGCCACTGTCCCAGGCGGGTCACAGTGTGGTTTGGAGCTAGCTCTGCTGCTAGTCCTGTGTGACCCTGGGCAGGCTGCTCACCCGCTCTGAGCCTGTTTCCTCATCCATCATCAGAGATAATCACCCAGCCCTGAGTCAGAAGATCCAGTGAGAGGATGTGGTCCCGGAGCACTTTGTCCCTTAGACAGCGCGGTGCCCATGGGGTGCTGTGGAGGGCAGTGCCGTCTGTGTGGCGAGGTAATGACAATAATGAGGAGCTGGAGAGCACTGTCCCCCAGGGGAGTTTAGGAACATCATCCTGAGCATGTTCCTGGCCCACCATCAAACCCTGGGCTGCTGGTGGGTAATGCAAGTGGATGGCGACCTCTTCTGGGTGAGGCTGTCCCACCGCAGAGCCTTCCAGAGGCAGCTCTCCAGCTCTGGGGGTGCTGGGAGTGGGGCAGAGAAGCCTGACCCTCTCTGAGCCGTACCCTGCCACCCCCCAGCCTGTACCAGGCACAGAGAGCCTTGCCCGCTGCCCTCTCCCTGCCCCACAGCAGACACTGGTTTCCACTTGACAACTGAGTGCATGCCTAGAAAATCCAAGGGCTTCACCTGAAAACCGCCCAGTTTCGTAAGAGATCTTAGTTTCTGTTTATCTGATAAATGCACAGAGAATGACAGCATTTCTGTGCCTCGGACATACACGCTAGAGGGTAGAATAAAGAATTCCTATCACGGGCAGTGAGGGAAAGTCCAAATATTTTCACGAGGTACAGAAGATACACATAGGGAAAACAGACCACATTTTGTATGTTGCCTGGAAGACAGTGTCTGTTTAGGGTAATTCTGTTTAAAATAAACTCAGAGTAACAGTAGGACCCTATTCAACATGCTTAAAAGAATCTAACATTCCTAAGGAAACAAAAAAGTAAGAATTTCAAAGATTATCCTAAGTAAAAAAAAAAAGGACAGCCTGGAACAAAAAGGGACTTGCTCTTCTAGACCCAAATGTCACTGATCCTCAGAAGAAAGTGGCACTGGCCATAAGAGCGAAAGGGACTGAGTAAATATACCAACACCCACCGAAATCCCATCAGACTAACTTATGAGAAACCACATCTAAGAGAACCAGGGAGGGAAAGGAGCTGATGTTTTATCTGATAAGGTTAATATCGGTCCCAGTTTACCACTAGGAGAGGGAAGCCCGCGCGAGACTGAAGGGACTTGGCCCCCGAGGCCACAGTAGGAATTCCTGAGGACGAGAGGGGCACCCCAGCCGGCTCCCAGCCCGACTGCTCAGGACCGCGGGTTTCCCCACAGCCTCCAGATGACCATGGACAAGGCAGGGCTCCTGCTTCTCAGCAGCCCAGACAGAGTGACCATCGGCCTGCTACCCTGGGACGGCCCTGGGGAGGGGCTCCGGCTTCTTCTGCGGGATACAGACCGCTTCTCCAGCCGTGTTGGCGGGGTCCTCGGTATGCTGTCCATGGCTCTAGGTGCCCTCAGGAGCCACCTCTGCCATTAACAGGCAGTGCCCTCCCCCTCTGTGTGTCTCCCAGCCTCTCTCTCTCTGTCTTTATTCCTTTCTGACCCGCCCTTTGTATCCCAGGCCAGTTTTACCAGGACGTGGTCTGGGGGCCGCCAGCAGCGGCCAATGACAGCCAGCGAACACTGACAGTTGGCGACCTTGAGTACACTGCCACCAGGTGACTCTGTGCAAGCAGGCCGCTGAGCCTGGCCAGGGGTGGGGGCCAGGAGGCTGGGAGCTGGGCCCCTATTCCTCTGTCCTTACCTGGCAGATAGAGACAGTCAGGGCAAAGGCTGATACTTTAGATATGTCTGACCCAGCTCTCAGCGACCCCCAAAATGACAGAGAACACCCTAGTCCAGAGATCACTCGGGTGAGGGTGGTGGGAGGCAGTAAGAAACTCCTCCCGAAGTGTCAGAGCCCCAGACCCCGAGGACCACACACAGCTGCGTCCACTCGGGTGACCGGCCTTGTCAGCGGGTCCTGGCAGAAGTCCTAAGGGCCCTGAGACTCTTCACCCTCCCCGTTCCTAACCCTAGTTATCTCTGTCTCTTCCCATCACACCTGAGATTTGCTGACCATCTGTCTTTCTGTCTGTCTGTTTTTCCATCCCAGATTGCTCAAACTGGATTACCAAGAGGGGTCCCCAGGAACAGAGATTTCCTGCTGGTCCGTGGAGCTGTAGTTATAGAGGGGTCAAGCGTACCCCCCCAATCCCCCCGGAGGTGTGCTGAGGACTGCCACCCTGTGACCGGAGGGTGGCCTGTGGGACCTGGGCTGTGATGGGGAGGATATTTTCGACTCATTACAAATAAAGACCGGTGCCATAAGCCCAGGCAATGAGCATCTCTGCTTGCCTCTGGCTAAATCCCACATTCGAATTAGAATCTTAGAATCTTAGAATCTTCTACTGTGAGCCCCTCAAAGGCCTGTGATCAGTCAGCCCACGGCAAACTTTCAGGGCAGTCTCTTCATTTTACAAGCAGAAGGACTATGATTTAGAAATTCAGCCACTCATTTAAAATCTTGCCCTGCACTGTGCGTTATCCATAGCTAATGAGTTATGAAACACCACATCGAACACTAACGAGGCACTCTTGTGTTGGCTAGTTGAATTTAAATAAGTATAAATAAAATAAAATAAAATATCGCCCAGTTGGGAGTCTAGGACAGGAGAACATACTCTGGGAACAAAGGTTTAGTCTTAAGCCTTATGGTCACTCAATCTGTGGAAACCGGTTTTGACCAGAAAAAAAAAAAAAGAAGTGTGCAAGAAGTTCTGGTTAGAAACATATGTCCCCAGGTGGGCACAGACTGGACAGAAATTCTTTAGAGGCCAACTCCCCGAGGTTCTCAGCAAGCTCCAGAGTCCCTTGGTGACAGGATTTGCGTGACACAGTCCGATTTCCACCCCTGTGCTCAGGCTCAAGCCTGTCTGCTCACTGCCCTGTTGAGAGGCCGGTCCCGGCAGAGACAATACAGAGTGAGGCTCCGGCCCCAGGAAAGAAGCCAGGGCCTGTCCCCAGGAGCCTCTAGTCTCATGGGGGTGCTCCCGGATCCCAGACTGCCCGGGATCTGCTCTGCCATCCATGCCCCGGGGGTTAGGCACCCCAGAGAGGGCCCCCAACCCCTGCATAAGCAAAGCATACCTAAACCACCATTGACATGGCTCTCCCTACTTCTTCAAAAATGACACACGTTTTTGGCTTACAGATAAAAAGCATCAAGAGAACAAAACAAAAACCAGGAGGCTGAGATCAAAGAGGAGAGGCAGGCAGGGGAGAGAGTCGGATCAGAGGCACCAGGGCCGGGCAGGGAGCCACAGAACCCCGCGTGCACTCCGGGCGTCCTGGCAGCCGGGGTGAAGCAGGAAACGAGCTCGGCAGCTCGCCGGGAGGAAACAAACTAGATCACCAGGGGAAACATTCTTTTCTCAGCTGTAGGGCTTCACAGAATGTTTGCAGAGTGACTCTTGCTAGAAGGGTCAGCGGAGAGGCCAGTGGGAGGGGTCTCCAGCAGCAGGGGACCCTCCACCGCCCTGCTGCCTCCCCATCCAGCCTAGTCAGCGGGCCAGGGTCATGGGTTGAATCACCTTGTCAAGGCTGCTCAGAGGGGCTCAGGCCAGCGCCCTGAGACAAGGGTGCAGCCTCAGGGGTTCTGCCCGACTTGCTGTGGCGCTAGTGCTAACATCCCGCAATGACATGCGTGCCCACCCCAAGCTCCCCACTCTGGGACCCCTCCGCCTGGGCTGGGCTGTGGAACTGGCACACCAGCGGAGGGGTCATGGGTGACTTTCTGGCCCAGCAGTACTTGCAGAACGGATGTTCTCTGTGAGCAGTTGAAGGGAGCTCCGTGCCCTTCACTGTTTTGTTCCCTGAGTGCTTTCCAGCTCCTCACTTAGGCCAGCCCCTGGGCCAGGAGTGGCAGGTACATTGGGTACCACAGGAGACACAGTGTCTATTGACAGAGCTGCCGCCCAGCGAATAAAGAGCCCACGGGGAGACATTTTGTCCAACCTGGGGAATATCAGGGAAGGCTTCCTGGAAGTGGCGTGGTTGGGGTTGTGTTTCGAAGAATAAAGAGAGATTAGCCCAGTGGAAATGGAGGGCAAGAACACTAGGCCTAGAGCCGGAAGGCTGTGCCTTGAATTCAGGGAACGTGAAAGAGAGCAGTGCCACGGGATCCGGTGGAAGTGGACGCTGGAGAGGTGGAGAAGCTGGACCAGCCCAGCCCTGGCTGTGTGCACCTCGCCATGGAGTATGGCTTCTCTCCTGAAAGCTGGGGGAGGCATCAGAGGCTGTAAGCAGGGACAGGCATAGCCAGGGTGATGTGGGACTGGGAAGAGGACTCAGTCCACCAGATTTTTGCCTGCATGGAGGGCCTCCCAGACTGTGTATTGGGGGAAAGGGGCAGAATTGTGCCTGGGGACCTCCTCCTGCCTTTCTCCCAACTCACTGGGGCTGGGAGGCTAGTTGGGGTATGGCACAAAGACAGGCGCCTCAAGAGGATCAGAAACATCATGATCATGATGTCTTCCCACCCTCTGGCAAGCTCTTTCTCCCCATTTTACAGGTGTGAAAACTGACTGGTTTAAAGTTATGTGTTCCTCAGTCCACCTGAGACCAAATGGGTGGCAGGGCCTGGCCGCATATGTATTCTCCTGGACCAGCTTTCCCAGGACCTTCCTCCTGGCCCCCAGGTCCTGGGGAACCCTGTTCTGGCTCAGGCAGATGAGCCCCTCGAGTGGGAAGTAGGGGACCGTCCTGGTGACCCATCGTCAGATCCCACCCCCACCCCCACTGGCATTTGTGGCCATTCCCAACCTAACCCAGCCTCTTCCAGGAGGCTGTAGCCGTGCTCTGCTGTCAAGCAAAACCGCCCGCAGCTTCCTACCCTGGGTGCCCTCCGCACAGTGTGCCCAGAGCCCCTCGGGCAGAGAGAACAGCAAAGCCAAAGGATCCGGGGCAGGAGGGGTTAGGTTTGCAGAACTGGAAGCAGTCTGTGTGTCTGGAACCCCAAAAGGGAGGGAACCACCTGGTGTGTGGTGTGGTGCTGGTGACGCGAGAGAGACCCTAGGTAGGACTTTGGCCTTTGTTCTAAGATCAGTGGGTGGGGGGTGTTACTTAGAGGGTTTTAGGCAGAGACTGATGGTCAGTTCTGCTCTACAAAATCAATCTGTGGAAGAAGGGAGACCCAGGAAAGGGTGTTGCAGTTGTCCTGGTGGAAGAGGGTTGTCCTGACTGAGAGTCCTCAGAGCCCCACCTCTGGGACTCTCTGTCTGACTCCTGGCCCCCCCAGGACTTACTGTGGGGGTGGAGCAGGTGGTGACTATGAGTGGTGATTGAAGATCGAAGGGATTCCCAGCCTAGGTGCCAGCGAATGTGGGGCACCCATGCAAAGAGGAACCAGGTTACTGGGGGCTGTGTGCCCCCAGATTCTGGCCCAGAATCAGAATGCTGGGTTTATCTGCTGGCTGGCTGGCTGGATGGATGGTTAGCTAGTGGGTAGGGGTTGGCTGGTGGATGCATGGAGGGGGCTGAGTAGCTAGTGGATGCGGGGTGGCTAATGGATGGGTGAGGGGTGTGGATAGCCAGTGGATGGGGGCTAGCTGGTGGATGGTGGGGGTGGCTGGCTAGATAGTGGGAAGATGGAGGGATAAATGACATTCGTCATGATCTATTGGCTCTGTCTGCTCCAGAGCACTCTGCTTCCTCATCATAGAAAGATCTTCGGGCCTGGGGACCCTGATAGGAGCCACTGAGCCATGACCCCTGACTTTCCTTATTACCCTCCTGCACTCTGGGAAGCACTCAACCCTTCTCGACTTCGCAGAGCCCCTTCGCACCGGAGTCAGTTCTTGGTTTTTTCCTTCCCAAACCATCAGGCATTTGGCTCCCCAAAGCACCGTCCCAACCCACCCCATCTTTCACCGGCATCAGAGGAGCGGCCCAGAGAGTTACTTTTCTAGCCCCCAGCCCCTCCTTGGAGCCACCTCAGGGCCTAATGGTCTATTTCTGGAGTAGGGCTCACAGAGGCATGCAGAGGCTGGTGGCAGCGTCCCCTTGGGCTTTATTGTCACAGCCCTCCCTCAGGCCCTGCTCTGGGCCGGTTCCCAATGCCAGGGGAGCTGGGCCAGCCGTCTCAGCAGGAGCGGGCACGTCTGCTCAGAACAGCTCGGGGATGATGTAGTCGCTGTGGACACCATCGATCAGCCCTTCCCCGTTGTTGTGGACAAACCAGCAGGCGACCTTGGTGCCGACGCTGACATCCTTCCGGTAGTCTTTCTGGGAGCCCCTGGGAAAAAGGAAAGAGACGCTGTGATGCAGTGTGGACCAGACGGCTGCTAGGCTCGTGGACTTCAAGCAGGAAAAGGGTGTGAAGTTGCTCATTCTAAGAGTCTAGAACTCTTTGGACAAGAAGGAAATCAAATGATTCGCTCCTTCTAGGGAGCTGAGTTTGGCCTTTTCCTGATTAGGAGGGGCCTAGAGGGGGGGTCAGGATCCTGGAGAGAAATGAGGGTAGGTGCGCCACAGGAGACAAGAGCCTGCCAGACCCACGGGTGTGGGCGGAGAGGGCTCTCCAGAGGAGTCCCGTCACCTGGTGACCGTCAGCCGATGGTTCTTCACCACCATGGTGGCGTCTGGCTTTGTGGGGTCAGAGCCTGGGTGGATGTCAGACACTTCAAAGTCAAAGGGATGGAAGAATTGTCCTGGGAACAAAAAACATTCACACTGTGAGCCCCTGCCAACACCAGAGGGAACATGGCCCCGGCCTTCCGGGGTTGACGCAAAGGCTGACAGGGTGTCGGGTGTTGGGTCTGGAGTGACTGGGACAATCTCTCCTGGGGCGTCTCCCCTCTGCCATGTGTCCTGAACAATCTGAAGCTCGAACATTCCATACCCAGCAGCCCGTGCGTCTGTGCCGACATCCGGTGACTGTCCACCACATAGAAACCCAGAAAGTCCTGGTGGACGGGATGCTTCTTCCACACCTGGTGCAGGATGACCACAAAAGTAACCCCATCTCCGAAGGAGACCACCATGTTCTTCTTCCTGTTGATTGTCACGGACAGCCTAGGAGAGAAGAGGAGCTCAGCAGGTGGGACCGGTCGTGGCCATGACACCAGGTGTCTGCGTCCAGGGCGTCTCGGGAGGGCCTTTTCCGCACCTAAGGGCACACAGACTCTGGACACTATCTCAGAGGTGCTGGAGAGCAGGTGCCTCATGTGTGTTGACTCTGCGCTCTACTAGGAGATGCTTCATCCTTTTTTCCCCATAAGTAGGAACAGGGCTGTCCAGGGAGTCTGGAGACCAGGGATTGAGCCTCAGCTCAGCCAATGGCTTTCTGTGTGACCTGGGGTAGGTTCGGCCCCTCTCAGAGCTTCCCTGGGAGTAACAGCCTTGTCCTGCCCACTAGGCTCTGGGTGACTTGAGGAGAGAGGCTGAGCAGTCTGAGAAGGTTCCAGTTAACGAGCTCAGCCAGAGAAGGAGAAACTGGGGATTAGTGTGTATTCAGTGTGTAGGTCCAACTAATGCTTACCTCCGCACAGCCCTTCCCTCAAGATCTGTCCTGTGAACTGGCCAACTACCATACCTGGCTGAGGGCACGCGGTCACCCTTCCCTGGGCAGGGGCTGAGCTCTGAGGCCACCGGTCTCACCTGTGACCCCTGCGGATCTTCTGGGATCCCTCAAAGGCTCCTCAGGCCCTCGGCCTGAAGTGCTCCTCAGAGACCCAGTGGGAGGCCTTACCCATCCTGTGAGATTGTGACTGTGTCCAGCCAGCTGAAGGTGCTCTGTGCAGCTCCGTTCCATAGGGTGACCTTCTCTGGTGTCACCTCCATCCGGAAGTCCATGTGAGCACTGGCAATGCCCAGTTTGCCAAAGTAAGTCTTTCTGGTCTTGGGGTCAGAGTTGCCTCCCTTATCGCCAATGATCTGCCCGTTAACTGTGAGGCCTGCCGGAGGGACGGGGCAGTGAGGGACCAGCGAGACCTTCTGAGACCTCCAGCCAGCCTTGCTGAGGGGGAACAGCATGGGGTCCCCAAAGTGAGACCAGGCCTTCAGAGCCAGCCCTCTCTGGTCTGGACACTCCTGGGTTATGCTGGTGGCCGAGGGCCTATGCTGCAGACTTGACCCATCTGGACCGGGAGTGGAGTTCAGAGAAAAGCTATCTCCCAGACACGGGCTGCCCCCGAGCACCCTCAACCCTGACCATCTCTCCAACACAGTGGGGTCCTTGGTGAGCCTGTGGCTCTGGACAGCCCCCTCACGGTATAAGCTACACAAAAAGATGATGCCTTATGGGCAGAGTGAGGCACTGGCCGCAGCCGCAGCCTCAGCCCCCACCTGTGACAGGGTCCTGAATGAGGCGCAGCACCGTGCCCGGGTCTTCGTCGATGTTGAAGCAGATGGCGTCGTCCTTCTGCGGGACTTGGATGATGAAGTGGGGATCCCCGTCCACTGAAGGCACATCAGAGAAAGGACTGGCTCACCGTTCTAGGAGGAACCTCCCCTCCCATCTTGGCCCCAATGGGTAGACTCCTAACAGGTAGGAGTCGCTGGGCCCTGGGCCCCTGGTCTTACCCCAGGAGGAGCAGGGAGCACTCACCGTAGTAGTAAGGTGTCTGAGGAGGCTGGTAGCTGGCTGTGGATGCAGAGGGAGAGAGGCTGAGCTAAATAAGCAGGCCGGCGGGGAGGCACCAGGACCCCCAACCAGGGTTTGGTTCGGCCCCTCCCCTTCCTGCTTCCCTAGGCTCTCAAACCACCCCCATTTCCTCAGGCCCCCAACCATCTGCCTGTTCCAGAGAGCTGACTCACAAAGACTCCAGAAGAGAATATGACACAGGGCCAGTCTCTGGGCAGTGCCCTCTGGGCGGGGTGGGGGGTTCGGGAGGGGCAGGGGCTGTGGCCACGGGCCTGTACTCACTCAGGTAAGCCATGGAGCGCGCCACTGAGGAAGGAGACCAAAGGGCAGTCGTGAGCGGGGTTGGAGGGTTCCCTCTCCCCCAGCCCCATGCCTCTGCCTGTCCTAGGGCCACAAGTCTCCAGTGGAGCCCCAACCCTGACAGCTGGAGGCTTGGGATGCGACTCCTAAGGTAGGCTTTAGAAATGGGAGCATGCCCAGGGAACGCCTTTCGAGGACCAGTGGAAATACGGCTGTAATTTCTAGGTTGAGGCAGAACGTGACGTGGCTAAAATGTAAGCCACGAGATCGTCTGCTTCTCTGTTATGAACAATGTTCACAGCAGAAGCCATCCCACACCCCTGAAGTCCCTCTCCCCAGAAGCCCACAGCTGTCTGTTGTCCTTGGTACTGAACCCCTCCCCGCCAATGCACACTCCTGTGTCCATGTCTGCCCCCCAGTGACTGCCTCTGACAGCCCCGTGCTAATGGCAGAGCAGGCAGCCCGGCCAGAGGCTCTGCTCGGAGCCGGCAGGTGGGGGCTGGGGGGCCCTACCTGGTGGGGGAGGGGGACTTGCTGGGGTTGAGGATGCGATTTGATAACGAGAGAGTGGTGTGAATCCCGGTGAGGGGCCTGGGCTGAAGTCCCAGCTTGGCCACCTGCTGACTAAGTCCTCTAACTAATAGTCTTAGGCTCTCCATGCCTCAGTTTCCTCGCTATAAAACGGGAACCACAAGAGGACTCCTTTAGAGGATCGCTGTGGTATCAACGGAATGTCAGTGCCTGACGTGAGAATTGGCTCATTTCTGCAGGTCAGGAAAGCTCTCGTGCTGATTGTCCCTCACTAGTCGGGGAAAGCCACCTCCAAACTGCCCACGAGGACCTGCTGAGGCTCAGAGAGGGCAGAGCCCAGACCGCGGTGGCTCTTGGGTTGGCAACAGCACTGGGACCTGGGTGCAGGTGTCCTAAGGGTCCTTCCCTGGCCTCGGCGCTTGGAAAGGCCTCCTTGGTTCTCTCTTGTCCCCATCCTGGGATACCCGCCCAGCCGCTGGTAGAAGCTCACCTTCTGTGTCCACAGGCCCTGTGAGGGAGGAAGGGGAGAAATGTGTTAGGATCCACAGACTCCTGGTGTCAACCCCAGTGCTACCGACTTGCTGCCCGTCCACCCCACGCCAGGCTGTGGGCCTCCCAGCAGACAACTCCTCCCCACCCCCAAGGGCATATCGCCTAGAGCCAGGAGCTCCCGGAGCTCCTGGAGCCAGAAGCCTGGCCTGGACCAGATCTTTGCCTCCTGTGTCTCCCCTGGCCAAACCCTCATCCCCACACCTAGGTACAGGGCGCTTAGGCGTCCCCTCTTGGAATCTGGTTGAACAGGCCTGTCAAGCCTCCAGCACTCAAGGCCTTTTCCTCTCACAATCCCCAGGCACGTGCTCTGGGCCCAACTTTCAAGCTCTTCCTGTCTAACTGAGCACCTCCATGCTGCAGCCAAAGCCTCTCCTTGAAATCACCCCCGGCAAGGTGTCCCTTGACTCATATCCCTTTAGAGATGCAGAGGCCTCTCTGGTCAGCCCCCACACACTGTCCATGCTGGTGGCTTCACTCCCTCCACAACACCCTCCCCAAACCTCAGCCAGGTTTCCTTCTATGCCCCCTGGACCTGCCCCTCTGGAGCAAGGCTGGGTCTCGCCAGCCTGGCTTGTTCCTCTTCTAGGCACCCAAGGCCCCGGGTCTGGAAGGCCTGCGAGTTCTGGCCTGTACTCTCCATGCCCACCTTCTCCGGGCTTGTCAGCGATGGAGGTCTGGTCTTCGTTGTCCTCGGGCTTGGTCACCACCATGGAGGTCAGTGGAGTCACAAAGTGGTACTTGAGGGACAGGTCCAGGGCCTGGGCAGTGAGGTTCTCCTTCTCCTCGCCATGGGCATTCTTGCTGTGGGAAGGGACAGGAGTGTCAGCTGGAGAAGAGTTCCCTGCCTGCCCTCCTCTGCTCTGGCTCCCAGAACCAGGCCAGCCAAGAGCCCCAGACGCAGCCCGGGAGTGCCTTTTCCCAGGGTAGAACCCTCGAGTGCTCAGAGAAGACTGGTTCACCAGCTCCTTGGGACTGACGGACCGCCTGTGTCTGAGGCCAGGCCTCAGATTCTCCACTATAGGATAGAAGAGGCGTAACGTGGCGTCACAACACTCGCTCGTGACCGTGTCCCTGTGCTGAGCGCTCAGCCCGTCCCAGCCCCTGCTCCAGGGACTTTATAGGCCCATGCCCCCCGGAAGGAAGGCTGACAGGCCCTCTCCGATGGGCCCAAGCTCTGCCTTCTGGGGGCTGAGGACAAGGTCCCAGCCTTCAGCTGTGTTCAGCCTCCCCATCCTTGTGGGCCCACGCTGGCTGTGGGCGACAGGGTGCTGAGGCCAGACGTCAGGCTGGGCTCTGCCCTGGGGAAACCATCCCGTGAGGCTGGGCTGAGAAGAAGGGAAGGCAGCTGGGACAGCACGTGGAGGGGCACATCCTGGGGACTGGCTGCGGCTTCTTCCTCTTGGGCTCCCCCAGAGCACAGCCAGCACAGGGGCAAGCACAGGTAGGGCGTGGGGTAGTGTCAGGGGCGCAGGGGTGGGGTCTGGCTATGGGAGGGGTCATTGGCCTCACCGCTTCTCCAGCAGCTGCTCAATGGTGAGGTAGGCCCAGAGCCGCTCGATGTAGTTCCCAAAAATGTAGTCCTGCTCCTTCAGAGCCTTTTCCATTTCCTTCATGTCCACCTCCTCTGTGAAGGTCAGATCATTGGTGGCCTGAGGTGGGGGTGAGAGGAGGCCAGAGGCTTGAGGGCTGGAGGCCTGGCCTAGGTGGCCCCATTTCGAGGGCTACCACTGCTGGACCGTCAGCCGGGAGGCCAGAGCCCCATCGGTGCTGATCCCCCGTCCACAGCACACATTCTGGCCCTGGCCCAGCTCACCCCATGGCCCTTAACGTCCGCCTTAAAGTTGTTCATGTCCTCGTCCAGCAGGCGCCCAGCCACCACAATCTCAGAGCCGTCGTAGAAGTGCTGGTAAGCATTCTGGGTGAGGTCCTGGATGGCATTCTCAGGGTACTCTACCTCCACGCCTGTCAGCAGCGGGTTGGCCACCTCCTCGTAGAAACCCTGGAGTCCAGAAAGGGGACCTGGTCATCTCAGGTCAAGGGGTGGGCATGGAGAGGACAGGCTGGGCAGGTGCCCCCGGCTGCCTCCCCAGGTGTGGATCCCCCAGGCTGAGCCGGTTCCAGGTCCTGATCTCCACTTCCTTGTGGCCCTGACTGTGCCCTTCAATTTGTGGGAGACTTCCCTGACCCCCTCCAGCACACACAACCTCCGCCCCCCCGGCAACTAGGAAGATCCTGGGAAGAACAGAAAGTAAGCACAGAGTTCTTGGCACATAGAAGGTACTTGAGAAACTTGTGTTGAAAAGAAAGTAAGAAAGAGAAAGCAAAGGAGGAGAAGCTGACTAGAGAAGATGACATGGGCGTGAGCACAAGGGTCAAGAGAGACAAGGCAGAGGCATGAGGGGTTGGTCTACTGCAGAGGTGTAGGCACGGGGTGGGGGAGGATAGGGTCGGTAGACTTAGCAAATGAAAACACAGGACGTGCCATTGAATTTGAATGTCAGGTAGACAGCAAATTCAGTTTAAGTGGAAGTATGTCTGTCAGGGGATGAGTTGCCTATCCCCAAAGTCCATATGTTAAGATCCTTTACCGCAGGATCTCAAGATGTGACCTTTTTTGGGATTAGAGGATTAGGGAGGTTACAGAGGTAATCGAGTTAAAATGAGACCGTTGAGGGGCACCTGGGTGGCTCAGTGGGTTGAGGCCTCTGCCTTCGGCTCAGGTCATGATCTCAGGGTCCTGGGATCGAGCCCCACATCAAGCTCTCTGCTCAGCAGGGAGCCTGCTTCCTCCTCTCTCTCTCTGCCTGCCTCTCTGCCTGCTTGTGACCTCTCTCTGTCAAATCAATAAATAAAATATTTTTTTAAAAAATAAAATAAAATTTTAAAAAATGCCTTTGGAGCAGGTCCTAGTCAATATATCTGGTGTCCTTCTGAACAGGGAGCAGGTCAGATCCAGAGACAGACACCCACGCAGGCCGATGATGTGGAGGGACAGGGAGAAGGAGGCCATCCATGAGCCAAGGAGAGATGCCTGGAGGAGACCCTGCTTTCACAGCCCCCAGAGGGGAGCAGCCTTGCTCATACCTGGATCTCAGACCTGTAGCCTCTAGAACAGCCACACAGTCCATTTCTGTGGTGGGAGCCCCCCAGGGGCACCCCCCAGTGGCACCTTGTTGTAGTAGCTGAGCTCGCCAGGCCACCCTGAGGGCATGCTTACACTACAGAATTGTTCAGTTTATAGGACATTCATATTCGACCCCTTATTTGGTCTGGCCATCCCACCGAGGAAGCAAGTCTATTCCGTGTAGCCCGAGGACAAAATCAACCACCACTGATGTCTAAAAGGTAGCTAGAGGTCCATGTGAGCCCAAGAGGAGACACTTTCTAACAAGTAAATATGTCACTCGGTGGGACAGCTGCCTGAAGAGGTAATGAGCTCCCGGCCTCTGGAAGTGTGCAAGACAAGGCATACCTGCAACTGCAGGTTAGCATCGGAATCCTCATAAATGCGCCGGGCCAGCCCATGGTTCTCCAGAGCCATGCTCTCCAGGAAGTTGTAATTCAGATTGTTGCCAAAGCCCAGGTTATACAAGGGGAACTTGCCCCCAATGGCGTTGCGTACATTCTCTTGGATTTTTTCAGGTCTGCTTTCCCCTGCAGGAGAAAGGAGCATTCTCACTCCAGCCACAGCCCAGCAATAAGCTGGCCCAGCTCTGTCTGGAGGTATCAGACTCCTGCCCACGCAGAGCTGGTGGGGTCACAGCCACAAGCCCGTGTCGGGGCAGGGGGGTAGTCCTCAGCAGGGGAAGACAGGACACTGCCTTTAAAGGGCTCCCAGGCTACTGGGAGAGCCACCCGAGATCTCGCAGCATGCCGGCTCCGGAGCTGCCTGCCTCACCAACGTTGGCGTCCCCATCCGTCAGCATGATGACAATGGAGGTGCTCCTCTCTGGGACTCTGTGCTCCTCCCGGGCCTTGTTCAGCATGCTGATGGCCCTCAGCAGTGCATCATTGATGTTGGTCACTGGCACACAGACATAGACAGCGCCGTGAGAGAGTGTCCTCGGGGGACCAGGGTGGAGGAGGTCGGGACAAGCAGGCCCTGCTCTT